>NC_088801.1:52918526-53234082 GCF_011386835.1 Chrysemys picta bellii
TCAGAAATGACAATTGAAGAGATCTTGTTCTGTGGAGCTCTAGGAAGATATGCAATGGCAGATTATTATTATTTTTTTTTAAACAAACTGAATGAGATTATCACAGCAAATGGTGAGGAGGAGCAAAATTGCCTTGGAGCGTGTTCTGACGGAGTGTGAACAACAACGGGGGAATTTGATGGTGTTTGGCAAAAATTCAAGACGCGGTGCCGAATGTTAAATTCACTCACTCCAGTAATCATTGTGAAGCACTAGCTGCAAAAAAAGGGCAGCAAGCAGCCTGTCAATCTGAAACCTGGATCAGGTTGTGAAGTTGGGGTACTTCAGCACTGAACTTGTTTGTTTTCAGTTTTGTGCAATGAAATAGAAAGTGATCATCAAAAACATCTCCTCTGTGCAGAGGGGCAATGGCTATTGCATGGGAAGGTGTTCACTTGTCTCTGAACTCTGTTCTGAGCTACAAGATTTCCTTATTGATTTTAGTTTTGAGTCTACTGATCACTTTATGGATGAACTCTGGCTGTCAAGACTAGCCTATTTAGCTGACTTGTTCACACTTCTCAGTTCACTGGATGCCAATTTATGGGACTGAAAACAACACCTATTAATGTTCATGACAAAACAATGGCAATAAAGAAATTGCCGTTTATAATATGAAAAGGAGGAAAGTGAAATTGCCCATCACTCCCAACACCATGGAAAATTTCCTTCTTGGAAATTTGTCCTGACCTTATTGGTGCCGTAGAAAAACTGTTTAAAGCGAGTCATCAATGTAATGAATTCTTTCCTGACCTCACAACCAATGAGAATTAGATCATAGATCCATATTCAATAGAAGACACCCTGCCAGACAAAAGAAAAGGAAGAGTTAATTGAACTGTCGTGTGATGGTGGACTCAAGTTCAGTGAAGTGCAGCTCAGTGACTTTTAATGGAGGAGACACGAGTTTAGCCTAGTATCAAACAGAGCTTTGAATTTCTTGATTACCTTGAGCACTATGTATATTGAGGATCAGGACAGAAAGACCAGTCTCTCTCTCTCTCTCTCTCTCACACACACACACACACACACACCCCGAAACTCACCAGTACCTAACCTGGCAAGGAAACAACATTTTGTGAAGCAAGCACAACTTTCTCATTGATGACACCTTTTTCATTTTCACCAAGAGCTATTAAAAATGGTCTTTTTCTTTATTTAAATTTTCTAAAAAAGTAAGCGCAGTGAACTTTGGCTCATGTTGAACAGTAATCCAGATAAGATTTAGCAGGAACTTTGAATGTAAATTAGACAAGTTAAAAAAAATCCAGGCACTGATGTAGTTCAGCAGCATACCAAAATATATCAAGACATAATTTATGACATTTAATTGTTTCTTGTTATTTGAGTAACACAAAAGACATTAATAATGGCTGCTTGGGTTCCTTTTTTATTCACTGTCTAGTAATAGGAGGTGTTTAAAAAGAATGTTGTAAATCAAACATTTTAGTCTTCCTTAGACATTTATTTTATTACAGAGTTTGGAAATACTTAACCCCGTTAAGGCTTAAAACAAATGTTCACAAACAGAGAAACTTGCATGTAGTACTTCCAACATCAGTTGTTTTAAGGTGGTGATTAGTGGATATAAAAAGTATGGGAGCCCCTGCTTTAAGCTATAGTCACAGTCCCTTACCACTCAGAACACTCCCATCTGATTTATTTAACATGATAAAAAAGTTCCAATACTTTTGTTTGCTTGCAGTAAGAACTGTCTCTCTCCAAACCACAGAGAAGTTACATAAGACAGTGAACAGTCTAAGAGTGTTGTAAAGATACCAGGTCCAGTTTTCAAAATTAGGAATTTACAATTTTGCACACAATTTCAATTGTGCACCATGTTTACTAGCAATATTATCCTACCTGGCTATGCAAAGCAGATAATTGTGCATGCAAATGGGTAGTTGGATCTGTAACTGGCTATTTGTACATGCAATAGCCCAGTTTGTGCACTAAGTCACAGCAACTGCAAGCCCAAATTAGGCTCACAATTGCTATCAGGACCGGCTCTAGGATTTTTGCTGCTCCAAGCAAAAACAATTTTGGCTGCCCCCCTGTTTTTTTTCTTACCCCACCCCCGGCCCCGCCTCAACTCCGCCCCTTCCCCAAGTCCCCAGCCCTGCCTCCTCCCCCAGGCTCTCAAGCCTAGGAGGGAGGGAGAAGCAGCGCGTGCGCCGAGGCCACTCGGGGTCTCCCCCTCCCTCCCAGGCTCTCAAACCTGGGAGGGAGGGCGAGCAGCGGCGCGCGAATCAGCTGTTTCCCGCGCCGCGGCCGCTTGGGATCTCCCCCTCCCTCCTGGGTTTGAGAGCCTGGGAGGGAGGGCGAGCAGCGGCCTGCGAGCGGCAGCAGCGGAGGTGAGTTAGGGCGGCCGGGGCACATTTTTGCCTCTTCCCAGAAAGGTGTAATCAGGAAGAAGAGGTAGGACATCACACATCATAAACAAGGAAGCGGTTGAGGCCCAACCCAAGTGACAATGGCAGTCTTTCTGCTTACTTTAAAGGGATGAGTGGACACATATATGAGTGCCTTAGATACACTGAGTAGTTGGTTGTAATCAGTTCATAACACTTCTAACCCCAAAGAGAATGCCCCAGAATGCCGCCCCTAAAAATGTGCTGCCCCAAGCACCAGCTTGTTTTGCTGGTGCCTAGAGCCGGCCCTGATTGCTATCTCTTGCTTTATGCCTAAGGCACCAATTCAGGAAGTGATCCCTATTCAGGAAAACACTTGTGACAGATGTGAGATCTGGGAAGCATGACGGGGCTTTCAAAAAAATAACAACAACAAAAAACAATTGTATTGACATGTGCCAGAGAGGCACAGTCTTTTGTGACAGTAACTGTTAAATGAGTTTTTGGGGTCCTGGCTTGCTGAGTTGGTTTCCTGGGAAATCCCCCCTGGAGTGAGGTTAATGCAAATTCCCAACACTGGATATGCAAAAGCCCAGATTTTGAAGCTTCTCCACTTGAGGAGAGGGCCATTGGCTCGTGTTACCTCTTACACAAGGCTGAAGATCAAAGGCTCAAACCATGTAAGGTGACAGCTGAACTGTTCCAAGGCTGTTCTCCTTCTTGATGTGAAACCTGACATGAACTTGTAACCAAGAGAGCAAACCCACACTCGTAGACTGACACCTACTAGAGCCCTATGTTGTAGATGAAATGACCTCTGGTAAGCTTTTAGCATACATATAGGCTGTTTATTGTTTGTATGTTTTTTCTGTAATGCGTTTGTCCTAGGAATATTATATTTTGCTTTGTGAAGGCTGCTTGATAACCGGCGTACACTGTTGTAGCCCCTGCAGAAAGAAAAAAAAACACACGTGCTGGACCCCAGTCAGACCTGTTGAGGAAGTCACAGCTAGATGCAGAGGGACAGCAAGCTTAAATTTCCAGTCTGCAAAGGGACAGACACAGGTCCCTGCCTCAGAGAGGTGATGGTTAGGGCACCTGAAACCTTAAATAGGTGTCCTGGAGAAGATCACGGGTGTGTGTCTCCAAGGTGCAGTTAACCCAGAAACTGTGACAGCACTTAAGTGTTTTTCTGAATTGGGGTTTCTCAGATGTTGTGCAGTATTATTGTATGCAGCTGCTGTGCATCAGAAGTAAACTTGCAGTAGTGGGTGAAATAATTCCTATATTTCACTCTTGCTTTGCAGATGTATCCTGAGACCATTTCCTACATGCTTTCAAATTTGACAAAAGACAATAGAGAGGGATAAAATGGAGTTGGGTTTTTGTTTTGTTTTGTTATGTTATAAATTATTGACCAGGTTCTGCTACTCCTTTTCTAGAAATGGAAGTTAGTGAACAGGAAAGTTAGTCTTTGGGCAGAAACGTCGCAAAGAAAAGCAGGCATGTTAATTATGTTTCTGTTGAAAAAAGTGTCAGCTGTTGAAGAGGTAAAAGAGCGCTTTAAAAGTAAGTCTGCCAAAACAGAAGTAGAGTTCAGCTTGGAACCGTGAAAGAAATTTCTCCTGGGGAGCAAGTAGGAAGAGGAAAAGACAGGAAAGGCCCAATTAAAAGTGAAGGTCTTGCAGTAAATAAATGATTAAACCTGCTTCAAAAGTGTGTAGAAACATTATTTCCTGAGATGAATATTAAATTGCAGAGCAGGAAAAGGCCCCAGTAAAATCTGTGGGAGAGAAGTTTTGTTTTATACATGGTAAGATTGAATTCCAGCTGTTGTGTAAGTGGAGCATCAAAGCATTTACATACGTGCCTGATCAGTTCTATTAGATTTCCTAGGCATTTCTGGGACTGTAGGAAGAGTTCATACCAATACCCAGAAGTAGAGGAATTGATACTTTTTCACTGAAATTTATTTTTGATAAAAAAATGACTTTTCAAGTAACAAATATTTTTGTTTTGGTCAAAAATGTTCAAAGAAAAAAAAATGCAGGGTTTCAATTTTTAAGTTTCTTCCACTCTTACCCTTTTTTCATTGCACCTCCCTTATTTTCCAGTTTGGGGGGGGGGGGAAGGATGTGGGGGAATATTTTATTTTGTTGAAAAATTCTGCAGCAAATGTGAACAAAATGACAGTTTTCCAAAGAAAATATATAGTATTTTCTAAGCAGCTCTACCAACATCTGACCCAAGTCAACTATATATATCTAAAGAATTTCACTTCTGATTAGTGGAGTGACTAAGTAAAAAGGGCAATCAGCCCTTGAGATCAGAGTTTCTTATTGTACATGAGTTGGTCCAGCATGTTTTCCCTGTTATAATGGGATCGTATATGACCTAGTTTTTGGAATGCCCCCTCCAGTGTACACTAGGCATATAGCACATAGTGTCCAAAAGTGAATTCTCACTTTGAGATCTGTGAATTACTTGTTTCCAAAATTTGGATGGATATATTTCAACTAATGTGACATTAATATTAGTGATTACTGAAGCAAATATATTTGCTGAATGTTTCTTATAGCTGGATATCCCAATATCAAATAAGCTAATATGTGCCAACCCTTAGCGTGCCTAGTCATATACCAGAGTGTTATATCACTTTCCTAACTCTGACTGGCCACTAGAGTGGGCATCCCCCAGCCCCTGACTAGGAAGAAAAGATTTGTAGCTGGTGTCCAGCACTCCTGGCCTCTGTAGATACATGGGAAGTAATAGAAGTTCTTCTACTGCTGACCTACAAATCAGCCAAAAGGCCAAACTGGGTTCCACAGGAGAATGGTGAAGAATATCATGGACACATTGAGTCCCCTTTCTTTCCACCTCAGTCAGAAGATTACTACTCACCTCACTCTGTGATGCTATGCTCTTCTGACCTCTAAGGAAGGGAAGCAACCTCCTGTTGCCCCCATCCCTCCCACTGGTTTCCAGGGAATGTGTAATCCTCCCTATTTTTCAAAGGCTTTCTGATTTATATGCTATAAATGCAACCAGGTCTGAAAACCTGGTTACAATAAGGGTATCACCTAACCCACTTGCAATCATGGGTATGTATGTAGGGGAAAATGGTGTTTTGTAATCAAACTGCAGATGTACAATAAAACAGTTCTAATCTACATATTGGAACCATAATTGTAACCAGGTTGGGCACAACACACACATGCACCCACATATATATACACATATACATATACACACAACTGTGGCCCTGATTCAACAAAGCACTTAAGTAGATGAGTAGTCTTGTCAATAGGATTAAAGCTTAGCATGTGCTTAAGTACTCTGCTGAATCAGGGCCCATGCTTGTGATTTTTTTTTTCTAGTTCATGAAACAGACAGAGTTCAGGATACGTTTATAAAAATTGGGGTGCTTATCCAAACTGAAGGGAATCCCGGAACATTTGAACATCTTAGAGAGGAGGAAAAGGTAAAGAACATATAACGATAAAGTATCAGAGAAAAAAAAATCATTAAGAGTAGGTAGATAGATACCTAAGGAAAATAGTTACAGTAGCTAAAGGAGAAAGAAGAGAGGAACCTGAAAAATTAAATTTTAGTATTCTAATTATATGAAAAGTATGATTGGTGCTTAATGAGTTGCTACCAGTTGCATTATTTTAATTAGTTTATGGTGATAAGGCTGAATCCAAAGCAGACAGCTGTGAAGATTTGTTATTTTAATTAGCTAAGTGTACAGACAGGAAAACCAGCGTCAGACCTGATCCATTACAGCAGACTCAGCTTTAGCAGGGCCAACGGGGAAAATAACCACACCATCAAGAAGTCTGTACTAAATTGAGGGTTTTGTTGGCTACTCTGGACTTATAAAACAGCTCAAATAGGCAAGTACCTACCCAAGTGCAAAGTACTTCAATGGGAGCAAGACGGCATATGCAACAAACTGCTAAAGGACCAGTATTATAAAAACCTGTATATTAAACTCATGATTATTTTAGAATAGTTCATGGACATGTGTGATTGGTATAGTATGCATAGGTTTATTACACTGAAGATGGATATATTATTGGTTGAAGTACCCATTAATATGTTTTGGGGTTTAGAATGAGAATAGTATGCTTCGGCTAATAAAAAGTGCTAATATCTCTTTGGGGTTAGAAGTGTTATGAACTGATTACAACCAACTACTCAGTGTATCTAAGGCACTCATATATGTGTCCACTCATCCCTTTAAAGTAAGCAGAAAGACTGCCATTGTCACTTGGGTTGGGCCTCAACCGCTTCCTTGTTTATGATGTGTGATGGAAGAGGCAATGTCTATTTCTGACTGCTCCCAAATCCAAATATTATCACCACAGAGATTAAGTTCTGGGCAGCTGATAGTTACTGCACCAACAGTCAAATTTTCAGTTTATCCATGGATAGCCAGGGAACTGTTTGGGCTAAATTCTGCCCTCAGATGTACATCCAAGTAAATAACCATTGTTTGGCCCTGTGTTTGTAAGTAACCATTTCCAATTCAGCTCACTCCCTCATTTTAACCATAAGCATATTCAATCCTACGTAGATAAGTTATTACTACATACAAATTATAACATGTAGACTTATGACTTAATAATTTACTTGTCTAGCTGTGGAATTTTCCTTTTAATGCATTATAGATGAACCACAGACAAATTCAGTACTTTCTTGAATTAAGATCATCTAGCCAATCTAATTCTGAATATATCAAGCAATGCTGTTCTCTGTGGGGACAATTTAGAATCAAGTCTGCTGCAGTACGAGAAAAAAATGTCACAAGTGTTGCTAAGATTGAATGGAAATCTATAATGGATGTCAGCACTGTTGGTAGTACAGTTCAGGTTGCTAATCTCTGTATTTCTATACCAATTTTTTTTAAACTTTCTACCAAAAAAAGGGTCAGTTTTCCTTCGCATGTGTTAAGAAAAGATTCTGTGGTGTGAAAAGACTTACTTGGGGTTCAACACAGAGACAGATATACTGTAGGCCATTCTTTTTCCACATCTAGTCCTTCGTCAACAGGGTGATTGAGACTGGCAATGGTATACAAATTCTTTATGTTACTGGTTAAAATCCAGCATTAGGGCATAGTCCAAAGCCCACAGATGTAAATGGAAGCCTTGCAATGGGATTTGGGTCAGGAAGAAGGTTGGTAGCAACCAAGAGTTGTTACTATTTGACAACTGGCATCCAGTGTTACAGTGTCTAGCTGTCTCTCAAATATTGGGTACCTACATTTTTGTGTAGTTTGAGTTAAATTGTACATAAAGTTGAGTGAAATCTAGGACTATTTGTAGGCAGACAGCAGCTGGAAAAAGTGTTGGTTCAGATCCTCCAGTGGTGTAAATCAGTGCAACACCATTGACCTCAGTGGAGCTTTATGCCAGTTTCCACATACTGAAGATCAAGCTCATATAGTCCTAGGAAGAAGTTTCTGGGGAAAAAAATCAAGTTTTCCCTGGAGAATGGGTTAAATTCTCTCCTCTGCTGCACCAGTTTGTATCCAGAATAATTCCACTGAGGTCAGGCACCAGCAAAGGAACTGAAAGCGGAACTTCATTATCAGAATTCAAGTGTTAATTAAAATTAAGTTCCCAAAGAGGGGAAGGGAAATCACAGAATTTCTGATTTAGTTGTTTATAGCTAGTTGTGAAGCTGGTATTAAAATAACTATTTTGTCAGTTTCTTTTTTAATTACAATTTTATAATTCTCTAGAAGGCTTTTAGACTCTGCTGTTCCTTGTATAGGATATTCGAGCTTCAGTTAAATTATTCTCACATACTGCAAAACCTTACATATTATCGGAAAAGCAAAAAACATAAAAGCACTTAATTTACGTAGTGACTCAAATTTAATTGCATTTCCCCCCCCTTTCTTTTAATTATAAATCTTAATTGACAATTTCAAAACCAAAAGCAAGATATTCTTAGTGTGCTTAATGTCCCCAAACAAAGGTTTCACTGCATTTGTACTCTGGAATTATGAAAACAACAAAACTCAGAAATGTACCGTAGTCTATATAATGTCTTACTAAAAAGCATCACTTAGAGTTATTATGTAAATGTGATAAATAGGAAATTACTTTGAAATGTGCAATACACACAATGCAAAAATATAGCATCTGCATCTTATGAGCACATTATTAGAAATAGTACATACTGTAATAGCTGAAAAGGGATCTGAATCAGATGCCCTGCACATTATGTAGTCACTTACACCAGAGCGGGGAGAAAGGGGTTGAGGGCACCCCACAGGGAGGAATTCCCAAGTGCTCCTTCCTAGGTTCAAAGGGGTTTTTGTTGCATTTGGGTGGTGGCAGCGTTTACCAAGCCAAGGTTAGAGAAAAGCTGTAACCTTAGGAGTGTAATACAAGCATGGAGTGGCAAGTATTAATTTTTAAAATCCTTGCAGGCCCCCACTTCTGCACTCGGAGTGACAGAGTGGGGATTCAGCCTTGACATGTGTGCTGATGGTACTGACCCTTAGTGGTAAGTGGACACGAGAGACTTTGGAATAAAGATGGCTGGGTGACTGAATGAACAAACATCTGTCTCCGCCCAGTGAATGTTACACTATTATCTATTGAAATAAAGTAGCCATATCACTTGACAAAAAGTTGCCTGTGTTTGATTGAAAACAAAACTTGTTTTTAAAAGTGAGCAGAATTTTACTTTTGTGCACACTATAATATATGCCTTAGACTTTAGAAGGGGGGGGGGGGGATATCTGAATGTTTGGAGGTATCCTGCCCATAAACATCAAAGTGGAGATGGGGGCATGAAGCAAAATTCACATCCAGATCTTACCTTTTCCATGGTTAAAGGCATTTGGTTCAAGTTCAGTTCCAGGTCTGGGCAATCCTTATTTTGTGAGAATTGCGTCACTGACCAGATGTTTAGGAACTGATTCTGTTTTCACACTAGTTGTCATAACTATAAAGGGAAGGGTAACAGCATTCCTGTGTACAATACTATAAAATTCCTCCTGGCCAGAGACTCCAAAATCCTTTTCCCTGTAAAGGGTTAAGAAGCTCAGGTAACCTGGCTGACACCTGACCCAAAGGACCAATAAGGGGACAAGATACTTTCAAATCTTGGTGGGGGGAAGGCTTTTGTTTGTGCTCTTTGTTTTGGGGGGAGGGGTCGCTTTTGGGACTATGAGGGACCAGACATCAATCCATGCTCTCCAAATCTTTCTGAATAAGTCTCTCATATTTCAAACTTGTAAGTACAGTCAGGCAAGGCGTGTTAGTTTTATCTTTGTTTTCTCAACTTGTAAATGTACCCTTTGCTAGGGTGTTTACCTCTGTTTGCTGTAACTTTGAACCTAAGGCTAGAGGGGGGTCCTCTGAGCTCTTTAAATTTGATTACCCTGTAAAGTTATTTTCCATCCTGATTGTACAGAGATGATGTTGACCTTTTTCTTTAATTAAAAGCCTTTTTAATAACCTTATTGATTTTTCCTTGTTTTTAGATCCAAGAGGACTGGGTCTGGATCCACCAGGAGTTGGTGGGAGAAAGGAAGGGGGATGGTTAATTTCTCCTTGTTTTAAGATCCAAGGGGTTGGATCTGTGTTCACCAGGGAGTTGGTGAAAGAGTCTCTCAAGGCTACCCAGGGAAGGGAATTAGCTTTGGGATGGTGGCAGTGGACCAGATCTAAGCTGGTAGTTAAGCTTAGAAGTTTTCATGCAGGCCCCCACCTCTGTACCCTAAAGTTCAGAGTGAGGAAGGAGCCTTGACACTAGTGATAATTTGAAATGTCACCACTTAAGTCAATGGAGTTGCATTACTGTAAAAATGGTATCAGAACAGAATCAGGCCCTTTGTATTTAATTAGGCAGGCAGGATGTGGAAACAGGTGCTGCCCATTTCTCCCAGCTGGCTTTGACAAAATGCATTGTTTTGACAGGTAAACTTGACCTCACTCATTACTTGCAAAAACTGGTGTTAATTGCATGATATTGGAAACAATTTTCAGTGACAGTTTATGACAGGGTCTGTCAAAGAAATAGCCAACATACTGGAAAACATTATGGAAACTCTAATAAAATGAGTAAAGAATATATTCAATGTGCACTATTGCAGTATTTTTAAAAAAAAGAAAAAGAGGGGAATGATAGTATTAGCCAAAATATTTGATGTAAAGTATTTCATTTGAGAATATTTTCATGATTAGCTCCACCATTCACCTCCATCATGAATAGGTAAGAAGCTACAGCTTCAAATTTCCTCCTAAACACATACTGTGAATAGCTGTTGATGCTGTTTATGTATTATTCAGGCAGCAAGTTTTTGGAACAACAGGGAGTGTACATACAGTATTTCATTTAATCAAAGCTGCTGTCAATGCCACCCTTTTCTGGTTCATTGAAGTTTTGGCCTTGTCTAAGAATGGGAACAGGATGAAGCTTTTAAAGAGTAAGTCAAAGTGGACAATGTGTAACTAGGCAGTGTTCTAGGATCAGTATTTGGGAACAACTGGTTGGTTCGGAAAGTATTTTCACTGGTCTGTCAATGTAACTCTAATCCTTCTAGGTCATGAGACATCAGATCTGAAAGTCACATGATGATCGTTAACCCTTTCAGTTGCAGCATAGCTCAAACAGCCAAATCCCTTGCAGATGGTTAGTTACAGATGAATGATGTATACCACTGGAAAGCTATGTTTCCCAGAAGTATAAAGCATTCCATTCTAGTACTGAATCATGAGAAAATGGACCTTAAAATTGTCACTTCTCCCTTGATCTTGCTGTGCTTTCTTATTGGACTGAATATAATAAATCCCAGGTTTTGGACCAATATAGTTTTCCAGTCCCCAGATTTAAGGATTTATTTGTAGAGGAATTATGAAGAGATTATAGAAAATGTCTAGGATTCTTTGTTTAGTAGCCATATTTTATTCAATGTTAAATGAAAACTCAAAGTGAATAATGGATATATGATTCTTGTATTCATAACGAAGCATCTTCCAATGGAATTATATAGAGACTAATATTGAAAAATACAGTCTTGTAAGATTTGTTTCTGGATTGCAATGCTTTATTGGCACCAAGATTAGGGAGCATCCTAAATTTGCATAGTGGGGAAGTGCTCTGGTAGATGTTTGCTCTTCCAGAGCATTGTTAATATTTGTAAATAGCAAAGAAAGCTGGATCCAATGGGTTCATGTTAACATTGACAGAGTTTTCCACTTTTGTACTGATCAAGCCTTTTTAAGTGGTGGCTAATAGTTGACCAACAAAAAAAATGTCACAAGAATTAATTTCCGTTTATTTGCCTACATTCAAGAACATCACCCTTTGAAATAAGTTCATTATTGTGCGGGAAAGAGGCTTTTGCCTTTAAGAGGGCCAGGAAGGGCTGCAGCATTGTCATCACAGCTGAGGAACAGTTAGAAAGATAAATAAAGGCTCTGTATAAAGGGAAGTGACTGCCCAGTGCAGGAGCCAAAATGGATGAAATTATGGTCATCTCCATGATACTGTAAGCGATGTTTAAATGTTGATTTGTATCATATTTCTATATCCCATACACACAAATTGTGCAATTAGATTTCAGTGTTTACAATGATATAAATGAGAGACTATACCAAAGAAATGGCATAATTTGAAAAACATCATTGGTCACACTTTGTATAAAGAGTTCATTTATGAAGTGTTTATAAAAAGTTAACAAATGATTAATTGTTGAATAAATGACTAATCAATTGTTATAGGTTATATATAGTCAACAGGCTACTTCTCAGTAGGACTTACAGATAACACTTTCTACTGAGGTTCTTATCCCACACTAATGTCTCTAATGCTTATTACAGCTATTAATCATTTATTACCCCCTTATAAACAATTTATAAATGTTGCTGTGGGCTGGGCACTGATTTCTCAGCCCACAAATGAAACAGTGAGGCAGCCTTCAGTCAGTTGTAGTCCTTTCTTACCAAGGCCACTTTTATGATCAATTAAAAAGAGTCTAAACAGAACGAAACCATCAGTAGCAAAACAAAGACAGCAGTTATAACCTTCTCCACATATGGACCAGTGGACAGGGCTCCAGCTCACACCTAGCTGTCCCATATGCCTTGCTGCAGCTCCTTATATTTTCCTCTGCTCCCTCAAGTAGGTCAGGTTAAATGGAGTGGCTCCAACGTTAACCCTGTAGGGTCTGGGCTAGTGTGTGCCCTTGTAACCTTACTATTAAGAGTGACCTAGTCATTTCAATTATTAAAAAAACAGCCTTTGCCTGGATGGCAGGAAGAGTTATAGTATCAGGAAGATGCATCAGTACAACCAGCCTTTCCTTTTTATAGCAATAGCTATGTCTTTGCTTAGTCCCTAATACTGTAAGATAACGCATATATGCATCATCTACTAAAAGAGTCTCCTAGGTATGAACTTGCAATACGAAGCCCACGGCCCAAATTCGCCGTTAGATACTTGTTCACAACTGTTGTCTTCAGTGGGAACTGAATGCAAGTATCTGAGGCCAGGAATTGGGCTTGTCTGTGAGCTGGCTCTTGAGTTGAAACTGGCTCATTGTCTTATCTCAGCAGGGGTAATAGTGTTTAGCTCGGGATTTGTTTACTAGAGCAGACAACCTCCCAGCGGCATTGTTTGTTTTTGCTGATTACAGCATGTCTGAATAGTTAAGAATTATCCACAATTTTGAGGCTATAAACCCATTATTTATATGGGCAACTTGGGCAAATACATACTCTTGACTTTTTGGTCTGTTTGCATCTCTGTTCTCCTCCCCCATGAAAAATAGATGAGGAATGAAAAAATCCAGAAGTGTGCGCACGTCACTCCAACAGCACGTGTCAGGTAGCTTTAGGGAGCTGTGTCTTACTGGCAGGTTCAGCAGAGAATCCCAGCCATTCACTAGAAGGGGCCCCAAGCTTGAGATGAATGTTCTACAGACCTAGTGCTAAGTGGACAGGAGTTTGATAATGCAGGACACATTTGAAAACAGTAGAGGAAGTTTGAGGGGGGAGGAGCAGAAAAGAAAGAAGAAGCAGAAGAAAGTGGGGCTGGAGTTTTGAGTTTGCTGGAATAAAGAATCTGTGTTCATTCGGAGTGCGTGCTTACGTATGTCAATTAGAGCTGTGAGCACCTCTTTAAATGAATGCAGCTGTCTACTGCCCCCTCACATGAGCGCTTTGGGATGGAGGGTGGAGAGGCTTCTGCAGCTGATGTTTGCAGGACTGTTACCTTGAGTTCTGTTCATTCATTTTCTAGCCATTCCCAGAGAAGTGAAACTTTGCCCCTGTCCTCACCGCATACAAATCTATGTTTGGACATTTTTGCTCGCAGAGTTTCCATCTTCATGTGGCTTTTTCTGCTGTTTTTCCATGGGAGTGTTCTTCGGTGTGTGTTTTCCCACCATGGGAGTAGTGCTGCCCCCTACCATCAGTCCTGTGCTGATGCCGGAAATTAAAATTGATTTTCCCTCTATCAGTAAATCTAGGTTCTGAGTTCTAGGCTAGCGATCTGCTTAGTATGATATAACTAGAGAAGGGGTTTTTGTTTTCTCTCTCTTCTCCTGTGGGTTTTGTGAATAACATTTTCTCTTGAGTGAGGTGTGACACTGTATGGAATCTGGGGGACACTTTAGGATATTATAAATACCAATATTGTAAAATTGCAATCAGTTATGCCAGATATACCATGTAAGGTATCTGAAAAAATGTTATAATTCGCCAGGTATAATGATCTCATTTGTGTGTTTGTATCACCTTTGTATGGTAGGTTATATGTATGATATGTCTGTAGTTCCAAACTTGTGCTGTGCACGTGGGTGACACCCCCAGACAGATTGGAATTAGCACTGCCTAGCCTACTTGATGGCCCATCAAGGGCCATTAGCTCTACAATTGACGCATTGAGAGAAGGCAAGGGATACACCTTATGACGCAGCAAGGCATGCAGGGGCATGCCTATGGCCTGAACTATAAGGCTTCCAAGCCATGTGCTGGGAAGCTTGTCTTTGGGACAAAGGAAGAACAAGCCACATAGCAAGAGACTATAAAAGGCAGCTGCATCTTCTGCTTCTTGTCTTCAGTCCTACTTCTTACCTCTAGACTAACCTTTCTACAAATGAAGCTTTGAATGACCCATCCAAGCTATAGATGTGTTCCAGAGGGACTTTCAAGCCAGGAAATTCACCAATACTGCTAGGGACCTGATGGACTTTGAAGTCTTTGTATGTATGTGACTGTTTTACCATTTAACAGCTCTCCTCTTTTTTTTTCTTTATAATAAACCTTTAGTTTTAGGCCCTAAAGGATTGGCTGGTAGCATGGTATTTTGGGTAAGATCCAAATCTATACTGACCTGGTAACATGGCTGACCCTTTGGGGTCAGAAGAACATTTTGTATAGGTGAGCAGAGTTTTTTAAAATAACTTCTCACTGTACTGGACCTACGTGCTGATTGGGAGCCAGAGAACTGGAATGCAATAAAGGAGTCTGTATGATTTCATTTTTGCTTCTTGATAACCAGTGGGGGGGAGGGGGGAGGGGGGCGCGATTAGAAGCATAGTTTGTGACTGGCTGGGGAGTTTAATTTCAATGTTATCCACCAGTCTTGGGAGTATCTACTCTCTCTTTTGCAGCCTGCACTGAGTGTGGCATTACCAGTGAGGGCTGCCCAGGACCACATGAGAAATTTCTAAATAGAATGGGGATAGATCACAAGAATTGGTTCTCATCTGGTACATGAATACAGACCGGTCGTTCACAGGAACTCTGAACACACCGTTGGACTTGATTTAGCAGATATTTAGCACGAGTTGTCCCTTTGAAGTCATATTTTAAAAATTAGACTAGTGATTAAGTTTTTCTAGGTTGGGATTAGCGTGCCCAGTGCCTTAAGGGATCAAGTCCCAAATGAGAATTACTTCCTTACCTGCACTGACCATGATGAATCAATATGCAAGCAACTTGAATCGGACTACTCAAATGCTTCAAGTTAAGCCATTTGTTGGATCAGGAGGAGAATCCTCAGTGACTTCCAGGAGTGAGCTCTTGCTTCCCCTGTTTTTAAAAGATAAATAGAAAGCTTAATAAAGATATATATATATTTTTAAGAGTGGAATGAATGCTATTAATGTAATGCTTTGGTATCCTTGAAAGAAACCTTGAAATCTATGATCCAAACCTTAGCAGCTGCAAAATGTACCAGAGATCTATATGTAGAGAGAGATCAATCTATACAGCTGTGCATTGATTCATCCCTTAGCGGTTTGGGGTATTGACTATTTTGATTCAATCTTAATTGGTTTACCGCTACATTATCCCAATTTTAGTTTATGCAGAAAATACCTCTTTTCATTTGAAGAAGTGGCCATGAACAAGTTTTGTTATGTTTGCTGTGACTTTGACTAATGCCTGAGCAGCATTATTTCAATTTAACCTTTTAAGAGCTAATGGCCTTTCCTTCTAGATATGTTGATATGAATGAACTGCAAGGCTGCAAACAAGAGTGGCAATCTTAATTTTACTGGTTATTTTAGTAACCCTCATCCCTGTAATACCTGCTCAAGGTCACACATGGGACCTTTATTTCTCTAAATATAGACTTTCCCCTCCCCTCAAAACAAGTTCCTCAGCCTCCAAGCTTCTCGTCACAGGAGTGAAATTGACTGGAATCTATATGAAATGTCAGGTCCTATGGCCTGACCTGTAATTTGTTTCACTTGGGCACCACATAGGTACAAAGGTTCACATTTCTTTCGCTTCAAAGGGACAGTGACAGGCATAGAGACCTGACTGTATGGATCTGACTGCAGGGGTCAGGACCTAGATGGGCAAATAATGACCTTTCATAAATGATCTGAAGGGGCTCAAAAAAGTGGGTGGGAAGAAACAGATCTGCAGTTCCAAAAAGGGTGGGTTTTTTTCAGTACAATTGCTTACATGTATGGTAGTGAGCTCATTTGGATCGGAAGGAGGATTCCAATGCCAAAGGAAATGCCCCTTTTCCTCTGTTCAGGCATATGCAAATTTGCCAAATGTAATAAATGTATAGACAATGGATACACAAAGTCAATAGTGGGAAGGCGATGAACTGTCTTCTGGATGACACCCCGAGGACCCTGTTTTGTAAACTGTTTATCCAGGATAATTGAATTCAGATGCATAATTTTAATTTTAGGGTTTCTTTTGTTTTTGTTTTTTATTGTTTTCATCTGGATTGACTGAAGAAAGAACAAGTCAAGTTAGTGAAGAGTTAACAGACCCCAGATGTGGATCCTGGTTTTCCCATGGCTCCCAGCTTCTTTCTTTTCTATCACCAGTAAATTGAACTGTCTCTGTGCAAGAAAAGCAAATGGCTTAGAACAAGAGTCTGTTCAGTAACAGTCATACCACTGTGTGAACTTGTGTATTCAGTCTTGTGTTTGTCATTGAAGAAAATTCTGGCAATCCTACAGTCCATCAGTCATTTCCCTGGAAGGTAGGACCAGTTGCAGATGGTTTACCTATACCTGGCTGGAGCATCCAAGTGCTGGCTTCTGTCACTATTACTGCTCATTCCCCAAATCTTCCACTCTTCCATCTTCTGCCCTACCTTTTACCTACAGCAGAGATTACGAGATAGGACACAGAGGTAGGGTAGCCACACATTTAAAAAAATCATAGAATTAGGAATCCTTCATTGATCCATCCCAGGTTCCTTTTCCAGACCACAAAGGAGCAGGGAGTGTCTTTGTAAAATATTCTTGTGACCATCTTGGCAGTGGGGTCCAAGTTTTTAAAAGAGGCCATAAATTTCAGCTTCCCAGTTCTTGGGAGCCAAATGTGAGCTAACATGGGCCCACATTTTTAGGAGTGAACAGCCTCAACTCCAGTCAAATCAATGGGAGCTGCAGAGGATCTGTATCTCTGAAAAATTAGGCTCAAGGAGGTGTCTCACTTTAGGCACCATTATCCCTATCATGTGTGGATTTAAAACTTTGATTTATATCACAACCAATGCGTAAAGTGCTGTTGTGCAAACAGTTTGATGGAATATTCACTTAAGTTGATGGAAACCATTTAGAGAGATTGTGGCAGAGAGAGCTTTCATTATTTCCTGTACGGTGCATCAGAATAGAAGACACCACTACCAGATGTGAAGTTAATCAGTGAAAGCTCTCCCATCTAATGATCAATTACTTTGTAAGTGATGCTTGGGAATGCATTTTATTGTCATTTGAGAAAGAGACAGAGATTGAGCTGATGCTAAGGGCTAGAATGTAAGTTATGCACCTGCAACACTGCTTTGACATGGTGTTATTCTTTTGTCAGAGGATAGTATTATGAACTCATTTAGATCTTGGTCATCTTTTGTGCTCCTGTTTCTCTTCTGGCAGGCTTCTGTCAGCCACATCACTGTAATGCAACCGAATATATATAAAAGACCATCTGGACCAAAAAAAAAAATACTGCCGAACCAAATGCAAAACTCAAAGCAGCTTCCTACTTTACAGCGGGGGTGAGGGGCAAAGCAAATCCCTTAGTTCAGAGTCTTCAATTCACACTTGTTCTTGTTTTAAAATGGAGTGAGTCTTTTGTCCCCCCCATTGCCTTAAATAGATGAAGTGAAAGTGGAATTTTATATGGCTCCATTGCATGATCGGTATGGAAATCCATCTTCACAGAGTGTTTTAAGGTAGGTTGGATATGAAAGCCGTTACAGAAACATTCCAACTTATTCCAAGATTTTAGCAAGTACAATATACTGTAAAATATAAAAATGTGTGTGATACTGGCCTTTCATCATCCCCTCAAATTTTGCCAGGTTAAGCCATCATCTTGAATGCTGTTCTGCAGTGGCTCTCAACCTTCCCAGACATCTATACCCCTTTCAGGAGTCTGAATTTTCTTGTGTACCCCCAACTTTCACCTCACTTAAAAACTGCTTGCTTACAAAATCAGACAAAAATACACAAATTTCACAGCACACTAGTACTGAAAAATGGCTTCCTTTCTCATTTTTACCATATAATTAGAAATAAATCAATTGGAATATAAATATTTACTTACATTTCAGTGTATAGTATATAGAGCAGTATAAACAAGTCATTGTCTGTATGAAATTTTAGTTTGTACAGACTTCGCTAGTTCTTTTTATGTAGGCTATTGTAAAACTAGGCAAGTATATAGATGAGTTGATGTACCACTTGGAAGACCCCCAAGGATACACATATCTCTGGTTGAGAACCACTGCACTAGAGACTCCTGCATCCATAAAGATCTGTAGCCCCTTGTAGATACATATGCACAGAGCCAGATGCACTACAATTATTGTACATTTTGTCTATTAGTAAAACTAGCTGAAATATTTTCATAGCTCATCTTTGAAGCAGTATTCCAATGCATTAGAATATACTGCAAAAAAATATTTAATGTTTGCATAGGTATCCAATGCTGGATAATTCTGATCTGTAGGGGAAGACCTCAGTGCAGTTACAATATTATTTGTTAAAAAAATCCTAAAGACAGCTAGCTAAACTAACCCTAATAATTTACTAATGGTACAGGCTGCCTGTTGCTAACTATGTTAGCATTATTCCCAATTATATATGTAAAGTTACTGCTTTCTAAGAATCCAGATTGTTAAATAAGTATCTGGTTAAAGAAGCCAAAAATCCTACTGTGATAGCACATTGCAATTTTATTTATGTATTTATTTTTCATAGCAGAGAAAAACTGTACAATGCCAAATGCACCTTTCCCCCCCCCACCCCAGTGCATTCCATTCATTTTCTGGCTGTTTGTCAGTGTCATTAGTTTCCATCAGAAATGTCGTGCCTATAAAATCCACATTGAAAATTCAGAGTGTCACACTTTGTTTGCTAATTTAAACAGGACCATTGTTTCCTTTTGACAGGAGCAACATCTTGGGGAGAAGTTGTCAGCTTCCCGGCCACGAACTAAAAAAGCAAACATGCCCTAATGCAGATAGTTGAAACCTGAACCTCAGCTGTACCAACTCACTACTGTGCTGAAGTTTTGTCAGGTAGCTTTCAGTTCTATTCTCTATATCAGCTGAAATCCAGTTACAGAGATGACTGTGTTGTTCTTTTACTAAGGTTCTGTGATATCACTGATACTACTGCTCAGAGGCATTTGACCCTGCTGCTCCAAAGTGCTTTGATTCTACTGCTGCATCAAGGACTTGGCCATCCAGTATACATTGTATGTTATCATCTGTCTGCAATGTATGCTGACCTTCCTTTTGTGCAACTGCGATTTCAGTTACCCAGCATGTGCCTAGCACCAAATGTTAGACACTGTGCGCGCTGTGGGCCTTTTTAAAACAAAAAAATTTCTGAAGCCCCTATTCTAGAATTCTCTTTGGTGTGATGGACTTTATATATACACCCAGACTTTTTAAACAGGTGATACCCTCAAAATCCATAATAGATACTCTCCACTCCTCTCTCAGCAGGCCCTTCCATGCCCCTCACTTCCAGTGTAGCCTCGCTATGCCGCTAAGGACTTCCAGGATGGGGAAGCAATAAAAGACAGGTTCTTCCCACTCCAGCAGTTTTCCCTTCCCAATGGGGCCTTCCAACTCCACTGAAGCAGCAGCAGCACCACAATCAGGACTTCTGGTCCATCAGTGACCTGTTCCCAACAGATGCTACTTCCTCCTCACTTGGAGGAGCAACAGGCTGTTCTCACTATGCTGCAGATTCACTGCTCTGCTGTTCAGACATCTAGGCTGAGAAAACTTATTCATAGGTAAGTTTGATGTTACCTGAATATCATTTAGCTCCCTCTTCCAATTTGGAGTGATATCGCCTCTATATGGCCGGTGTCTGAGGAAAGGATAGAAGGGTAGTGACTACTAGAGGCACAGCCATACTTTCAGTATCTGACCCAGGATCCAACTGAGGTCTGGTCCCAGGAACAGACTATTTCAAATGTCACTAGAGTATATACATCCTGGTACAAAGTCAGGAATCTTGGTGGTGTTCAGCCCACTTTAATCCCACTGCTTTCCTGTTGACTCAATACTAGGCATGACTTCAGGAGTCATCTCAGGAGACTTTCCTGATCATACAGGCATCTTCAGTTCACTGACTCAATTTCACATCCATGATTACAAATACTGGGTTCTCCTAGGTGATTTTTTTGGCCTGTTCTCACAGCTGGACACAGCAGTGCAATAAAAACATGTGTCATGGTCTTTATCACCTACTCCAAACAGGGGGCAAGACTTTCCAATTCTACCATTGAGGTGTGTTGTCTTCCCTCAGAGACCTATGGATCCCATAGCTTTTCATATATGTCTGGTGTAAATGCCGCTCATCTACTATACCAGCGCAATGATGGGCATGTAGAACGTTACAGAGACATTTGCTGTCCTTGGCCCACATCATCCTCGCAGGTCATCATAGTTAAATGCTGTGAGAGGTGAAGCCTGGGGTACCAGAGACGGGAGGAAAACTGAATGTGAATCCAGCTGAATGTGGCCTAAGGTGTTGATCAGCTCCTATACTATAGAAGTGAGGAAGACTAAGATATCATTTGTTTCCTCCACAATATGGTTTGTGAAATCATAACAGTATAGTCACAATAAGCAACCATGTTGCCATTTCCAGGTGTCAGTCTGCAAAATTGTGGCAAACTTCACAACCATAGAATTGTAGAATGCACTGGATCCTCACTATAGTCTATATTAAAAATAAACTCAAAGCTGGCACAAAGTTGTTCATCTCAGCACTTATTTACAATCATGAGGACCTCTGAGCTAGTCTAATATATTTTCTGTTGTAGTCTATTTTATCTTTACCTACTTATGCTGTATTACTGTGTGTTGAATGCACCATCACCAGGCAGATAATCTCTCTTCAAGTGTCACTTTTTGTTTGGTTTGCAAAGCTAATGATGTGCAAACCTCTGTCAAGAGCATCTAGCCAGCTGCTGAATGCAGAGTTATCAACTTCTAGATAATGCCTCCCTTTCTTGATAATTAGTCTCGTATATAAAGGGAATTGTTTTGTCTTCCAAGGCAAAGAGGTCATGTAAATGGTCTTTACTCCATGAAGCAACTACCCAGGTTCTTTTAAGTAAATAAAATGTAGAACCAGATTCTGATATCTTTACTCACAATGAGTAACCCCTTAATCCACAAGTAGTTCCCAATTACTTCAATGTATAAGGATACAAGGGCATTAGAATCTGTTGTTTAGTAGTATTGGCAGTAGTGATGGGCTTAGGAGGTTCAGAGCATAGATTCAAATAAGGACTTAAAAGTAGAGATGGTCTAAGGTCTTGGCTACACTTGCAGATGTACAGTGCTGTGAGTTAAACCTGACTTCGTGCAGCTGAGTAGGGAAAGCGCTGCAGTCTGTCCACACTGACAACTGCCCAGCGCATTGTCGTGGCCACATTTGCGGCAATTGCAGCGCTATTGGAAGCGGTGCATTATGGGCAGCTATCCCAGAGAGCACCTTTTCCCATTCTGGTGCCGTGAGTTGTGGGAAGGGGGCATGGGTGCGGGGCATTCTGGGTCCTGTCCCAACGCTCCATGATGCATCGCTTCGCATCCCAGAAATCCCTTTGTTTCCGTTCACCTTTGGCGCCATCTTTCAACGGTTTCTGTGCAGCGCGATCTGTCTGCGGGAAATGGAGCCCGAACTACTGAGGCGTATGCTGACTTATCTCGCCAGCATCTCATGTTTGGTTGTCGAACTATTCCTTAAGACCCAAAGTGACAGTGAGAGTGAGGAGTCCGACGATGCTATCGAGCCGCGTAACGCGTACGACACAAAATTGCTTGTGGCATTCACGGACATGCTCAGCACTGTGGAACGCCGCTTTTGGGCTCGGGAAACAAGCACCGAGTGGTGGGATTACATCATCATGGAAGTCTGGGATGACGAGCAGTGGCTGCAGAACTTTCGGATGAGAAAAGCCACTTTCATGGGACTGTGTGAGGAGCTTGCCCCCACCCTGCAGCGCAAGGACACGAGATTGAGAGCTGCCCTGCCAGTGGAGAAGCGGGTAGCTATTGCAATCTGGAAGCTGGCAACTCCAGACAGCTACCGGTCGGTCGCAAACCAGTTTGGAGTGGGAAAGTCGACCGCTGGAATCGTGTTGATGCAAGTTTGCAAGGCCATTAATCGCATCCTACTCAGAAGAACCGTGACTCTAGGTAACGTGCAGGAAATAGTGGATAGCTTTGCACAAATGGGTTTCCCTAACTGTGGAGGGGCGATAGATGGGACGCACATTCCTATTCTGGCACCACCCCACCTAGGATCTGAGTACGTTAATCAGAAGGGGTATTTCACTATGGTTCTCCAGGCGCTTGTGGATCACAGTGGGTATTTCATTGACATGAACACAGTCTGGCCTGGAAAGGTGCATGACTCACACATCTTTCAGAACACTTGGCTGTTCGGGAAGATGCAGGCCGCGACTTTTTTCCCCAGAGTGGAAGATCACGGTAGGGGAAGTTGAAATGCCCATTGTGATCCTTGGAGATCCTGCTTACCCGTTAATGCCGTGGCTCATGAAACCCTACACAGGGAGCCTTGACAGCAGCAAGGAACGGTTCAACTACAGGCTGAGCTGGTGCCGAATGACTGTGGAGTGTGCCTTTGGCCGTTTAAAGGCCCACTGGCGATCTCTGTATGGGAAGATGGACTTGGCCGAAAACAGCATCCCTGTGGTTATATCCGCGTGCTGTGCTCTCCATAATATTTGTGAAGGGAAGGGTGAAAGCTTCACTCAGGCATGGAGCTCTGAGGTTCAACACCTGGAGGCTGAATTTGCACAGCCAGAGAGCAGGGCTATTACAGGGGCCCAGCGCGGGGCTGCAAGGATTAGGGATGCCTTGAGGGAGCAATTTGAGGCTGAAAACCAGCAGTGATATCTGGTGCCCTGCACGGGAGTGAAGTGCAGTAGTTCCAATCTTTAGGAATCAGTGTTTGCTAAGCAGACAAGCAGACTTGCAGTGCCTGTTTATTTCCTGGGCTAAGGAGTCTTTTACTTTATGCAGTAATAAAGAATGTTTTCAAAGCCAAAAAAATCCATTTATTGAAAAGAAAAAAATATATTTATTGAAAAGAAACAAGGGGGTGGAGTGGGGAACAGTACAATCACAGATTCGCATATGTCCTGTCTGGTGTGCTGTGCAGTGAGTGCTGCACTTCAGGATAGCTATATTGCATGGTGATGGGGGTTGAGTGCAGAGGGTAAGGGTCATGGTTTTCAGGGCTGGGTGGTGAAGATACTGGTGCTGGAGGCAGCGGGTGGCGTGAAGAACACGGAAGTTGGGGAAAGTGGGTTGAAGGTGACAGTGGGGCACAACAGAAAGAGTTTCAATTTAATCAAATTAGTATTTTCTGTTGTAAAAATACTCTGCTGGAAAATTTTTGACCAGGTCTACTGAAGAGTTTCAAGGTTTATCCAAGTGTGGGTTTGTACATTTGGAACACACTCCATCACAGTCTCTGAATACAAAACTGGTATTCTTTGAGGAGATTACAAATGTGGTTGATAAAGGTAACTATAGATGTAATAGACTTTAAGGCAGTACACTTACTATAAAATTCTGATGATAAATTAGCACTACATAATATCAAAATACATGTTAAATGGATTAGGAACTGCTAACTGACAGATCTCAATAAGAGATCAATGGGGAATCCATCACTGAATGGGGGTGCTTCTAGTTGGGTTCCACAGGGATCAGTACTATGCCTGAAAAGAGTGGTAAAAATTACTAAAGCACACTGAACATACTGGCGTTGAGCAGACTTTCGGTATCAGCATCATTGCCAAGCAGATTACCATAAAACTGACTATAAAATGATCAACCTAGAATATTTTTTGAAAAAAAAAGGGGGGGGGCCTTATATAACAGAGGTGCTTTTTTGGGCTCATTGATTTATGATGAGCAACTACATTAAAAACCATTGCTGTGTTAGAAACGCTGTCTTAGCCAATGCTCCTCCTGATCAGCAAAACTCTGCTATGCAGCACAGTGAAACACAGGCTCTCCCTAAGCATGTTCCTGTTGCCTTTGAGAGAAATCATAGCTACTACAGCAGCATTGCTTGTCGTGATTTGTTAAGGGCCTGGGTTAAAGCAAACTCAAAGACCTGGGTTACAACAAGAGACTTGAGTACTGCATGCTGGTCGCTGTTATCAGACTTTGATCTGTAAAAACATGTGTACATTTCCCAACCCCACTTCTCCCTGTCTCAGGCAAGCTTGGAAAAGGTAGAAGGGGATATACAGCAAAAGCCTGAGGTAGGGAGAAAAAGTATAAAATATCTTTAATGAGGATCTAACCAATTCCTCTCTGATTCCATGAGGAAAACTTTAAAGAAGGCAGCTAGCATTTTGGGCTAGCAAGTTAAACTCTATTTGATGTATAGCTGAGGCACATATGAAAGCAGGGGGGAAAGCAAGGGTGTGGGAGAGAGGGAGAACAGCTCAGAGGACATCTGATTGGGAACAGATAGCCCTCTCCCTGCTTTCCTTGGCTGAAGGGAGCAGTGTTCCCTCAGGCCTCTTCCTCCTTGGCTAGGGAAATAAGGACTCACTACAAGAGGGAACATGAAGTGGGGTCATTAAAAGGAGCTGGTGAATAGCTGAGGAGTCTCTGGGGCTCACAGTCTTTTGAGCAGTAGGTAACTAAGGGGAGAAGAAAACATCTCCCTTATCAGGAGTCCACTTTCTGCCTCCACTCTGCCCCAGCTCCCCCACTTCCCACTTTCTTCCAAAGGGAGTGGGAAGGAAGAAGACTTGCAGCTGCCAACTCCCTCTCACCTCTGGGGTGAGGGACTTCTAACCAGCACACATTTATGATGACTCTTAAGAAAAATCTTACCATGCAGGGAATCACATTAGGTCTTTAATAAATTGTTAGGAAAGAATACCTCTTTCCCCTCCAAACACAGTTTTCATTTGTTTTGAAGTCTAGAGAGACTTTTACCTCCTGATCAAATCTAAGTGGTGGCTTTTATAGGGATGGGAGTGGAGTGCACTAGAAATTTGTGTGTAACCCACACAGCTTCTGGGTGTGTTTTTCTGTCCCATCTAGTGGCGCTGAGAAAACTTAGAGAGAGTTAAATGAATCTGCTCTACAGCCTTAGCTAACAGTTAGCTTTTAGCTCATGCGGTAGAAGCTCATGCACTAAGCTCCATAGGTCCCAGGTTCGATCCCATCCACCGAGGACCGGGGTCTGTCAGTGTTACATATGCACTCTATGGCCCACCTGTGGAACTCCTACATACTATTTTTTCTTTCAGTTCTCTTCCCTTTGCTGCATCCCTTCACCACCAACTTACATGTCATCATCCCCTTAATGTTGAGACCTGTGACAGTGGCTCCACAAATGGCTCTATCTACATTCTGAGCTTGAGCTACATTCACCCCTGGTTACAATACCTGTCTTGTCAGACACATCTCACTGGCACATGGCTAATGCACAAGATCAATTGCAATACTATTTACAAAACTGTCCATAGGTTAAAAATAATCTCAGCAAAAACCATACTAAGGAAACCTTTTGGCTCCTAGAGACCAAATCATGCAGCTAAATGCCAACTCAAAGTAAAATCTGTGGGATTACTTAGCATTTTAAGGCTGGAGCTCTCAGTATGTTGACACTGACTGTATAGTGACCTATGTTTGATCATGCAGCGGTCTAATGAATCAAAAACAACCTTTCAGTTCAACAGTTTGAGAGCATAATAATCAAAATTGCGAAAGAGAACCGTTCTATTGATCTTTTGTTAATCTAATCTACCCCTTAGCACCAACCAACCTATCATTAGACTTACCCCTGCAGAATTCCTGCCCTACAGCAATGACACCTGGGGCTGCTGTCATATTGACAATGTTCTCATTAAACATTACCATTCATTATCAAAATACAGTCTTCAAAAACATGACAGCAAGTACTTCTCATGACTTGCAACAATTATATAACCCTGACGTGACTGTCCTTCCAATTCTGCTGGAACAACAGGAAATACAAAACTCTGCATCTAGAAGGAGATACAGCTTAACTCAATTTTTTTTTTACTACCTACTATATGCTACTTTAAATATTTGAGGCTATTACATTTTAGCTGTGCAGTGTGTTGGCAGAGAGTGTATTATAAACATTTGATTGCAGCTAAAGAAAGAAAATTTTATTTTCTCAAGACTTCATCTCAGGAACAGCACATCCAGCAGAAAAATCCTGTAATGCTCATGAAGTCCTGTTCTACCCAATTCATGATAGTAAAGTTGCAAAAGAGGCAGATTTGGAACATCTAATATTTGAAACAAAAATGGAGCGTCAAATTTTTGGCCCTGCAGTGGTTTCTTTGTGCTGCTGTGGAAGGTCAAAGGGGATGGGAAGTTCAGCTTAGACCGCTAGCTAGGGATTCCTCTTTTATAGGGGAATTGACGCCCCAACTGGAATAAAGTTGTCTATACAGGAGCTCCTGGTGTAGAAGGTGCTCTGAGGGCAGAAGGGGATTGCTCCAGCTGGTAAAGGTTAGTGCTGCCCTAACTTACTCTGGGGACTGAACTGGTCTTTTGCATTCCTTCAATCCTAGTGTTAGCCAAGTTGATGCAATGCCATTTCCTCAGATCCTGTACCAAGCACAGCTCAGACAAACTAAACAATCTGTTTCCATGATGGAAAAATACTACTGTACTTGCCAGTTTTTTTCTCCAGGTACACAAACGGTATTATGCATAGAATCGGAGGTTAGAAAAACTATATTCAGTATAATTCAGTGGTCCAACTTATGATCTACTGGACTTCTCTTACATAGCTGCCTTACTCCTCCTCTTTGACCAGATAATTGGAGATGCTAAACTAAGGGCCCTCCAGGAACATAGCTAAACAAAAGGACTGATCCTACAGGGAGGAAAAAAGTAGGACAGATTCCACCATTGATTCATTTAGAAAAAAAGGGTCATAATCAATTTGGTCACCTTATTTTATTTGAATAGAAAGTCTACTGTAAGCATTTGTTTTTTTCTGTGAACGTGCTACATATTATGGATGATTGGGAATGAGCTTAGTTCTGGAGAACAACCAGGTCTGAATTTTGAAAATCAAGCCACCCATTGGTGACATCTTCACCAAAATGTATTTTTTGACAAAATATCCTGTTTTGTCCAACTCAAAATGTTTTGCGTCTATGAATCTGTTACCACAGAACAATAGTTAGGAAGGTTTTTCAGTCTGGGATGGCTAGGGTACTCGCCTATTTTGTGGGAAACCCAGATTCAAGTCCATTCTTTGCCTCAGTTGTAGTTATCTGAGACAAAGAACTCTGCTCTGAATCAGGCAGAGCAAGTATTTAAACTTGTGTCTCCCACCTTTCAGGTCAGTATCTTCACAAGCAAGTCATGGTCACACACACTTATTCTGAAAGTGTTCAAAAGGTTTCATTTTCATTCCAGTGCAGAAGGAAAAATTTAAAGTCTCAAAAATGCTGTAAAACAGAATTGTCACCCTCTGGTCCGCTCTAGTAAATATCTTGTATTATGATATATAATACCATGTATTCTGAATACTAGTTGTCCTATGGAAGCCTGCTTTTCAAACTGTTACCTGTCATTTTCAGTTCAAAAGAGAGCTAACATATACCTGAGAGACTGGCTCCTTTTGCAGGCATTGCTTGACAAGCAGAATATTTTGAATAGTAGAGAATATTTAAGGACTTTCTTCCCCCTTTGTGGTCAGAAATAAAGAGCGTAATAAGTATGTTAAAAAGGGCTAATGAGTCCCAAGCAGCAAAATCCTCATCTTTGGAAGACTTTTATGGAATGTAATTAGATAATTATGGCTAATTGGTACACTGGGATGAGGGAATATGTTGGGTGCATAAGAACAAAGAAAGAGCCAGCACTGTGCTGAATGTTTGGTACTTTTTCACACACCACTGGGGGCAATATATTACTTGCCTTGTAATGTTTATTGCTTGCTTGTAAAGTTCTTGTGTTTTAGGTTGCAGTTTTCACTACTTCATTCCTTTCCATTGCTCATTAGTTATTCTCCAACTGTTAGATTAAAGGACTGAGCCCCTTTAGTATTATTCACATCTAATGCACTATGCTGCATTTAGGAATTTTGACTGTTTCCCACACAGTAAGTTACTTCTATGTAACCCTAAAGAGCTGAGTACATTGAGGAAAGTAAATACACATGCTGTTGAAAAACAAAACAGAGTTTGCCTCAGCTCCATACTTGAGATAGGTTACTTCTTGGCTATGTTGGTTAGTGCATTGGGAGACAGAGGCAAGGTTTGGCACATAGTAGGGAACTCTATTTTGTAGCAGTTCGTGTTACGCAATGAAGAGGCAGTTGGAACTGAGACACTGAATGAAGCAGATCTCTGAGTGATAACTAAACACCCCACACTCCATGCTTCTGCCCATCCACATGTGCATGAGGGGGAGTAGCCAGCCATGCTGTGGATGGCCACACAAGAAAGTAAGGGGTCAGCTCTTGGGCAGACATGAGGCTCACAACTGAGTCCTGTGACACCGTGTATATGTATGCAAGGCCTGCATCCTCTACAACAAAAATGGGCCTATGTTTTGCATCAGGATTCCTGACATCTGTACTACTGTGGCACTGCAGACTGCAAATTCAACAGCAGATTCATTTACATTTTAAAGTTTTTGCTCAATTAAATGTGATATTTAACACCACAGTCACAATAACGGGTCCTGCATGACTTAGTAATGGACAATAGTCCAGTGTTTAGTGCACAAGGCTGGAACTTGGGACATCTGGGTTCAGTTCCCTACTCTGCCACAGGCTTTGCATATGATCTGGGCAATTCACTTAGGCTTTGTGCCTCTGTTACCCAGCTGGGAACTAGGGATAATAGTACTTCCCTCCCACAGAGGTGTTGCGAGGACAAATATATTAATCATTTGATGTGCAGCTAATGTGGAGAAAATTAAGTCATTTTGCCCTGTGCACAGTGCGTATTCAAAAGTCTCCCTTCTGATCTAGATGAACTGTCCACACACTTATGTAATTAACTACACAAGGGGCAGAGGTGCAGAGAATCAGGCTCTTTGTTAAGAACATAAGAATGGCCATACTGGGTCAGACTGATGGTCCATCTAGCCCAGTATCCGGTCTTCTGACAGTGGCTGGTGCCAGAATCTTGAGTGGGAATGAACAGAACAGGACAATTATTGAGTCATCCATCCCCCATCATCTAGTCCCAGCTTCTGGCAGTCAGGGGCTTAGGGACACCCAGACAATGGGGTTTCACTCCTGACCATCTGGCTCTCTAATTCTTTTTTTAATCCAGTTATACTTTTAGCCTTCACAACATCTCCTGACAGTGAGTTTCACAGGTTGACTATGCTTTGTGTGAACTACTTCCTTACTTCTTTTTAAAACTGCTGTCTATTAATTTCATTGGTTGATCTCTAGTTCTTGTGTTCGCTGAAAGGGTAAATAACACTTCCTTATTCACCTTTTCCACACCATTCATGACTGTATAGACCTCTGTCATATCCCCACCTTAGTCATCTCTTTTCTAAAATGAACAGTCCCAATCTTTTTAATCTCTCCTCATATGGAAGTTGTTCCATACCCCTAATCTTTTTTTGCCCTTTTCTATACTTTTTTTAATATAAATTTTTTGAAATGGGATAACCAGAACTGTACACAGTATTGAAGGTGTGAGTACACCATGGATTTAGAAAGTGTCATAAGAAGACAGAAAATATCATAATCTCTCCCTTTCCTAATGGTTTCTAAGATTCTGTGAGCTTTGACTGCTGATGCATATTGAGCAGATATTTTCAGAGAACTCTCCGCAGTGACTCCAACAGACATATTAGTGCCCGGGGTGAGCAAGCATATTTGCGCCCCCTAGAGGTGACACCTGGAGGGGGGCATTTGAAAACATCTGCCAGGAGCCAGTGGATCAGAAACTGCTGGGAGCCGCTCTGCCTGCTCGGTCCCCTGGCTCTCTGCACTGTGGGAGCCGGGGCGCTGGCTGGCCAGAAGCCCTAGCCACCCTGCTTCCTGAGCTGGGCCACCTCTGCATGGCCAGGTGCTCCCAGTATGCAGGGGAGCACAGCTCTGAGCTGTGCCCCTGACGTGCTCTTGCCTCTCTCCAAAAAGGAACGTAGCACCAGCCAGCGATATCCCATGGAGCCGGCCCTTTCTTGCGGAGCCCGACTGCTATGAGATCACAGGGCATGGTCCTATAGCTTGAAAACCTCTGTGCTAAATGGAAAGCAGAAATCTTGGGGTGAATGTGACCCTGCATCCCCCACCCGATTTTTCTGCCCATGCGGCTTTGCGTCTGGGGCGGCTACCTGCCGCCCTGGTTACCGCCCTGGACTCCTAGCTCTCTTTCTTGATTGACAACAGCTAATTTAGACCCCATCATTTTGTATGTATAGTTGTGATTATGTTTTCCAATGTGTATTACTTTTTGCATTTATCAAAATTACATTTAATTTGCCATTTTGTTGCCCATTCACAGTTTTGTAAGATTCCTTTGTATCTCTTCATACTTAACTATCCTAGATAATTTTGTATCATCTGCATACTTTGCCACTGCACTAATTACCCCCTTTCCCAGATCATGTATGAATATATTGAACAGCACTGGTCCCAGTACAGACCCCTGGGGACCCTGCTATTTACCTCTCTATGTTGTGAAAACAGAGCATTTATTCCTACCCTTAGTTTTCTGTTTTTTAACCAGTTACTGATCCATGCAAGAAGCTTCCCTCTTATCCCATGTTTTGCTTAAGAGCCTTTAATGAGGGATCTTGTCAAAGGCTTTCTGAAAGTCCAAGTACACTGTATCCCCCTTGTCCACGTTTTCTGACCCCTTTAAAGAATTCTAATAGATTTGTAAAGGAAAATCATGTCTTGCCAAAGTTGTGTTGGCTCTTTCCCAACGAATTATGTTGATCTACATGTCTGTTCTTTTCTAGAGTGTCAAACAGTTTGCCTGATACTGTAGTTAGACTTATTGATCTGTAATTTCCAGGATGATCTCTAGAACCTTTAAAAAATGGTATCACATTAGCTATCCTCTAGTCATCTGCTGCAGAGGTTGATTTAAGTGATAGGTTACATAACACAGCTAGTTCTGTAATTTAATATTTGAGTTCCTTCAGAACTCTTGGCTGAATACCATCTGGTCCTGGTGACTTATTACTGTTTAATTTATTAATTTGTTTTCCAAAACCTCCTCTATGGACATCTCAATCTGGGACAGTTCCTCAGACTTGTTCCCTAAAAAGAATGGCTCAGGTATGGGAACCTCCCTCACATCCTCTGCAGTGAAAACCAATGCAAATAATTCATTATGTTTCTTCATGTTACATATAAGAGAAATAAAAGATTGAATGGCTGTGTCATCTGTAAGAAAAAACCCTCCACTGTATGTGAGAGAAATTTCAAATTTCAGGTGCATTAGGAAAACAAATGGAAGTGCCAGTGTCCGGCATGCATCATTACCTGCTTACCAGGCCAGGCAAGGCACAAACTGATCCTAATAACCCTTCTTTGTCTTGTAAAATACAGTCCAGACCTGTAAGCATTATTTACAGGGTGGCAATCAGTGTTTAATAGAACTGCTGTTGCACTTGTTAACACCTACTGTACTGACAATTACACTGTGACAATACATTTAAACTACATAGTAAGGTGACTGACACAAGGAGACTAAACAGATGTTTCAGAGTGGGAGGGAAAACCCATATCAGTGGTGTCAGGAAAGGAATAGAGAGTCAATTCATCATTTTGTTCATTTTTTTTCTGTTCTCACTGTCTTGAGTAAAGAAGGTGGAAATAGTGTTACTTCTGAAGAGCTATCATTTGCTTTGTGTCAGCAATGATACCTCCACCCAATTAGTGGAACAGATTGGCAAATCCAGTCCTCCATTGTTGAAAAAAGAGTGATGACACTATGGGTTCTTTAGGGGTGGGGAAAGGTAAACAGCGTGGGAGAAATGGGAGATGTGAAGGACATCCTGAAGGGGAAGAAGGAAGAAAGCTCACTTGATTAATATGGTTACATTCCTGGAGATTCCCATGGGTCGCAGCCTCATTTCTAGAGACCTGGTACCCAGTTTTAACACATCCGTCCATGCAGAGTACTTTGGCTTGGAAAGAGTTCTACTTTGCTGCCTCCTTTGCATGGAATCTGTGTGGAATTAACCTGATGAGACGTAAGGCAATGTCACAGAGGCAGACGTGGTACTGTAGTTGGAGTCTTGGGTGAGGGTCACTTTACTGAGGAAGAAGAGGATATCTGTGAGTGGAACTGATGACAGAGCTTTGAAAGATACCACCGAGGGTGGTGGGGAGGGGAGGGAGTACAGGGGGCAAGGCACCAGAGAAGGCTACTCTGTTTAAATACTCTCTGCTTGCAAGTTTCCTTAACGGTCAGAGCTGCATTTAATAAGAGAAAAAGTATCATATTGAATGGCTATCTTAGATTCATAGATTATTAGGGTTGGAAGGGACCTCAGGAGATCATCTAGTCCAACCCCCTGCTCAAAGCAGGATCAATCCCCAACTAAATCCCCAAATGGCCCCCTCAAGGATTGAACTCACAACCCTGGGTTTAGCAGGCCAACGCTCAAACCACTGAGCTATCCCTCCCCCCAAGTTAAAAGGTTTACTTTTGTCTCAGCCTACTTGAGCCCTTCTTCTCTAAAACTGAATCCAGCTCTAGTGGCTGACCCAGCTTTGGGGTGGCACTGTGTATATTTTCTGCAGTTTTGTACCATGAGACTGGAGATTACAAGATTAATCCAAAAATCAATTGCTGTGTTTATAAAGCTCTTATGACAGAAGCATCTAGATATATCTGGAAACTCAGAGATAGAGGTTGATAGAAATATGAATTCACTTCATTTTTCATATATACAGAAGAGAGGTAATTTTAAATACATTCTAAAATGTCATGTTATTTACTGCTGTAGCATTGTATGTATTGGGAGACTCCTCAATCAAACGGCAAATCCTCTTCAAACTTAGAAACATTCTTTGGAAAAAATGTCTATTTTGAACACTTAAACAGCTTATGTCTCATTAATAGCCTTTTAGTATAATAAGACATGACAAAATATGTATTGTTCCTTTCCCCGGGAAAGGAAATAAATAGCTGTAAAGCAGCTTGTGGCATTTTGTTGATATGAAGTCTAAGCAGGCCTGTCAAATGGAATAGGAGTAAGGAGGACTCCTGAACTCAGATTCTGAGCTTCATCTAAGTAGCATTTGTCACAGCTTGAAAGGTTGGAGGAAGATACAAAAAATCTGGGGTTGGCTCCAGACCTATCCAGTCCTGGATGTAAAGTAAAGCAGTCTAAAGGCCACTCTAACTTACCTACACCTGCCCACAGCCCCTCAAGGAGATTCCAGCAGCTGGAAATAGCCAGAGCACAGAGATAGTAGCAACATTCATTCATGCAGCCAAGTGTCCTATGCTGGGGGCTGGGAAAATGGTTTAGAATCAAACCACAACCAATACAAAGGAAACTCCTGAGCCTTTGTTTTAAATGAAAGTGAGGCTTTGATGAATAATTGAGATGTGTGTCCTTGACCCCCTGCCCCACTTCTGACAAGTCCTTTGCATTCCTCTCAGAGGGCACACACCACACTTTGGAAAACACTGGTAAAGGGTGTAAAACAGTGCAGAATTTAGCCATTTGGCTATTTCCGGTTCAGTTTTGTAAGAGAGGAGTTTGACTTCTTAGGGAAATCTGAAATTATGTCTCATCACATGCTCCACATTTAGCCAAGCTGACAGTGAAGTTTCAACAACTGGTGGGGTTCTTTCAATCTCTTTCTCATCTGTCATCTATCCAGATAGTCAGACCATGCTCATCATCATGGTATGAGCACCTATGATTAATTTAGTCACCAGCACCATAGGAGCATCCACAAGATGCTCTATTAATTCTATAACAATCATCCATTATCCTCAGTTCCCTTCAGAAGAGTTAGAAAGGAAGAAATTTAACAGTGTGAATTAACATGATCTTGAATTATTTTGTCTCAGCAACCAGATGGCCTAACTATTGGGCACTGCAACAGCATCAGTGTAAGTGTCCTTGTATCAGGTTCCAAAGACCAGCATACATCAGTCTCTCTTAAACTTGGCTTGTCTATTCTCCATGGAGTCTAAAGTGTTCTTGGAAGTATTAGAAAAGATGTCTGCCAACAAAGCTAACAAACATTTGATTTATTCCTTCTTATGCTTTCCTCCAACTTGTATCTATATTAATACAAAAATCCATTTTCTACATTAGCTGATTATTTTCCACTGAGTGGATATAATAGAACAGGGCCACAATTTTCCAAATGAAAATTGCAAGTAGACAACAAAAGAGAGAAAATTATGCAAGTATCACTCATATGGCACCTTCCATCTCCGATTCTCACTGTTTCGTAAAGATTTATGAATTTAGCCTCACAACACCTTGTTAAGTGGGTAGGTATTCTCCCCATGTTACAGAAGAGAATAAAGATAGAGGTTGTAACTTTTAACTTGCCCAAAGACATCCAGGAAGTTTACACAGAGCCATGAATTAGAATAGACAACGCAGCATGGAGATAGTTAGGGCAGAAGCAGGCAGACAGGATATCAAATTTGGGATCATTGACAAAGTAGAGGTGTTGGGTGGTGCCACGATAAGAAATCAGGTCAGAGTTGTAGGCTAGAACCTTGAAGACAAGATCTAAAAAATTAAATTTGAATTCAGTGGAAGAAAGGAACCAGATCAGAGATACAAGGAGGAGATCTTGTATCATATTGGCCAAAAATGAACGTTTTGGTGGCTGAATTTTTGCTAGATTGCATTGGGAAACAGGGGTGAGAGGAAGAAATTGTGACTATCAGTGTGGAAAGTGATCAAAACATAGTTGAGATGAGAGTTTTAGCTGTTGGGATAGAGAACAGTCAGATCTTCAAAATGTTGAAGTCGTGGCAAGATTTGGATGCTCTCTCATTGACTAGGAGCTAGACTGGGATCACCAAGCAACCATTAGATAGTAACAACTAACCACTAAGCTGGGCTAGACTTTATGTGGCAAAAAGGTGAAAAGCTCTAGCTTATTACCAAACCTTTCAGTCCCCTGGGCAACCACATGCAAGAAAAAACAACCCAACTCAACACATTCAGCTAGCAAATTGGACTGAAAATCAAATGCAATAAGACAGATATGACCCTTAATATTGCTTCACCATCACCAGTATGGATAGAGAATTATGTTCTCAATAATGTAGAAATATTCACATACTCGGGCAGCACCATCAGTGAGGATAGTGGAACAAGCCAGGAGATCCAGAACAGAATCAAAGCCAGGAAGACCTTCAGGAGCTTAAAAACAGTCTGGAAATCATCAAAATACAACACCAAAAACAAACTCAGTATTTATATGAGCAGAATAGTGCAAAATGACAAAGTATGATATGTCCAAACTGTTTTCATTCCATACAACCTGCCTGAAAAATTCTCCTTATCTTTTGGCTCAGAACAATCTCAGATCAACACCTTTTTACACACAGTGCAGCCAGGAAGATGAGAGCACCATCATTACCAGGAGGTGTTGGAGATGAATTGGTCATGTGCTTCAGAGTCCATCACCAGAATAGCAACAAGATGGACACTGGAGGCAAGTGTATACTGGGTCACCCAAAAACAACATGGCGAAAAACCTGGGGCACAGCTGGGGAACTATTGAAAGACTTGCCAGAAACAGACAGGAGTGGAGGAGCTTCATTGCTGCCCTAAACGCTGGAGTGTAATGGGTACTAACTTTTCTCTAGGAGTGGTCCCCCAAATTAGGGCAAAGGGACTGGGGGGGGAGGGTACCGTGGGGAAGGTTTCACTATGCTATCTATGCTGTATCTGTTTTGTGGATAACAGTTCTTCATAGCTGTCAATCTGATATGAATTCACAAACATCAAGTATCTTAGGCAGAAATACTCCTTAGCATTTTAGTGTCGGTTTTACATTCTAAAGAGCCTGAAATAATTAATTCCCCTTGAATCACAGAAGATTAGGGTTGGAAGAGACTTCAGGAGGTCATTGAGTCCTACCTCTACTCAAAATATGACCAACCCTAACTAAATCATCCCAGACAGGGCTTTGTCAAGCCAGACCTTAAAAACCTCTAAGGATGGAGATTCCACCACCTCTCTAGGTAACCCATTCCAGTACTTCATCACCCTCCTAGTGAAATAGTTTTTCCCAATATCCAACCTGGACCTCCCACACTGCAACTTGAGACCATTGCTCCTTGTTCTGTCATCTGCCACCACTGAGAACAGCCTAGCTCCATCCTCTGTGGAACCCCCCTTCAGGTAGTTGAAGGCTGCTATCAAATCCCCCCTCTCTTCTCTTCTGCAGACTAAATAAGCCCAGTTCCTTCAGCCTCTACTCGCAAGTCATGTGCCCCAGCCCTCTAATCATTTTCATTGCCCTCCGCTGGACACTCTCCAATTTGTCCACATCCTTTCTGTAGTGGGGGGACCAAAACTGGAAGCAATACTCCAGATGTGGCCTCACCAGTGCCAAATAGAGGGGAATAATCACTTCTCTCAATCTGCTGGCAATGCTCCTACTAATACAACCCAATATGCCATTAGCCTTCTTGGCAACAAGGTCACACTGCTGACTCATATCCAGCTTCCCGTCCACTGTAATCCCCAGGTCCTTTTCTGCAGAACTGCTGCTTAGCCAGTCAGTCTCCAGCCTGTAACAGTGCATGGGATTCTTCTTTTCTAAGTGCAGGACTCTGAACTTGTCCTTGTTGAACCTCATCAGATTTCTTTTGGCCCAATCCTTCAATTTGTCTACGTCACTCTAGACCCTATCGCCTACCCTCCAGCCTACCTACCTCTCCCCGCCAGCTTAGTGTCATCCCCAAACTTGCTGAGGTTGCAATTCATCCCATCATCCAGATCATTAATGAAGATGTTGAACAAAACCGGCCTCAGGACTGACCCATGGGGCACTCTGCTTGATACTGGTTGCCAACTAGACATCGAGCCATTGATCACTACCCATTGAGCCAGACGATCTAGACAGCTTTCTATTCACGTTATAGTCCATTCATCCAATCCATACTTTTTTAACTTGCTGACAAGAATACTGTGGGAGATCGTATCAAAAGCTTTGGTAATAGTCAAGGTATATCACATCTGCCGCTTTCCCCATATCTACAGAGCCAGTTATCCCATCATAGAAGGCAATCAGGTTGGTCAGGCATGACTTGCCCTTGGTGAATCCATGTTGACTGTTCCTGATCACCTTCCTCTCCTCCAAATGCTTCAAAATGGATTCCTTGAGGACTTGCTCCATGATTTTTCTAGGGACTGAGGTGAGGCTGACTGGTCTGTAGTTCCTCAGATTCTCCTCCTTCCCTTTTTTAAAGATGGGCACTATATTTGCCTTTTTCCAATTGTCCGGGACCGCCCCCGATCACCATCAAAGATAATGGCCAATGACTCTGCAATCACATCAGCCAACTCCCTCGGCACCCTCAGATGCATTAGAGATGGACTCATGGACAACACTATGGGGTAGATAAGAGTTTTCTTCAGATGTAGCAGGCCAAGACATTGAGTCACTTTCCTCTACTCTGAAGATCTGGGACTGAGGAAGAAGAGTTTCAGTGCTAAGAGCTGGGGGAAAGGGTCATTTTTAGAGGTAGTTTTCCAACTGATTGATTGTTATTTCAAAATAGTTCCAAAGCAGATATTTTGCAGAGCTGGGGGAATTTTCTTTCACTTTATACACCTTTGAATTCCATGGGAACATTAACAGACCTTCAGCCATATTGATGCTGGTACTACCACCAATGATTGCTTTCCACAGTGTGAAAATATTTTTGGTATCATATTTAGATGAGAAAGTACAGAATACATGCTGTCATGGTCCACTGGATTTGTCTCAGTAAACGCTCCAGCTCTTCAATTACAGACTGTGGTAGAAAATCCAAGTTTATTCATATAGGGCCCGATCCAAAGCTCATTGAATCAACAGGGATATTTCAGTTGAGTTTGATGGACCAAGCCTATAGGGCCCGATCAAGTGGTCACTGAAGTAATTGGAAAGACTCCCATTAGCTTTGGATCAGACACTGCAGAACAACTGTAATGAAGGTTTCTCAGAAATTAAGCATGGTCATGAATGGAAACAGCTATAATTATGGGTCTTCAAACCGGTGAGATGAAAGATGAGCAGAATCTTCAATTCAGGAGTAAGGTGCAAGTCAAAGGAAACGTTCAAGTTGGAAGTCTATGCAGACATCCCTCCCACCTCCCTGTGATTGCATGTGATGTAAACACAGAATTGTCTAAGACTAGCACCAAAAATCTTCTGAGAGCAGCAACGCAAGAACACAGCTTCAACTGAGTAAATAAATCTATGACATTAAAGGCAGCACAAAATTAACTGCCACTGATTTTGATTGCTTTACACTTGATCATTTGAATTCTCCGCTTTATGCTTTTGAGGTGAGTTACGCACAGCGAGGTAACACAGCAAAGATAATAATTACCTATTTTTTTCCACTTAAAGAACAGTCTGAACTTAAAAGAAAAGGAGAAACTAAAGTACCCACCTTCTCCCACTTCATCTTTGTGGTCACCTTTATTTTTGTATAGCTCTAAATCACCTATGATATTACCAGAGATACTTGGTGTTGGGTGTTATTCTTGATAATGTGCACACTTGCTTACTACCAGGCACATTGTAAGCACTTAACGAGGGAGGATTGTCTAGTTATTCAAACAGGGAGTTGGGAGCCAAACTAGTCACTATGATCCGAGGCAAAACACGCTCTGCCCGAGTTTTGCCATCTGTTAATGGGGACAATGCAGCTTCACCTCACAAGGTATTGTAATCAATGTGAAATGCCTTTTGAGCCCCTCTAATGAAAGCAGCTAAACTTTTTAGGGTGACATTAGAGGGTTTGACTGAAAGTAGATTGAAATCAAATGGAAGATTCATTGGCCTCACTGAAGCCCGGAGTGAGCAAAATTAAACTTATGAGTATCTGATGTCCATATCATTATTCATCCCCCCATCACCTCCTACTCATTGTAATGCAACAACTTTCATTGATACTTCTTTCCTGACACTCCATATTGTAGGAGCACAATGATATCATTTGTGCTGCCACTTTCCCAGAAGACAGCATCCAAAAAAGATTACCATTTATGAACGTAATGTTTGAGCAAATCTAGTCTTCTGAGGTAGTTTGCAATAGGATTCAGCCCTAAAGCTCAGATGAATCAGTGCTTACAAAGCCAAATGCAATTTTCACATTATGAAATGTGCTCTACAGTGGTGTACTTTGCAGTGTGGGGATTTATCCTATTCAGAAATATCATAAAGTGCCTACATGTTTCAAAATGATAGAAATCATCTGAGAAGTATTCTAGAAGTTATACAATCATCTGCAGCACTGCTCAAATGTTTTCCCTAGATCCCAAGAGTGCAGGGTTGAAAGTGCATTGATATTCAGAATTGTGCTGAATGTTTCTCACTAGCAACATTTGCTTTCTTTGGTTTTACCACTGATCTAATGGCATGGGAGAAAGAGGAGCGGCGGAGGGGGGGAAGAGAGAGAGATCACTTGCTTGGTTTTACTTTCCATTACAGTATGATTAATATTCCAGCAAGGAGAATACTTAGAGGCTTTAGATCAACACCATCAACAATGTATTTTAATCACTAAAACATATTAAACAGTTTCTTCATACCAGGGAAGAAATTGAAAGGTTAGAGAGATTCTCCATATCATCTATACCCTTCACTGTTTTTGCTACTGGATCATGCTACTTCATGCAATTAGCATGTAAAGAAATAGGCCATCATCACCTATTGATTGCATATAAATACAGAAAGATAGAAAAGAAAAACACCCCCCTTTTCCTATCCTGGTCACAACAGTAGTATTTCTCCACTCACTGTCTCCAGGGTCCACAATTCCAATAATTTATTGCTACACAGACTCCCAATCCTTTACCACTCCCTTCTTGCTGCAAGATATTTTTCTAAAAGATGATCTGCTTGTGGGTCCAGATTCACTTCTGCATCCAGATCTGGAGAAAACAAGAGTCAGGGAATTGGTTGTCATCCTATTTCCCATCACTTCTTAAGTCTAGAGCTCACCTAAAAAGGAAAAAAAAAAAAAAAATATATATATATATATATAATTCTCTCTCTCTCTCTCTCTCTATATATATATATATAGAGAGAGAGAGAGAGAGAAACACAAGTAAAGGAAAGATTAAAAGAAGTGGGAAAACAACTTCATAAAATGTTTCCAAAAATAATCTAAAAAAATTGATCCATTTCAAGCACTGTAACCAATTTTAAAATGTTGAGATTAAAAAAAAAAATCTTCATTTTTAACTAACTCTGCACATAAAATCTGACCATTATAAATGGATTCCACCAAATTATGCTTTTGTTTTGTTCCTAGTCATTTTCAGAAGTGACGGAAAGACAGGGCGAAAAGGAAAAAAAAAGGAAAGAATAAAAAGTAAACTATTTGCAAAATATTTCACACATTTTCAGTGTGGGAAAAAGGCCATGTTTCAACAAAAATCTGTTTGTGCAAAAAATTTAGCCAGCTGTTACACCGCAAGATCTGTCAACTGTATGTTATGTCTGATTTTTTTTAGATCTTTCCAGGAGGAAACTTGTCTAATGGGTTTTGAAGTCAAGAAGTTTTGGTTCATGGTAGGGTACAAGAAACAGGAGACACCAATTCTGTGAATAAAGAAACATTTAAGACAAATCAAGATGCAACAATAGGGTTTCTAGTTATCTGTGACAATTAAATCATCTCTATGTAGTATTTAGATTTCCTGTGTTGACGTGTACATTATTAATCTTTGCCATAGTTGTATTTGTGATACAAGTGGGTGTTCCAGGCATAGAGTCCTTGAAGGATCAGACCATGTATGATCTAACTTTCTTCCTTACACAAATGAGTCATAAATCATTGATACTCCATGGGAAAATATCTTTTAAGAAGGTGTCAAAAGTGAGGTTTATTCAGATAACAGGAAGAGAAGATGGATCTTTAGATAAACAGCTTTTTAAATCTCAAATACTGCTAATAGAAAAAAGATTCCTGGCAGTTTATTTCAAACAGCAAAATGGATTCATTCTTTGGACCAGAAAATGCATTTAGTATATTTTTAAAAGGTTTCACTAGTGAAAATTAAAAGAGGAAAAGACAGTGGTTATGTCAAATTATGTATTCCAGATGAAAGATAGAACACTAAAACTTCATTTTATAGCAATGAAAGAGAGGCTGGTAAACAGGAAAAAAGAAGGAAGTCTTTTATACATTTGGAAAAAAATAATATTGCCTTTTGATCAAAGACAGACAGTATGTTGACAGAAGATAGATACTACAAAACACTGATGTACCATGTTGAGTGTAAGAAGTTGGCCCTGGAGAGATGGAAATATTAATTGGCCATGAGAGCTGAGTTGTTGGAGATAACCTTATACCCTCTCTCTTCAGGTACACCACATACTAGAAACCTATCACCCTATTATTTCTCTGACTGATCAGAGGCAGAGTAGGCAGGTTTCTTCTATACTATTAGATCATCTGGATATACTTTAACTTCAAATTAGGCATCTATTTAATGAAGGCCTTCATAGTTCTCATCTACTTGTTTCACTATTTGTAGTTTCAATAAAATGTTCAAGTAAAACTCCCAAACTGAATTTAAACCAAACTATCATCTGAGGCAGTTGCTGACAGGGGAACTTGTAGTCTTCGAAAGTATTTACAGGAATGCAGAGACACAGAAGTTGCCATATTATATCAAATCTGAGGTCCATCAAGTCCAGTAACCGGTCTCCAACAGTGGCCAGCACCAGATGCTTAAGAGGAAGGCACAAGAACTGAAGTGTCTTTTATTTAAATCAAAGTAAGACATTCTCCCTTCTGGCAGAAAACTCATGGGGGTAGATAAGGGGAGAGAAGTGTTCTGAAAATTTAGAATTAAAACAGAGGATGCTTCTCTCTGGAAGCAGGAAGGTTTGTCCTCACATGGAGGGCAGTGGATGTGACTTTCAAGCTACCCAGAAATTCACCAGGAAATTCAGAGCCATCCCTGTAGTAGACCTTCAGCCCTCTGTGCTCTCTTTGTTGGACCATCCCCTATCCCCAAATATCCTGGCTCCAGCTAGGTCCATGCTTCCATTGGTTCTCCCCTCAAAGGCTCTCCATTCTGACAGGCATACAAACAATAGAAGGGGAAGCTACAAAGGGGATATGCTACATCAAATGGCTATCCCTGCTCCCCCACCCAGATGCTGATAGAACACCTCACCCCCTCAAACCTGTGGATCCTGAACCTTGCCCTGGTTCTATGGAAGAGAGTAGGGTAGCAGCATAAGATGCCATCACTCCCACTGCTGTGTGCATAGGGCTTTTCAAACTCTTTACGTTACTTTTCTGCCAACTCTTGAGATTTCTTCAAGAGTTTTAGGATATGTGATGTCCCATCTCCTGGAGTTATGCAATTTCATGAGAACCTCAGTGTGTATTTTAAAATGAAGTATACATTTGGAAATGTCTTGCAAAGGTGAAGACTAAAGGCTCAGAAAACTAGAAGACAAAAATAACCCTTCAAAAATCTTGGGATTGGCTTAAAAATCATGACTTTTTAAAAAAATGCTTGGGTTTCACAATACAGCTTTACTGTACAGCACCAGGGAGCAAATGGCCGTATGTAGCCAAAACAAGTACAACTCACATTTAGATACAGTAAAGTAGTAATTCACTAACAGGGTTTCAGAATTTAAATAGTCTAAATTATTTATTTTAGACTTAAAGTTATAAAAAAGCACCTAATCCAAGGCTGTAGGAGCCCCAACATCATTAACACACAATGAAGTCTCAGCAGCATTGATTAATCATTTCAACAGGAAATCAGCCAACCACCCGCCTACCAGTGCTTTCCACTGCTTCATCATTCTGGGAATCATGCTCTCAAGCCCTCTCCCCAAACTTCTCCAATGGATACTTTTGCAGTGTGCCTGGAAGATCTCAAATTCCAGCTATTTCAGACTCAAAAGGAAGTCTCAGAGCCTTTACAGAGAACATCTTGTCAGCTGCCCCCTCTCAATGTGGGGAGGAACTAGCTCAAGTGCCACCATTAACCATAGCTGTGGCAGTATAGCACAGGGAGAAAAGTGGGCTCTCAGGTAGGCCAATCCCAGGCCATTTAAGGTTTTATGGCCCATAACCAACACCTTAAACTTCAGCCAGAGATCTATGAGCAGCCAGGACAGATCCAGGAGTGTGGGTACTGTATCGTATGCTCACGGTGAGATGCCACACCACACCAGCATCAATCTCTGATGTCAATGATCTTGCAAAAGTTTCCAACAGAAGAGCTCTCCATAGATTTACATGTTAATTCCAAAAGCCTCTGACAAAGCTGTAGGAGACTCTGGGCAAAGGGAAATCGATACTTAATTTATTTTCCCCTTAATTAGAAAAAAATATTCATTTAACTTGTTTTACAATATAACACAAAATGGAAAGTATTTTTCCACTGATCTTTAGAGAGCAGAAAACTACTACTACTTAGAATGTACAAAGCTCTGTAGTCACAAACCACCATAAAACAGATGATTAGTACATTTCTGAGGAGGCAAATATTGTGTTATCCCAGTATACCAATAGGTAAACAGATAAGAGGTTATGTGACTTGCCCCAAAACCCTTGGAGTACATCTACACAGCCCCAAACCCTGCAAGGCAGCTAGTTTCAGAGCCTGGGTCAACTGACTTGAGCTTTCAGGGCTTGTGCTGCAGGGCTAAAACCAGCAATGTAGATGTTTAGACTTGGGCTGGAGCCCAGGGTCTGAAACCTGGAAATGGGAGAGTCGGAGCATCAGCGCCAGCCTGAGCCTGAACATCTACACAGCTATTTTTAGCCCTGTAGCATGAGCCGAAGTCAGTTGACCTGGCCTTGGAGACTTGCTGCCCCATGGGTCTTTTTTTTGATGCAGCCCCAGAATCAGGTTTACAATAAAGGCGTTTCTTCCTCCAAGTCCTATGCTTAGTCCATAGGGGACATTTTATTTCTAAAAACCATTTGTGAAGTGATGAGTCATCCTTGAACTGATTAAGCCACATGAGGGGAAGTGTCATTCCTGTGTTAACCAATCCATGACCCAGGAGCTGGTCTGCAGACTCTCAGAGCAAGCAAAGTGCTGTTTTCTGTGACAAACCTCATGGGAGAAACAGCAACTCAGTTTGCTCAATGTCATTACATAGCTTGGAGCTCTCACCTGCTTGATAGGGGTAACAGACTCCACAGGCCTCAGCCTATCCCAGTCTTACCCCTAGTCCTGCTCCAGCCTAGCTCCGGGCTCCAGCCCTACTCTTGACACCTGATTCCAGCTCTGACCCTTGGCTCTGAATGTCGCTGCTCCAACCTCTAGGCTAGACCACCCTCACCTCAGTTTCTGACAGTTCTCCATTGCTGCATTTTCCTGGGAGCATTATAACTGAGACCATTCTGGGTGTGTTGATGGGATTTTTATCCTTTGTTTCTTGACGTCAAAAGATACATACCATTAAATGGAAAGCTACAAGGAATTGAATACCAGCAGCTTGTGCTTCCAGCATAGTTATCTCCAGTTCACCCTGATTCTTATTCCAGAGAAGTGCATTCTACTTTAGGGCTGGGCTTAGAGCAGTAGTGAGCCTTGTGAATACTGAATGGAAATGGAATGATCTTACTTTTTTTTTTTTTTTTTAAATGGGAATCCTTTCTCATCCCCCACACCTCAAAGAAGCTGATACTGTTTCATGGCCATATTATGATTTATTTTAAAGAGCAGAGCTATTCATAGAGTCAGTGGGAAGTACTGCTAAAAATGTGATGCTATGATAAGGTCCGTAGTCCAAGGGACACTTTTTTCCATCTAATAGTAAACAAAATGCTAGAAGTCTAAATTTAGTATTACTTGTCAGTAACATTACCTCCTCAGACAGCAAATAAAATATCTAACCATGTTGGTTCTAAAAGCAGTTTGATGGGCCAATAATTACAAGTAATTTGAAGGATGCTAAAGAACCTCTCTCTATTCTTTATTTTAAGAGAGGTATTTGTAACAACTTGCTATAGCCAAGAAAATATAAAGGAAACTTTTCTTTAAACATTTGACTTAAAATAGCTCAGTGTATCAGCAGTTCAAACACTTAAGTTTATTTTCTTGTTTAATAATTAGTAATTCTATATCCATAGTTTTCAAATAGATCCAATAAAGCTTTTACTGCAAAAAAAAAAAAAAAAACAAGTGATTTTTTCAATCAAACTGTTTCTAAAATGGAAATTGGAGGTTGCACTTGGAACCATGCAACACTATGTTTCATTATATGGAAAGACATAGATAAGAGGTGCATATACAAATTTGTAGAGATTCAAGTGGGATAAACTTTACTGGCAATATACAGTGTTTCCAGAACATTGTTCCACAACAATTATTTATTATTTGTGTTACCAGAGCATGTAAGAGTCCTAATCATGCTCCAGGACCCCATTATGTTAGGCTGCCCCCAAACTGCTTATATAACAAAATTATCAAGACCATCTGCAATGGCACCTCTGGTAACTTCCAATAATGTTGGAAAGGAAAGCATGGACTAATAGAGAAAATGGTCAGGAGCAAGGGATATGTTTCATTGTATATTTTCATATTTAAGGATGGCAGTATAGCATCGTTCTTAACACAACGGACAGTATTTAAGTCTCCGTTCTGCAATCCTTACTCAGGTAGAACTCAATCAAAGTGAGATCTGTGTGATTTCAGGATCAGGCTAACTTTTGAACCAGGACTAGACTAGGGCAGATCCTCAGCTGGTATAAATTGTCCTAACTCCATTGAAGTCAAGTGATTTAGTGTCTTTATCCTCCCCTCCCGCAATCCCCCCTGCCCCCCCAACCCCCCCCCCAAATAATCTGAGTTATGCATGAGGTACAGTATGAGCTGTAGCACTGCAGGAGCTCAAGGCTCTTACTCGCTCTGCCAATGTCATACAGCCTACAGAGTAATGAGTTGTATTTAGAGGTGCCATTCCCACTACATCAAAAGCATCAATATAAATGTACCTAAGGAGAAGAGGAAATTACTTTTTCTAGCCAATAACCATGAAAAGAGAAGTCACACATTTACAGATAAATGTCGCACTTCAGTTTTGCAACTCCAATAACTTGGAAATATAAATCAACACATTATGCAACCCCTGGGGTGAAACCTTGTGGATCATGAAAAAGCAGTGCCTCATCTGAGGTCCCCAACCATTTCTCTATACATTACCATCCCAGCATTCATGGGCTTTCTAGCCTAATGTCACTTATTAGGATCCCTCACGCAGCATTCCCTTTACAAGAATTATGAAAGAGGCAGGCACAGCATGGAGCAGCTCCCCTGCTAAGCAGAGTAGACTGAGGAGAACAAATCCTGCCCACGTTTCATGATCTACACTAGCTGGCTTTCCCAGACAAAGTCCAAATCAAGATCCTTTCCCTCCTGTACTATATCTAAAATAGACTGGGGCTCATCCATCTCAGATCTCCAGGCATCTGCCTTATTAGATGACCAAAGGGTCAGGCCCAGAAGAACAATGTTCATGGAGAACCTGTGGCTCTGAAACTTGTTGTCCGAGATCAGGCAAAGTCCTAGTGTCAAAAGACTCAGTGCCTCCATGAGAACTAAACCAAATCAATGAAGAAAAACAAAGATATTCCTTTCTCTGGGCCTTCCTGGTCATCCCATCTCCTCTATTTCTGTGTATTAGATTGAAAGCTCTTAGGGACATGGTCTGTCTTCATTCAGTGTCACATACAGAGCGTTTCATTAGCACACAGATAATTAACAAATGTGAATAGTCTTATAAATTTCAGGGGATAGTGCAAGACCAATCTTTGTGCAAATGTTGCTTGGAGTTGCCCTGCCGTTAGTTGAAGTCTTGTCGTTAATATAAAAGACTAAGAGAGGAGAACTATGTTCCTTGTAGAGGGAAGTGGACGTGAAGAGCATGAGATACGACAGTTATGTGATCTCTGGATATGCATATAATGTTGTAGGTGAAATGACAGATTTTGCATTAACAAGCAGCTGGAGTGTTCAATAAGGGCTTCATCAAATGCTTATTGAAGTCAATGGAAGGCTTTAAAAAAAATTCAGGAGGTTTTGTATCAGTCCCTAAGATATTTTTCTGTGATGACTATACATAGTAACACCGTAAGTATTACCATACATAAGTTACATGGATAATACTCACTGTGTGAAAGGAAAGTTTATGAATATTTTTTTCCTTGGAGAAAATGGAGTCGGTTACGGCCATGCAATATTCCTCGGTGCTCATCGAAAAATTGACCATTGGCCCAATTTTCCAGTCCACAGCAGTCAATGGAATTACACCATTGCAAAACCAGTATAACCAAGTGGAGCCTCATACCCCTCATGTTTAACTACTAGTATTGTAAAAGCCACAGTTTGTTGTTCCATGCGTGTTCTGCAATATATCCCACTTTCTATCCTTTTTCTGCATCTACAGGTCCAGGCTTGTCAGTTATCCCTAATATTACTCCTCACCTTTCCTTTTTTCAATGTGATTGGATCAGCTACACAACCCCCTAGAAGAGAGTAATTGTTCAATGGGGACTGTAGGCCTCTTTGGGATAAGTAAATTTGGTGCACAATCCAGCTACAATGTAAATCAATGGGAGTTTGGTAGATTACATCAATGGCTGCAGAAGTAGGTCCTACATGGGGTGGAGGGGGAAAGAGATAATAGCAGAAAATTCAACCCAGATTCACTGAACTGATTGGTAAAACCACAGCAAACTTTTTCCACAAACCAGAGCCAAGTCTTGGTTAATAGTAAACATGAAACCACTCAGGTTTCACTTAAGATTGTCTGTTTCACGTAGCAAAAAAGTGATAATAACGATACTTAATTATTGTATATCAATAAGTTGCCCCCAAATGCAATGTCATTCCTAAAGTTATTATAGTTCTCTAATATCTAAATTATCATAAGGAATTGCATTCTTTACATTTTGGATTTAAACTTCGTTTTTACCAATTGCTGTCAAAATTAAGATTAATATTTCAGTTAAGCCTGTCACACTGATTCTGAATCATGTAAAGTAACCAGAAAGCAGTAAATCTACATTTGGAGGTGCCAAGACATGTTGAATTTATATTTCCCTGAACAGAAGGATGCACAAATACAGTATAATCAATTGTCAGATCTTTTGAGAGATTGAGAAGATGGAAAAAGCTAAACAGTGTTTATATACATTTGTTTTCTACAGAAGTTTCAGATACATAAAGCTGGTACAGTTTTATATAGCTACCATATGCACTTAGCATAGTACTATAACTATGTCTTTACCCACTGATGTTAGATTTAATCAGTGTAGCCATCTGACTATTTGTAAGCCAATTTATGATACCCAGACCTTTATTAACATGGACATTTGAAGGGATTTTAAATAATTATTAATATTTTCTTATAGTTAAGATACATATTACACTACTGCTGATGCCATCAAAATACTTTTATACATAATTCATTTTTATAAATAAGCTTTTATAAATGGCACCGGGGTGGGAGTTAGAGTTAAAAAAAATGGATGTGTCTTCAAAAACCAGTTAATCTAATTTGAGAGCACAAATACTATGTTTATTGCATGGTGTAACTACAGGGCAGAGTTAAAGTTGTCCGGGTGCCTTAACCAGGACCGGCTCTAGGATTTTTGCCGCCCCAAGCAAAAACAATTTTGGCCACCCCCCACCGTTTTTTTCTTACCCCACCCCTGGCCCCGCCTCAACTCCGCCCCTTCCCCAAGTCCCCAGCCCTGCCTCCTCCCCCCAGGCTCTCAAGCCTAGGAGGGAGGGAGGGAGAGGGAGAAGCAGCGCGTGCGCCGCAGCCACTCGGGGTCTCCCCCTCCCTCCCAGGCTCTCAAACCTGGGAGGGAGGGTGAGCAGCGGCGCGCGAATCAGCTGTTTCGCGCGCCGCGGCCGCTCGGGGTCTCCCCCTCCCTCCTGGGTTTGAGAGCCTGGGAGGGAGGGCGAGCAGCGGCGCGCAAGCGGCAGCAGCGGAGGTGAGTTAGGGCGGCTGGGGCACATTTTTAGGGGCGGCATGGCCCGCGCCAGAATGCCGCCCCTAAAAATGTGCTGCCCCAAGCACCAGCTTGTTTTGCTGGTGCCTAGAGCCGGCCCTGGCCTTAACGGTGCCTTTCCATAACTTAATGCATTTGAATTTCTATGCCGTAATGCTTGTTTTGGGGATCATTACATCCTGCCTGTAAATCCCCTCCCCCCAAGTTACTAATACATACTGTAAACCTTAATGCAATCGTAAAATATAGTGTTTGTCTGTTAAATCTTTTATTTATGACTGAAAAATTATTCTGAGAATTTGATATTAAAAGGAAGTCCTTCAAAGTTGTCAGATTGTCAATTTTATATAGACCTTAATGCCATAGAATATTTTACACCATGTCCTTTGGATAGTACCCCTTACAGAGGTACTATTTCCCTATGGCAATTTCTGCCTTCTGTATGAGTATTTTTTTCTGCTTTACCGCTCTGTTCCTAACAGGTATGTTTTACCCTGTTAACAATTTTAGCTAGGAAGGTAGGTAGTTTTGGTCTCTCCCTCTGTAGAGGTGTTGAGCATCCAACAGCTTCCATTGACTTCAGTGGAGTACATTGCACAAGGTACATGTCTAGTATTAAGCATCACAGTAGTCCTAATGAAGTTAAAGGAACTGCCTACATGCTTAAAATTGGGCTTTAGTACCTTGCTGGATCAGGGCCTTAACCACATTCCTGCGGATCTTTCATGCAGTAACAGGAAGGAGGATAGACTATTAGTAAAGTAGAAAATACAAGAGTAAAGTGGGGAACTCATGTGTAGATGCACAGTGCCTCCAACAATGTTTAATTCACTTTGCCACTGACTAGATTTCAGATTGACAGTCAAATTGACGACAGCCTTTTACTTGCAAGCCAACCTTTCCTGTTCTTTTGAATGTGACAACTTAACGATTCAGCTACAGAATGACTGTTTTTAAACTTCAGAGGTATTTTGCTGTTTGACTCTTCCTCCCATACCAGTGTATTAATAAAAACAGTACATAATATAACTCACTCTACTGCATTTCAATAGCTTATTTTTCTCCAGCACACTTTGAGAAAGCTAGAAATGGTTTAAAAGTGAGAAAGGATTTAAGAGACAGGCCAGGAAATACATTAGGATTTCTTTTGACTGCTCCACAAAGTAATGAAAAATATTCACTTTTGGAAGATAATTGGTTTCATAGTTTACACTGGTGAATATTTATTTGGGATTATTTAAGGTTAGAAGTATGATAAGAAAATTATTTTTTTTAGAGTGAGTGAGTGAACAGAGTATAATAAATATCATAATTCCTTCTCAATAGTGGTATTCAGAGGTATGCCATACATAATATATGTGAAATAGTCATACAACTATGACTATGTGAGATAATGGAAATCTGGGTAATGAGATGCAGTATTTCAACATGGAAATCTTATAGTTTGGTATGTAAAATGTAACCTTTGAAACAAATTTTCACCATATTTTAAATTACACATCCACATCTAGATCTAATGTGATAAGTATCAGGTTGTTTTAGAAACAATAATTTCATCTAAATTAAATGAAAGACTAGACAGTAACTGCAGCACAGGAGAAATATTTGATATTATAAATATTAAGAAAGTAATTTATTTTAAAGAGGATAAATCCAAGCTTTATTCAAATACAGAGGACAAAACAATTTAATATCCCACTAAATAAAAAGAAAGCAGATAAGGTGTTAGAAAAAAAGAGAAGCCTTATCCAGATTTTAGGGTTCTCACAGTGGGTTGTGCAATGAGTTGTTTTGTTTTGGCTTGAGCTCTGAAATGGAAGTCTACTTATTCATTTAAAAACACATCTGACTGGAGGAGATGTATGAGAATTACAGTTTCAGCTATTTGTGTCTTTTTACACAAGATATGACATTTGCATTTCTTATTACAGTGTATTGTACTTGAAATGTTAGGTTAATCTTAGAAAGTACATTAATCTTACTTATCAACTCTTAAAATAAAACTAAACAGAAAAAACTTGTAGGCAAATGTATCATTCTAAGAGTTATCTTAAACACTCCTGCAAAGATGTGAGGCAGTGTTATCTAGGAGACTAAGCAGGGAGCAAGGGGATTTGGCATTTAAAATACCAGCTCTACATCTGATTTATAGTGTGACATTAAACTTCCTTTTGTTCCTGAATTTTCATGCTATCCTGGGGCATGCCTAGTTCTGGGTATAAATTAGAAGAATCCCAAGGTTGCTGCAACTTAGAGTAGCTGGCACAGTCCTTAGGGAATATCTGCCAGGTAAAAATACCCTGAAAGTGCTGATCTTTGATCATGCCCTTTTCCCTTTCTCTGGTTGGCAGGGGGACTGGTGGACAAAGCTATTTTGATAGCTGTCTGGTAGCTGGGGAACCCCCTTACAGAGGTACTATTTCCCTATGGCAATTTCTGCCTTCTGTATGAAGACCTGCCAAGTCATTTGGGAGAGCTGTTTACTATTCCAGGGGAAATATAAGCACAAGACACCTCTCTTTCCTCCCTCCCCCAAATCTGTAGCTGAGGGAAATGGTCACTCAGTTGCCAAGCAGAAAAAAGAAGTTCTAATCCTAGCTCTTCCACTACTGTCTGCTATTTGTAAAAGGATTGTAATAAGCACAAATATTAAACAATGACTTATAACCCTGCCCTAGAGTAGAACCATCATTCAGTCATTTTATAGATAACACAGAGGTTGCACAATTTCACTTCAGACAAAGCAGGAATAGTACCCTCATGTCTCAAAAGACAAACCCGTCTGTCTTTTGGAAGAATGGTGTATGGCAGTACTGTAACTAGACCATATTTTGCTACCAAAGGCAGGAATAGAACCCAGAAATCCCAATATCCAACATTATAGTGTTTCACATATAGTTTTATAACCAACTGACAAAGCGAGTGTTGTCTCTCCATCTGTGGGCTGGTCTACATGGGGTATAGCAGCCGGCTTGCACTAGTTATTCCTATAGTTAAGGGTACATCTAGAGTTTTTGGTCATCGAAAAATCAAATTAATGGATTGGCAATTAATTCCTGATAACCTTTGTAAATACTAATCTAGATGGGGCAAACATTTGCTCCAGGACACAACTATGTGTTTTGCTCAAGGCTGAGCTTTAGGGTAGTAGATAGCTGAAGGTACCTGTAGAAGCCAGGTACAGTTACAGTCCTTATGCTCCCAAAGTTAATACTGCTTTACATCACACTCCACTGCCATTCAAGTCACTAATGTCCTCTTTGCTATCAGTGGTGTGGGGTTGCTCCTGGAAAGGGTAATGTCTACTTCCTTTGATGACTCACTGGTGAAGGAGCACACCCCTTCAAAGTTTGCTGTTCACACTAATGGTTGCACTGGCTTCTCTAGCCATAAGGATGGTCTGACAAGGCAGAATTTCCTCTTACCTCTGCCAACCTACCTCACACTTGTCCGCTAGGGACCGCTGCCAGGGATGAGCCTGCCGACTGAACTGTTTTCTCATGTGCTCTTTGATTTTCTGTTAAAATGACCAGCAATAGTGGGAAATGTGGTGATTGTTTTATTCTGTAAACATCCATCCATTACAAACTAATATGAAACCATTACCACACTGGCTTCACAGAACAGCCTTTGGATAGAATCATCTTTAGTTGCTACCAGTCTGGGCTGTTTTCAAACGGGGGAATTTCCTGTGAGATCCAGCTCTCTATAGCCTGTTTGGAATTGTGAATAGCCCAAGACTCCGTAGCATTGTCAGCCATGAGTGCACAGACCACAAGTCTGTGTCCAAACTCACTCCATTCTGGGGTTTGGCTTTATTAGATATCACGACAACATAAACCTCAGTCCAGGCTTCCTCTGAGCTTGGTAGTCCCTAAGCTTTATGTCCTAGTTGCTTCTCCTTAGAGACCCATTCTCATCTCCTTTATAGCCAGGAAATAAGTCACACATGCTACAATGAGTGAGCAGAATGTCTGTAGCTTTTGGTAGGATTCTAACACCTACTAACACAAGGCAAATGGAAAAACCATCACACCTTGTGATAGTAATGCTTACTGCTTGCTTGGTAGTAATTTACCTACCCTGTCTGGGGAAAATCCAGCTCAGTTTACTTATGCAAGTAGTCCCACTGACTTCTGTGGGATGACACAAATGAGTAAGACGAGTAGCATATTGATCATTGGAATTCTCCAGATAATCACCCTCAATTTATTCAAGGCACTATTTATACAGAATCTAACCTTTTTATAAAAAAACCCATCAGCTTCCCCTCTCCTATATTTTCAAGTTAAATACTTTGACTTAAGAAAAAAGTTATTCACAAGATTCAGACAGGCAGATGTTTCATGCTCCCGCACCTCTCATTGAAAGTGCTCCAAAATGAAAGTGAGCTCTATCAGATAAAACTGACTAATACCAAATGATACATGGATAAGTTCGGAGGATAATATCTTTTGTATTTAATAGTGGCTCTCTTTATAGAGCATGAAGCATTCACTAATGATAACAGTTTAGACTGGTAACAACTGAAAAAGGATGATTTTTGTGATAATCTGCAAGATCTATTCCTGCAGCAAACACTACACTACCACCATCCAAATCCATCATTTCATTTTACTCATGCAAGTGATTGCATTGAAAGCAATGGAATACTCATGTATTGTTCCATTGCATATACTCTGAAGTCCTTTGTTTTCCCCGTAGAATGTTTTTCAGTAATTTCTGTGCATAAAGCTTGTTATGGAGTCTTTCAACAAACTTTCTGTACTACTGTCATCATAGGCTAATAGAGTGGGATGCAGGGCTGGGCCTATTAAGGGGCTGGAGCATAACTAGCAGATACATGATTATCCTGAAACAGTAGCCAAATACCCACCATGAAAGGGTTGTACAGGGTTTAGTCCCTATTCTATCCATAGGATGGTGTCATATTCTCTTCCCCACAACCCCATTATAGTCACCACACCATCCTGATTACTTAATTATGAATCCTACTCTTTAAACCCTGACAATAGTCTCCTTTCAATTTATTGGTGGTTCTTGAGTAGAGCTGGGAGAATTTTTTTCAGCTAAGAGTAAATTAACTGAAAAGTAAATTTTTCAGGACACTGAAACTTTTTGTGAATTTAGATCAAATTCAGTGAATAGTTTTGTCTGATTTTTTTTTCCCAGTATGTTGAAGTGAACTGTTTCAGAAAAAAATCCCTTCAAATCTTTGTTTCAAAACTAACACTTTGTTTAGTTTCAAAATATTGTTTGAAGCATTTCATTTGACCTGCAAGAAATGTTTTTTGCTTTAAGAAAAACTGAAAAGATTCAGTTTTGATTTAAAAGGAACCAATCCCCTCCACCCCCAAGTTCAGCCACTGATTAAAAAAACAAAACAAAATATCAATTATTATCTCAGTTCTACTCGTGAGTAATTCATACTTGTTAAAATTTAAGCAAAGTTATTGTTTTGTTGTATCAATGTTATCTAGTCAATCAAATCACTGTGTAATAAGGTTCTGTTTATCACTTGTTTTAGTTATTCGTTAGTATGGTAGGCAGGGGAATTAATAGGTAGTGACATTGCAGTTTAAATCTCATCGTACCCATTCATCTCTAATGATTACACAATGAGAATTTTTCAACTTGGATGATAGTAGATTATAAAGATAACATGGATTACACTAAAGCATGATATATAAAGTTCATCATTTACTCTTCATGCTCCAGGCACCTAAACTTTATTCTTCCAAAGCCTCATTCAGACTCACTCACCATGACATAGGAGGAGGAAATTCCTTCCAACAGGGAGCATGGATGAAGCCCTGGCCCCATTGAAGGCCAGGATTTATGTCTCACACCTCACCAAACACAAAGTACTGAAATATTCATATTTCTCTCTCTATATATATACACATATATATACTCACACACACACAGACCTGTATTATATCTGTTAGCGAATGAGTATAAACATTTGGCACAAATGTTTTTGTATTTGCATCCCACTTAGGATGGAGCAGAGTGGAAAAATACGGGGTGAAGACTGAGAAGCCAGCAGCAGAATTGAAGACTAATACAGAGGGACTGTAAGAGAAAGCAGCAGTGAGGAGTAGAGAGAAGGTATAATATATATGTAGGGCACCTCGTTGTACCAGTCTCATTCTTGGGAAGTGTAAATCACTACAGACTCATGTATTTTGCTGCAAAAATGTTTTTCAGAGAAGGTAAACAACAAAGTTATTGGCACGGCTATATCTTTCATACTTATCTGCCAATAAAGTCAAGCTGTCTTAGCACCATGAGTCCAGAGGTACGTGCATCAGTGAAGCAAAAATATTAGTGGCAATAAATTAGAAGTAGGATATAAAATTATTTCACTTTGATATACAAGAATGTCTTAATTTTAAGATCTGCAAGTGCAGATACCTTATTTTGCACACAGTTGCGAAGTAGTCCTGTGTAGAGCATGCCGATTTATATGTGGCCATAGGATTCTGCCCTTTTGAAAAGGCAGGTCCCAGACATATAGAGCTTGCTACTTTGTATGTTGTGGTACTAAGTACAATATTGTAAATTCTTGCAACAGCAGGGCTAGTATGGTTTATAGATTGTGAGATCTCTAGAAAACCCCCCATTCTATCTGCACTAATAGTGCCAGAAACCTTGCATGCTCTCCATTTTGGAAAACAAATTGCATTTCAACTACCAGATTAATAACACTTATAAATAAATAAAAATCTTCAATTTACTGTTAATAGAAGACCAGCTGGCAGCCTACTGTGAAGCTGGAGGTGCTGTATGTGCTGACAGAGATTGGTGATAGGTCGCTGACTCATTTTTCATTTACTTTATGGATTTTTTTTAGCATAAAAACTCACAAGCAATGGTGCAGATGCCTCCTTCTGAATGTTATCTCACTCCTATAACAGAAATCTGTAATTAAAGTTTAATATGCAACACAGACTATCTACATCTCTCAGGAGACCACTAGAAGGAAACTGGCAAATAATGATGCAAGTTTTCTAGAAGTATTTGAAGCCAATTCTATTAACTTTACATGGGAAATTGAAGAGGTACCTCTAGGGGTACCAGCCATGTGTTTCCTGTAGGTTTTTCATTTAATAAAATAGGACACATGGAAAATTGTGAACTTGCCCGCCTTGAAGCTATAGCTGTTTAGACAGATATCAGGAACTTCTCAGCATCACCCATGTCATGTCAACCTGACGCAGCACAGTTTACAACTAATGAGCAACTGGCAGCTTTGTCTGGGATTACTTGCTGAGTAGGCATTTAGAAAGTGTGCAAAGTTAAAAGTGATACGTCCCCCTAGTTGGCTATATCAATTAATGAAAGGGAGGAAGTTGAGATATGGATCATCTTGCAGTATATTGTCTTTCGCTTAAGAGCTAGTGATGTTACTTTCCATGGTAGGCCCACGAGGATAGAACAGCAGCACAGGAGTTCTCCTTTAGTTCTATTAGTAGAGCTCCACAGATGCATATAGAATTTATGCATTAGCTCCAGTTGCTGTTTGTAGCTTTTAGGTCACTTACAAGTTGTCAAAGGGTAATGGGCTCTTTGTTGGAGCTGGTCATTTCCTTTCTTTCCTCTCCATGTCTCTTCCCTCCCTCAATCTTTTCCTGTGCTCTTAATTTCTTTATTCTCAATTTATTACATGGGACTTTTCCCTACACCATGAAGTGAGAACATTGCTCCAGACTCTTTTGTCTGGGGAGAAAGGGAGGGCAAAAAAGCTGTTTTATATTAGCTTTACACTGCCCTATTCCTGGGATCTGTTTAGCCCCTAACATTAGAACCAAGCAGAATTTTTCAGCAGAATTGTTCAGAATTTTTCTTTTGGCATAAAAATGCAGATTCAGGTCTACTGCAACAATTTGAAAATTCATGTCATTTGCACCACATTGTTTTGGTTAAAAAACTAAATGTTTCATTTTCACATTTTCAAAATAAAATGTTTTGATTTTTTATTCAAAATGAGTTGTGAAATGTCCTTCCATTTCATTAAAAACCATGTAGAGAGCTAAAAATCAAAATGAATTTTTTTCAGGTTGAACAAAATGTTTTGTTTGATTCAAAATTAAGTTTAGCTTTTCTGTTTGCTAACTTTTAAAAAAAATTGTTTCAGGTCCACCTTAATTTTGATTTTTTGAAACCACCAGCAAACTGAAAAATCAGTTATTCACACAGTTCCACCTGGCATAACCAAGTTAGAGATGTTCTAATTTTAAAGCAAAGTTGACACATTGGCCATACCATTTTTGCTAGGACCTGGTAACTGGGGTAGCATAGAGTAGTGCCTTTATGCCAGTGGTTCTCAAACTTTTGTACTGGTGACCCCTTTCACATAGCAAGCCTCTGAGTGCGACCCCCTTATAAATATAAAAAATGTGTTTTTAATTTAACACCATTATAAATGCTGGAGGAAAAATGGGTTTTGGGGTGGAGACTGACAGGTCGTGTCCCTCCATGTAATAACCTTGCAACCCCCAGTTTGAGAACCCCTGCTCTATGCTGAATCTGCTTCACATAGGTAAGCTTGCTTGCTGGTTGCTTTCTGTTGCCAGAGCAGCTAAACTGTAGGAGAAAATTACTTTCCCCATCAAAATAATTCTCCTCCCCCCCCGCAAAAAATCTCAGAATTTATCATTGGAAAAAATGAATTGTCTTTATAATTCATTCATTCATTTTTGAGGGGGTCAACAAGCATGTGGACAAGCGGGATCCAGTGGATATAGTGTACTTAGATTTTCAGAAAGCCTTTGACAAGGTCCCTCAAAAAAGGTTCTTAAGCAAAGTAAGCTATCATGGGATAAGAGAGAAAGTCCTCTCATGGATTGGTAACTGGTTAAAAGATAGGAAACAAAGGGTAGGAATATATGGTCATTTTTCAGAATGGAGAGAGGTAAAAAAAGTGGTGTCCCCCAGGAGTCTGTACTGGGACTGGTCCTAATTCAACATATTCATAAATGATCTGGAAAAAGGGGTAAACAGTGAGGTGGCAAAATTTGCAGATGATACAGTACTACTTCAGGCAGATTGCGAAGAGCTACAAAAGGATCTCTCAAAACTGGGTGACTGGGCAACAAAATGGCAGATGAAATTCAATGTTGATAAATGCAAAATAATGCACATTGGAACACATAATCCCAACTATACATATACAATGATGGAGTCTAAATTAGCTATTACCACTCAAGAAAGAGATCTTGGAGTCATTGTGGATAGTTCTCTGAAAACATCCACTCAATGTGCAGCGGCAGTCAAAAAAGCAAACAATGTTGGGCATCACTAAGAAAGGGATAGATAATAAGACAGAAAATATCATATTGCCTCTATATAAATCCATGGTACACCCCCCATCTTGAATACTGCATGCAGATGTGGTTGCCCCATCTCAAAAAAGATGTATTGGAATTCAGAAAAGATTCAGAAAAGGGCAACAAATGATTAGGGATATGGAATGGCTTCCATATGAGGAGAGATTAATAAGACTGGGACTTTTCAGCTTGGAAAAGATGACTAAAGGGGGATAAGATTGAGTTCTATAAAATCACGACTAGTGTGGATAAAGTAAATAAGGAAGTGTTATTTACTCCCTCTCATAACTCAAGAACTAGGGGTCACCAAATGAAATTAATAGGCAGAGGTTTAAAACAAACAAAAGGAAACATTTCTTCACACAACACACAGTCAACCTGTGGAACTTTTTGCCAGAGGATGTTGTGACGGCCAAGAATATAACAGGGTTAAAAAAAAAAAAAAACTAAAATTCATGGAGGATAGGTCCATCAATGGCTATTAGCCAGGATGGGCAGGGATGGTGTCCCTAGCCTCTGTTTGCCAGAAGCTGGGAATGAGCAGCAGAAGTTGGGAATGAGCAGCAGGGAATGGATCACTTGATGATTACCTGTTCTGTTCATTCCCTCTGGGGCACCTGGCATTGGCCACTGTCAGAAGACAGGATACTGGGCTAGATGGACCTTTGGTCTGACCCAGAATGGCTGTTCTTATTTTAGCCAAAGCGGGATTTTCTATCCAAGACATTTTGAAGGAAATTTTTTAGCCAGATCTAAAAAAAAGTCATAAAATGCAAATATTTAACATGAATATGACAATAAGAAGTTGTCCCCATTGAATAAAGTCTGTGTGTTAAGGCAGAGGTCCTCAGACTTTCATAGTGTTGCTGCATACTATTAGAATGTGTGTCATGGACCACCTATCTCCCCTTCTGCAACTGCATGGGCCACTTCCCTTCCAATTCAGAAAGGCATAAAATCCTTGTGGTAACAATAGTACATTTATTGTGCAAATAGAAAAATATGTATTTAGAGTAATTAAAATGATTAAGTCTTTTGACAGAGGAGTTATCACATAGTCTGTTCTAACTGTACCCCCTCCAGGTGTTCAGTTCCTCTTTTCCCACTAGAGATGTTTCACCTTATGATGGATAGCAGACCTGGTCCCATTAGTGGCTCCTATTACCTTTCTTCCTTCAAGATGTGCAATGGAACTAGTTTAAAACTGTTGCAGAAACCTTGGGCAAAAATCACCAAATTTTGGGTTGTCATGAATGTTCAGTGCTTGACTTTTTAACCTTCACATTGAATTAATGCTCTCTGCCCATTGCACCTCTCCTCTCATATGTAAAGAAACACTGGTCTTAATTTCCAGAACCCGGCCTTCAACTTTCTAGTGTGAATCTTGTGATGCTCTCCCATGGATGTGCTACTGTGGTGCACTAACAACTGTTTATGCAGGTGATGGGATTTCAAGAACAAATTTCATCTGTATTTTAATATCAGAGGTGTAGCCGTATTAATCTGTATTCTCAAAAACAATGAGGAGTCCGGTGGCACCTTAAAGACCAATAGATTTATTTGAGTAAATAAGCTTTTGTGGGTAAAAAACCCCACTTCTTCAGATGCATCGGTTAAATTTGTTAGTTTTTAAGGGGCCACTGGACTCCTTGTTGTTTTTATCTGTTTTTTACATGTTCAAGTATCACTCAACTGCACAAACATCTTTTTGCACAACGATAGTATGCATACAAAAAGGAAGCTGAGTAGAGGCTTCAGTCACCCTTACAATATATAGTATGTATATATGTGTTCTCCACCCCCAGCCTGTCAGTTGAAAAATTCTTCATGGAAAAAAGGCTTAACTAATTTTTCAGGTTTGCTTTCAAACACCTTTGGGTGAACACTTTTCACAAAATGATCACTCCATATCTGACCTCTCAGTCCTCATTCTCAAAGGGGACCAGAACACCACCTTCAAAAGACGAGCCTAGGAACTTAAATTCATAACTCTGCTGGACACTAAAAGCCATGGACTTAAGAGAGACACTGGGGCTCTTCACAACAATTTTTACACACCCTGCTGCTGCTAAATGTTGAGTCTTCATTTCCCTGTAAGTGGCCTCCAACAGCTTGTGAACTGCTTATGGGTAATCTGTCCCACCTTGTTTTTAGCTTGGACACTTTGGTTACCATCTCCAGTCCTGAGGAAGAACTCTGAGTAAGTCAAAAACTCGTACCTTCCATCAACAGAAGTTGGTCCAATAAAAGATATTACTTCACCTACCTGGGCCGTCCATATCCTGGAACCAACTTGGCTGCTATAACAACATGGTTTAGGAAAAAATGAAAGCTTAGCAGTTAGAATATTGTATACAGCACAGAACAGAGCCAGAATAGTCACTCCCATGCAAGATTCCCCAAGCTGCCATGCTAATGTTCCTCAATCCTAAAATAAAGGAACCACCCCAAGGCATGTGAGGGTAGCTCATTCTCACGTCCAGTTAATCGTTTCTCTTTTTAATGAGACTGGCAATAAAGATGCCAGTTGTAAGGGTGGTTTCTTGTGATGATCGGGAATGGCACTGAGGCAGTCAATTCATTATACACAAACCATTGAAGGTCATGATTATGGATGGTGAGGCTGAAAAGTACCTTCTGGATTGTGTAGTTTAACTCGACAATTGAGAGAAAGGACCTTCTACTTCTGTACATAAATTCACTGATATCCAGTATTTCCTACAACACTACTAGGTTAATGTAAGTCTATAATAGAGTATTTTGAGAATAAAGTCACTGCAGCTGTACAGCTTAATGAGGTGGTCATTTAGTAGGAAGTGAACATAAATAGGAAACAGAGGGTAGTATATTGGGGATTTTGTTGATTAAGGAAGACCACAAATGCTGAACTTTTAAATCTGAAATAGAGACAAATCCAAGTGATTTCTTTGCACTGCATTGTACATTTTTCCAGGTAAACTGTATTACTGTGCATTCTTTGCTCACCAATGACCTGGTTCAGATTCAGACCTGTAATCTTCTGTATAAAGTGTTGCAGAAACATCCAGCCCCACCCATCTCGTTCACTTGAAAGAACTGATCTTTCAGCATACACCTATGTACTGAGGCATTATGGGTGACTACAGAGTTTAATCCAAGGTGGATTACTTCCATGGTCTTTATATGAAAATCTATACTCTCTCCCCGACCAAAAAATCCAGCAAAATGCTAATTCAAATGTAAACAAGTGTATGAAGTGTGTATAGTTGTATTATGCACCATTATTGACCCACCTGCAGAGGACATACTGTATACTGACTGCTTGATTTGGGGTGAATTAGCAAAGGGAAATACTAGAAATGGCATGAAGCTTTTGCCTAGCGTTTTCCCTTCATTTCATTGTCTTATGTTCCTATTTATTTTTCTACTTCAATAATGATAGTTCTGAATACTGATGAAACAATACTTGGTGCAACCTCAGGCTGTCAGCGATGCTGGAAGAATAGCAAGTTTATGCACCCCCTATCTTAGTTTGGGTTGATTATCTGCATGTATGTATGGCAACCATAGAGCCACAGGTGATTAGAAAGTTCTAGGCCAGGGATCGGCAACCTTTGGCACGCAGCCTGTCAGGGAAAGCTGCTGGCGGGCTGGGAAGGTTTGTTTACGTGCAGCGTCTGCAGGTTCATCTGATCGCAGCTCCCACTAGCCGTGGTTCACCATTCCAAGCCAATGGGGGCTGCGGGAAGAGGTGGCCAGCACATCCCTTGGCCTGCACCGCTTCCCGCAACCCCCATTGGCCTGGAACAGCGAACCGCGGCCAGTGGGAGCTGCTATCGGCCCAATCTGCGGATGCTGCAGGTAAACAACCTTCCAGGCCAGCCAGCAGCTTTCCCTGATGGGCTGCATGCTGTTGCCGATCCCTGTCTGTGCAATACTCTGTATCTCAAATTTTGATGCAAAAAGAAAAAGCTACTAAGATGGGAAAACATAATATTTTGAAATAGTTAATGTGCCAGAATTGATCTTTGCTTTGTGCTGGCATTACAAAAATGAGCGATTTAAAGAATATTAGCCTATAAAATATCTCCTCATTTCATTGTTCTTTCTAACTCAAGGAGCCTGGCTAATCACTACCCAGATTAATTTACACTGTGAGCCTTCAAGCTGGTGTAATTATCTCATTCTTCAAATTTGTATAAGGGCACAGCTGAAAGCATTAAAAGGTCACAGGAACCTGCAATATGTGGTGTTTTTCCATGAAACATTTTTTGGTGATTCTTACATTGTCACCTAGCAATATTATTGCTGAGAAAAAACAGCTTTGTAGCTATTGTCTGCTTCTCAAGGACAAGATTATGAAGAGATGCATTTCCAGAAGGATGTACCGAGGGTACAGAAAAAAGCCATTTAAACAGAAACACCAAGTATCATCTAAAGCTTGTCTCTCATACTGCTCTATTTTTATTGCCAAACATTCAGTAAAGATAGGGCGAGGACTAACATTTTTTTTTACCATACTGATCAAAATTGATTAACAGAACTCAGATTGCAAGTGCTTTAGGGCTTGGACTGTATTTTTGCTCTTCACAGCATCTAGCAGAAAGTGGTTAAGGGCCATGTCTGGGACTTCTAGATGCTACTGCAGTACAAAATAAACTCAATGCCTGTTGCATATATAATCCATCCTTGAAAATTAGTAGGTAGTGGTTCAATGGTTAGATTTCCCATCACTTAAATACCAGTTAGAACTGGTCAAAAATTTTACAAGAAGAATGCTTTTCGGTCAGAAAAATTCACACTTGTTGAACCCAGAATTTCCTGCAGAAATGTGTCAATTTCAACAAAATTTTGGTTAAAGCAATTGAAAAAGGCATTTCAACATTTTTAGATATTGATTTTTTTTGTTCCAAAATTTGTTTCTTTTATTGTATATTATGAAAAACAAGTAAAAGCTGAAACAAAACATTGATCCAGAACAGCTCTCTCTCTCTCTCTTTTTTTTAAAAAGTGTTTGAGAAATTTCATTGGTTTCGTTTAAGAAAGAAGCCAAATTTCAGAATCACAGAATTCTCCCTGAAGCAGAAATCACAGTTTCTTCACAGCTTAAGTCCCAGTCCTGCAAAGACTTATACACATACTTAACTTTACTCATTTGAGTAGTTTTAGAAGTCAAGTCTTTGCTAAGGTTACACCAATGGTAAAGTCTCCTCTGGAAGTTGAATTCCCATATGGCTGTTTACATCCTGAATCTGTCGCCTTTACAACATGTCCACACCACAAAGGGGGCAGCTCATACGAGAGCATCTGGTCCATTAACTTTAACATTCTGTTGATAGTTCAGAATTGTATTTTCTTGTCTTTTTTATACAGCACAGTCATTATGCTACATTGTCTAAGCACCCCACTCAATATGACATACAAACATTTTGGAACAGCAGCTAGTACTGTTCGAAAAGGAGGCTGGTTGATTTGTGCACACAAATGAAAGTCAATAATATTGTTTACGAGGGGAAAAAACCCAGGTTCCCATGCTGAGAGAAAGCATTTCCTGTATAAACTGAAATAACAGTTGTGAGCCTCCTGCTGGCAGGCACCATTTTGTGGAGATTGCAACATCTAAGGGACTGTAATTGTGGGAAGCTGGCAAACAGTCTGCCTATGAGTTACCATACTGTGGGTGTCAGGAATGATGTCACACTCCAGCAAAACAACATTCTCCAGCTGGAGGCTCCTAAATGCCAATTTGAATTATGAATTTTATTTTCAAATAGAGCTCACAGTTTACACAGGAGAAGATGCATTTTTGTGCCATGATAGATATTCAGTGTTGCGCAGAACAAATTGGTTGCACACCTTTTTTTTTTTAGAAAAATTATTATATAAAATTAAAGCTTTTGTCTTCATGTTGTACACAGCTATTTCCATTAGCCTTTTATATGCAATTTATTTCAAGTTCTACCAAGACGAATTCCCTCCATTGAGGACACTGGATGAAATTCTATGGCCTGTGCGCTGTACAGGAGGTCACACAAAGACGATCAGTCCTTTCGGATCTAACATCTATGAAACTATTGTCCATTGGGATTGTTTAGATTCTTTAACTTTATAAAACAGTTACTATATTGGATCTGAATGATTTTGTCATTTAAACATTGGTTTAATCATGTATTTTATACTTTGCCAGATCATGAGGTTCTTGCTGATCTTTTACTGTTTTTATAATGCCCTTACTCTGGCATTACGTATTTTTTGATTCATTAGGTAAAGAGGGTACAGATAGAATAAGAACTGACTAAGCACTTCAGGATTTGGTCTATTTTCTGTTTGTACCTGACAGAAAAATATCTTATTATCTTTCACTATTTTCACCCTAATCCTTCTCTTACTCCTCTGCTCCTTTCCCCTTCTCCCTCTGCCCCCCCCCCAACCCTTGTTGTACTACATTTAATTGAGAACCTGATCCTGCAAGATGTCAGTACCCTCAATTTCCACTGCTCTCAGTTCTCATGGAGCTGAATCAGTACCTCACAGGATTGAGCCCTTAGATTATAAAATTCTCTTGGCAGAGAGCTGTCTTTTAAAAACATGTCTGAAGTGCCATGTACACCTATCGATGGCACTGCAGAAATAATAAATAAGAGCTTACAGGGTATTATTCTTTCCTGATGCATTTCAGTTATTCATAATTCATCACAAAGTGTCCGTCTTCAAATTGCTATTTTAAATGAAATCAATTTCTTCTTGTTAATGTAGGTTGGCGTGACATTGCATGTAAAACAGGCTATAGGTATGGAACTTTTTAGACATGTTAGTTAATAGCACTTTCGAGTTCTTGTATAATTTGAGCGTGCAAGATATTTTTATGATTATTTCCATGCCGTACCCTGGCACTTTTCCCCTTTAAATTACTGAATGAGTGTTTCACACCCAAAGGTAATTTGAATTCATTAACTACTTTTTTTTTTAATTGTCCCTTTAAGTGAATACAGAGCAATGCAGTCAAAGATGAGAACCAACCCATTACAGAATGAACCAAATAGTTGAACAAAATGGAGACTTAACATTTCAAATCTGAGTTACAAAGTGGAGAAATACTTGAAGGAAAGAACATGCTGTCAAAAATCTCTCCTAGAACTTGCTTCATTTAATTCTTTTATAACATACTGACAGGCACGATGTATCATTTAGTACTTTAAAAGATTCTTCAATAAGGCAGAAAAGTGATAAACAGTTCTTTTGACCCTGGCACCCAGTATAATTATGGTTATCTGCACTATTTAGCCTGAAAAGAATCGGACACTGTTCATGGTCTGTTACTTCAGCTCCGATGTTTGATAATCTATATGTACAAGTCATTGAAGGTCACTCAGCCTTAGAGCACTTCAAATGCACTTAGTTAGCCTTTACTGAATATTAAAGTGCAAGTGCCTCATTTTTATTACCACCACTCTTTTGAAAGAGGACTCTCTCAACTGCTGAAAGATGAAAAATCATTTTACTTTATATCTTCTGTGGATAAAGATTTGAATAAATCCAGTTGTTCAGCATGGACTGTAAATATGAAATACCTGCTAGGCTGAAGATTATGTTGGGGGAGCTAGAAGTTGAAGTAAATACTTTGATTGATCAAACCAATTTCCCTAGCCCTACTAGACATACTTAAGACTTATTGTGAAACAATTTTATCTTGAAAATGACCAAACTACCACATCTGTGATTCTACTCAATATTTAAGGTGGTTACTTGGCGTATTTAAATCAGACTAAAAAAAAAAATCAATTAATTTTTATACATCAATGTTAGTAGTGGATTACTTGGCGTATTTAAATCAGACTAAAAAAAAATCAATTAATTTTTATTCATCAATGTTAGTAGTGGATTTCATTATTCATCCTTAATTTTCTTTATGCAATTGTTATAACATTACTAGTTTTCATATCTCAAACCCTTTAAAGTAAAGAACACCAAGAATTATATATTCTAAAAAAAATCAATATCAAGGTAACAGTTCAAAGTCACATATTTCATTTTTGCAACTGAACAACAAGGTTGCATATGCTTCAGTTTAGCACAAATAAATCTTCCTGCAGTAAAGAGTAGTATAAAGAGCTGTCAGATGGGGATGTGGGCTTTCCCTCAATTTGGTCTAATTTATTTTAAGTGGAAAATTTTCAGGCCCATTATATAGATTCTCTTTATCAAATATCTATATTCATTGGGAGATACGAGACTCACCAACATACAAAGGTGTGATTCATTTAAACCTCAAGATTTCTTCCAGGGTGGGATTTTCAAGAATGCTCAATCTTGGCTGAAGTCTCCTCCCACTGAAGCTCACAGTGGGAGCTTTATCATTGACTTCAGTTGGAGCAGAGTTAAGACACCCAAAGTGATTTTGAAAATTCCATTCTGGATGCTTAATAGTGATAGATGATCTTCCAGATAAACAGTAGACTAGAATATCTGTATGTCTTGGGGAAGGGGTTATGCCTGGAGTTTGGGGTGGGGGACAGAGGATGGGACTCCAACAGGCCCCAGTAATTCTCCATCCTTCATCACATATTTCACCTATTTCATCCTTTCATCACCATATTTCATCCTTCATCACATATTTCACAAGTTCTTGACCCTTCTTCAAGAGCAGAGGTGAAAGAAAACTCATTTGCTAACCACTCCTATATTATCTTTAACCCATCCATTCTCTGGGTCCAACAGACCTGTCCCCTGCCTACACTTCTTTAGCTGATGGCTTGCAGACTTTACTTCCTTGGGGCAAAGTTAGGGCAACCTGTGCTACAATCCAGCCGTGAGATAGTTTGATGTACCAACAGGATAGTCCTTCCCAGTATTTACTATTTTGGCACATCAGGTTTCAGTCACTGCTGGAAATCAAGAGTGGAAGGTTTTCTTAAGAGAATTTGAGAAACTTCGGAAAGATTCTCAAAGATTGCCACAGGACCCTCTGTTGCTTTTTTCAGAAACATTGTGTTTAATTCTCAGAGATGAAAAAGGTTCCGTGCTGAAGAGGAGGTTCATAATTTAGCTGAACAGGTTCTATGATGATTAATACTTATTCAAGTCTTCGGGAGTCTCTGCTCCCTCCACATCTCATCCTTGTGCATCCAAACCCATTGAAATCACTCTCTATCATCCATTATTACAATTCCCTCTTCCCCAGCCCTTTGTTCCTCAACACCCAGTCTGACCACTCCACTACTAAAGTCCTTCATGCCATAACATTTTTGGTCATAACAACCAAGTGCATCTCAGGAGATGGACTGAATTCGGATCTCACTTGCAGCACCCTAAATTTTAATTTTAATGACTACAGTGCAATTACCCTCTCCCCCCTTTTATAGTGGTGTTAACAGAGAATAGGATTTGACCTTATATTTTTCCACAGTATCTGAATCAGTTTTCTATTCCTGCCTGTTCATGCTGTACTTACACATAGCCATCCTCTGACACATTGTAGATATTCTGTTTATAACAGCATAAACCAGAGAACCATTATGATCTAGACCTTCACTGATGTACTCTTCACCCACCCCAACCTTGCTGAGTTGGCTGGAATAGTACAATTTCACCCTGTGTGGTAGTTAACCTCAGATGGGAACATAAGAGAATTCTACTTCAGTAATCAGCCATTTTACGGGAAGAAAAGAACTGCAAGTAATTCACGGAAAACAGTCTATATTTTTATAAGTGTGACAGCATGAATCTTCACATGCAGTTATAACTCATCCAAGTACTGCACAGTATTTTACAAGCAAAATATAGTTTTAATACTAAACATCTTTAGCCATGGTTTTAGTTAAATAGCATGAACTAATGGACTAAGGGGCTAAGAAAATTTTGCATGGAGCCTGTGGAAAACTTTGGGAAAGAATTAATGGAGACCAAGGGCTTGTCTGCACTCTAACTCCCCATGTGTATGCTGCAGGTGTGAACTAAAAAAATCCTAATTCACCTTAACATAGTCCTCTTCAAACAGGACTACATTAATTGGAATTAGGAACCTTTTAATTTGTGCCTACAGCATCCACATGGGGGAGTTACAGTGCAGCACGTTGGTGTGCACTGTTATTCACACCCCAATAGTTCATACTGCAGGTCAATATAGACATAGCTTAATAGGAACATTGGGAATGGAGTCAATATAAGTTAATGAAAACTTGGAGCCCAATCAGTAGAGATAAATAGGAACAGAGCCCAATAAAATGAGTGGTACAAGGAAACTCCATTCATAAAAAATAAATAAGCACTAGTGATATAATCAATAGAAGCTAATGTACAAGAATAACCAAGGGACTTGGTACTATAGAGAACTTTATTATTTTCAGATTAGAATTAACTGTGTTCTATAACTTAAATGAAAAACAAATAACCAATATGACTGGGTAAATGGAACAAACCATTGTTAATAAAAATTCTAGGTCACATGGCCATCTATCCTATCTGCATAGAGTAGGACTTCTCTGTCTTATCAACAAGAAAAAGCTTTTTCTTCTAAAACTGTCCCAAACAAGGCTGCCTAAGAACACACTCCTTTGTATACTGGCTATTTCACTCACTGATGACACAAATTCTAATATCTCCAGCATGTTCCACACCTCTTCATGTGGTCTTACCTACTGTTAACTCTTTAGAGCAAGCTGGTCAACATTTCCTGGAAGATTTTCCCAATAAAAAATGGGATTTTGTGAAAAAGTATTTCATGGGAAACTGATGAGGTTTTTCAATAAGAAATTTCAGAATGAAACAAAGATTGTGTTGAATTGAAATGTTTTGGTTTTCAAAACGATAAAACATTTCCAGAATTTCAGATTTATTTTCACTTTCCTCCACCTTTTATTCTACTTTTGCCATGGAATGCAACAGAATGATTGGTGTCTAGCTCCAAGCCCCTCCTCCTTCCCTCCCACTTGCTTTCCATTTTTTCCTCCCTTTTGCCACTGTAAACTTTTCAAAGTAAGCTCAAGTTGGGAAACATTTGAATGGAAAAAAGAAGAAAAGGAAAAGTAGGGGATAGCCTAAATTACATTTGTTCTGTTATATTTAGTGGGGGCATGGAGAAACTTTAAATAAAAAAAAACATTTTTGAAAATTTCAAAACAATTTTTTAGCCAGAAGAATGTCATATGAGAAGTTTCAAGTGAAAGTTTTTGCTCAAAATTCCATCCACCGCCACTTTTTGATCAAATCCAGAATCCAACTTAGGGGGGAAATCCTGGATGCATTGAAATCGATGACTAAGTCTCCCATTGACTTCATTGGGGCCAGGATTTTGCCCTGATTTTTTTCCCCAGGTTGAAATTGTGCTTTATACTGCAGCTAATTTTCTGTAACCAACAATGTGTGTACAATATCATTTCTAGAAACAGTGTTATAATTCTAGTGGTTCAGTTCTGCCCCAATTTAAATAAGATAAGCACAAATTGCAATGCTCCATCTGAACAGAACACTGGGTGAAAACCTTGTATTTATGATGTCTGGATCTAGGTATTGGTCAGCATTTCACCCATGACAACAAGTACAACTGGCTAGACAGTAGTCAGAGAATACTATATAAAGAATTTCACCATTTTAAGTATTTTTTTTTTCATAAAATACCTTTGATTCAACCTTTTTTTCCTATGCAACCATTACAAACATTGTGCAATGAACTGTAACTTCAGGGACCTCTCTTCAGACTAATTGCAGTTTTACCACTAAATTCATAGGGAGCCTCTATTTGTATAACATTGTATATCCAAGTTTCATTTATTGTCTGTCACAAACTTCATTCTGACAATCTAGTCCACAACAATCTTTTTAACCCATTTCTGTATCAGCCATAAGAAACTAGAACTGCAGCTACTATGACAGAAGAATCCCTTGCCTTACTACCTCAACCTGACAGTTTCTCTACCCTGGCTGCTGCAAGGCATTAAGGTGTACTCAAAATCATGATCCACTCTTATATATTTTGACAATCCTTAAGAGGTTTCTTGCTCTCTAATGGCAGAGGGTAAAATATTCACACCGTACCATTTTACAGTTAAAGCTGCATTATTTTTTGGTGTGTTGTATACCAATTTGTTAAACTAAAGACACACTTAATCTATGATTTAGGATTGAGAGACTTTTTGTTAGGAGCTAGGGCTACCATGTGCTGTATCACTCATAAGGTTTGTTTGCTTGGAGTTCCTGAGATATTAGCTACAAACTGTCAACAACAATCATGGTTATTGCTAGCATCATAGACATACAGGCCTTTCATTTTACTGAGAGACTTTTCATATACCAGGCAGTGCTGCAATCTTTGCTTCAGGAGATTTCCATTCCGTTGTGTCACACCACCCTGTGTTTTGAAACTGTTAATGAACATGCACAATATAAGATTACACTATTAGCTTGCAAATTGTAATTAGGTTATTTTTATATGAAGAATATGTGCCATCCCTTTTATCTGTTACAGATTAGGAAACATCATTCTAATTATGACAAGCTAGTCATTGATTTATGGGTTCAGAGTCTCCTGGAATATGTCACAATGGCATATGTTGTCCCCGAGCTCTAGAGACAGCCTTTGGCTTATCACGAGTAAAACATATCTGCTTAGTGACTATGTAGGAGGATGCTTGTGGGGGTTGTCTATTCCGGTAAGGACATGGAACATGCTGCAATCATGAAATGTGCTCCTGATGATGTCCTAGCTCCACAAGGGAAATATGGGACTGATTCAAAGCACACTGACATTAATGGGAGTCTTTCCATTGACTGGAGTGTGCTTTGGAACAGACCCTTTGTGAGAAACTGTTGCATAGTTATCCCATTGGCCACATATTCACTGCCTCGAGAATGAGCCTGCTAGACATACCGACAATGTCTAAAATCTTTTGGAAAATAGCTCTATGGATAAGCACCTTACCTCTTCCTGTAGAGTGCAATTACTACCTCAATTTCTCTCTAGCATGTAGCCAATCTACAAAAAAAAATCACAGAGGAAAATTAAGTTCCATAAAAATCGGAGCATGTTGGGGCTTTCTGCAGCCCAGTCAAAAAAAAGGGGAGGGGGGCAGGAGAGAAATAAAAGAAGGTAACTTATTTCTCTCATCTCCCTCCACATAAACAAAACCAATTATCTGTAAATGTAGACTAATCCATCAAGCACCTGGCTCTTCAACTTGCTGGATCCTGTAGCTTGACAGCCTTGAACTCTTTCACCAGGCCACTCAGAAAGAAATGCTTCCTCTCTTCCTTCAAACAGTGCTAGTGAAAAAACAAACCTTTTTATAATGGATCACAATTGCCTCCAGCTGGTCCACTTCCTTTCTCTTCCTGATGAAATTAAGCCCTATTAATCTCCATCTGCATGGGGTTTCTATACTCTACCCCAGGCACTTCATAGTACAACAGCATTGGCACATGTTTAGCTTTTCAAATGAAGAAACAATTCCCCTTTCTGGTTTACACATAGTCTGACAACCCCTCCCATCCAAAGTGAACGCATGTCATCTACACGATACCCCTCCACTTCAAAATCCACACAACCCCATAGAATGTAGTTTAAGTGATTGGTAATAAGCCAGTAATCATACCAGACAGTAACCTGAAACAGGGTGACCTCAATATGGCAATGTTTTTTCAGTAGTGACAGACTGAATCTGGTCTGATATTACTAAAGCCCTTCTCAACCCCCCCAAACTAACTTTTATAATGTTCAAAAACAGTTTGGCTAGTTTATTTATGGGCTTTTCCTATGGTACTCATCATGGTAGACTCTAACCATCTTACATACATAAATGTATTCTCACAACACCCACATGATGTAGGGAACAGAGCTGAGCGAATGGCTGATTTTTTTGGTTTACTGGCAGTTTTATATGGTAACTCATTGGTTAGGGCATTCAAGTGTGATACAGGATTCAGTTCTCCCCTTTGTCTGATGTAGCACAAAGATTTGAACCAGGCTGTTCCCTATTTCAGAACAGTGCCCTGGGTATCCTGGGGAAGGTATTTATCAATCTCCCTTGTTGAAGCTATTGCATAATTAAATAATCATTAGGCCAGACAGTGACAGTGTGCGAATGACTCCAAAGCTTGGTGGTTAGGGTGCTCCCCTAAGAGACAAAAGACTAAAGTTTATGTTCCTCTGCCAATGACTATTTAATTTATACAAAGTAGAACAGCTTCTATTAGAAAAACCTGCACCAGCATATGCTATAGGCCAGTAGATGAAGCTTTGGCCTATAATATAGGCGAGCCACATTCAAATTCCTTGATCATAGCAATGAAACATGAAGCTGGGGTTTCCCCCATCCCATGAGAATATACTAGGCTAAAATTTATAGGAGTAGCTCCTCCTTCTCCATCACCACTCCACATGAATGGCACCCAGCTCCCCTGGCAAACTTAGCCCAAAACTATTTGGTGAATTCAATAACAGTTTTGGGTTGACTGGAATTGTATTTTTCAGCAAGTAAATTACTCTTCTTATTAAGCAGAGACTCTAGCTGAAGAATGACTGTAGCAAGGGCACTAGATGCTGGATCTCTCACAGTCTGGGTAAGTATGGTAACCACCAGGCTAGACAGTCATTCTCATTTTCTCTCTCTCTCTCACCCTCTCTCTCTCTCTGGCCCAATTACTCTTTAAGTATGTATCCAGAATAGAACAGCTTCAGTAGGAGAGATCAAGGGACCCCAATAGCAGGACAACCTGTAGTCCAGTGGCTAGGCACTTTCCTGAGAAGTGATAGATCCTGGTCAAATTCCTTCCCCCCCCCAACCCCAATGGAGAGGGGACCTGAACTGGGGGTCTCAACTCCAAGTTGTGTACCCCAACTACTGAACTAAAAATCATGAGGGAGGTCTTGCTGAAGCTGCAGCCCAAAACAGTGCAGGCTCCTAACTGTACTAGATGTTTGTAGCTGAGAATCCCAAGCAGATATAATGGACTCCCTCCAGCCCATCTCCCTGAAAAGGGATCGGGGTTAAGACACACTCCTCTACTTGGCACCTGACTTTGGCTAGCTTAGGCATTGAGCTGCCTAGTGTGCTGGGTTTTATGAATCCAGTTCTTCGGAACCTCTCTCTCTCTCTCTCTCTCCATTCATTGTGTAGGAAGCTGAGTGCCTAATTCAGCCTTTGTGAATCTTTCTTGAAGTGAATTATTCTTCTACATCTGTAAGCATTAAGTCATCAGTTTTGTCCTTGTGTACACGCAAAATCACATATCAGTGTGGATCAAAGACACAGTGTTGGTCAATGCTACATTTTAATAGGATGAGGAGCACTGAATTTACACAGCACTGGTTGCCAGTATCACCAAAATAATTTTAATCAGCTTCATCAAACAGCTGACGGTTTGGCTGAGTGAATTGAGATATTTCTGAACTGACTTCCATGATCTTTCTGCAAGCTAACAGTTGGCTTGCAACTGATGAAGCTGAGAAATCAGTCAATTGTGGTTAAAATTGGAACCATACACTGGAAGCACATTTCAACTTGTGTTTCTCTTATTTTTGGAGTTGTTATGAGAGTTTCAAGATCTTTAAGAATTTTGTAGAGTTTTTGGTCAACTCTTGATTGAATACTGGACATAGTAAAAACAATTATTTTAAAGTAGATGTACACCTCTACCCCGATATAACGCGACCCAATATAACATGAATTCGGATATAACGCGGTAAAGCAGCGCTCCGGGGGGGGTGGGGCTGCGCGCTCCGGCGGATCAAAGCAAGTTCTATATAACGCGGTTTCACCTATAATGCGGTAAGATTTTTTTGGCTCCCGAGGACAGCGTTATATCGGGGTAGAGGTGTACTTACAATAACATTTCTTTCCTGAATTTTGATAGCTGGGTTCACCTGTCCACCCTATTTTCTTAGGAACTTTTCTTTTCCTTGAAAGCTCGGGGATTTTGACTATCTCCAACTTTAAAAATCTCTGGTGGATTTACTCTCAGAATAAGCTGGAGTTTCATCTGATCAGATGGACTGAACTGAACTGTGTCATTTTCATAAGAAATTGGCCTTCTGTTATTGGAACATCTGATGCTTGCAGAGTGTTGGACAGACTGACTGCCATGTTTAAGACTTTTCTACCTAGATCAATACAAAAGAGGAAGTTAAACTTTTCCATGTGAGGTGCGATGCCACCATTTGAGGATCTTTTGTTGCATCCTTCACAATCTTCCAAGTTGCACAAATTGCAAGTAGTTCTCAGAAAGTGAAAGCAATATTTTCAAATGCAAAATATGTCCATAGCAAGGAGTGTCTATAGCAGAGTATCTGTAGATTGCAGTTCCTCCTGTTGCAAATTTAAAATATAAGGATCATATTCAACCTGCAAAAAAGCAGTTGAGTAATGTTGCAGTCAGCCTCTGCACTTAAGGGCTTATTTTCAGCTTGGTCATTGAATAGCCTTAGTGCAAGTATTTGTCTGGCAAGCTAAAACATATTACTAAATATTTTCATTATGATCTTCCTGCTTTCTTCTTTATTCTGAGAGTACTGAAAACTTAGCATGGCATCAATATTTTTGTTGTCTTTTGAAGACCATCAAATGGTTTGTGATACCATGAAGAAGCTTGGTGCCTCTTGAATTTGTCTCAAGCCTTTTTCCAGATTAAGAAACCAGACTTCATTTGCGTAATTAGTCAAAAGTAGTTTGTGCCTGAAAGCTGTACAACAATAGAAACAAAGTACATTGTTATTAGTTTCACAATAATGGAGCTATGGAAAATCATCAAACTAACATGAGCAGAAAGAATGGCCTTGTTTTCCATTGGTAAGCACACATAGAGATTTCCATCACAGTTGCTAAGATGTCTCAGAAATGTTAACAGTATCAGGCAATTGGTATTTGGCATCTGCTGCAGATGATGTTGGCGACAACTTCATACTCCAACCAGCAGAAGTTGCTCCACTTGTTGTTGGAAGTCTAGTTTCCTCCTTTTTAATCAGCCATGTTTTAAAGTTATTTCATTTTAGCACCTTGTAAATATACTTTTTGGTACTTCACTCTATCACTACTCACCCTAGTGAAAATGGGATAGGATTGCAGAATTTTAAAAAATGCACAATACTCTCTGGCATACTGAAATATTTAATTGGTGACTTGGTTTTATATAGTCACTATGATTTTTGTAGAACATTCTAGAATGTGACAGAATGAAGAAAGGGAACAGCTTACCTCTGATCTGTTGATTACACATGAAAACACTTGCTATGATATTTTGCTTACATAATCCCCTGTATTCCTCTCACCCAAGATTCTGATAAGGAAAAGACTACAGGTCTGTCTCATCTTACGCTGGGGTTACGTTCCACAGTCAGCACCTAAAGCGAAAATTGAGTATAGTCAAAATTACATTGAGTGTAATGGTGGGCGGAATCGCCCGCACTACAGAAACAGTATTTAAATTGTTATTTTTCTCTTTTTTTTGTTTTTTGTTTTTGCCGACCGCGTAAAGCTGAAATTGCACATGTTAAATGTGCCTAAGATGCGACAGACCTGTACAATTAAGATGGCAGCTGAAGGCCCTTTGACCGCACCCCCCTTCCCCCAGACATGATGGAATTAAAGTCATAGGCTTCAAAAGGACATCCAAAGAATAATGGACTCCATAATATCTGGCCTCATCCTATTCCTTTGTGAAAAGAGCACATGGTACTTGTGTGGGCACTGGGAGGAAAGAAGAGATGGGCTCAATGAATGGAAGATTCTAGGCACACCCCACGTCTCCCTGCAGACAGGGAATCGGAAGTCCTCTTGCACAGAGAGAGAGAAGATGGATCAGTACCTATCAAAAGAGAAGGAAGGAAACAGCCAGGCAGGCTGCAGAGCAGAAAGAGCGGGAGAAACACAGACAGGTGAGCCTCACCCAGGCACACAGAAATCCCCTTCATAAGAGTAGGAGACCCTGCTTGCTGGATCATTTCCCAGCCAGGGAACAAAGAAGCCAGAGGCTGATATGGGGAGATCTTCCCAGCCCTGGCTACCAATAGCCAGCTGATAGATGGAGGAAAGAGAGGGACTTAAAGCAGCTGAGATCACTGGAGGATTATATCCCTCCTGGCCTGATAAGAGTTTGCTGAGGGTCCCTCCTATAATAATTAGATTAGTTTGAAATGAACAAACCCTCTCAACATTTTGAGTTTTACCCATCACTAACTGCTTTGTTACTTATGACACTCGGGCAGTTGAAACCCATTCCTACTGACAGGCAGCTGACAATGGGGACAACAAGCACAGCAAGGCAAAAAGGCACATGCATTTGTTCAATGGCAGTCACTCATCTATGCTGTTCTCTCTGGAGACCACAGTGCAGACCTGTAATTTTTTAAACTCAAACAAGTTACGGACGGTCTGCACTTTCCCTGCTTGTTGTGGCAGAAATAATAAGACCTTTACGAATGGGCAATATCTTGAAAAATGTTCTATATATTTCTGGGTTGATTAATCAATACTTAATTATTTAGAAGCTCTAAATGGCTATCTTTGGCTGGCACTCACACAAAATGTGTTATCATCTGTCAATAAAGGCCAGCAAATCAGATCTCCAGTATGAAGCAGGGTATTACAGCGTGGTAAAAGCGCTTACCTCATTTGCTGCACTTCACCATTTCATTTAATCAAAGGTGTTTATGTCACAGTTAATGTGATAAGGGACAGCAGAGGCCTCAATAGCGGGCTATAGACAGCATGGTCTGATAACTATAGCAAACAGACAATAAATGCTGCTTTGCAGAAACCATTTTTAAAAGCACTAATAAAATAATTTTAGGCCTTTGCAGAAATTAGTTAATTGGCTCAAACCTATTTTACTTCAGGAGTAAAATGTGGATTCCCATCGTTAATGCATTAGAATTTGTTTTATTACAGTTAATTTACAATAATTTTGAGCTGATGCACTTCTACAGTTAGATGGCCACTGAGCTTTCTCTAAAAGCAGTTGTATAAAAAAATCAAGGCTTTAGCTCTGTTTTGCAAAAGTCCCATGAAAATGTGGTTATCTTTGGATATGACAAAAAGGCCTGTTCATCCAAGCTGTGGCCCATGGGGACATCAGTTGGTGGCTTCTCCATGGAGCTGTGAGCATGGACATGTTGTTAGTAAAGTTCATGATGTCCCTTGACACTGGTCTGTTCTGTGTCTCTAGTGCAAGCCTACCTCCAGTATGTCAGGTTGAAGCCCCTTTTTCAGTTCCTCAGAACCTGCTGCTGATGTTCTGGCTGCACTTTGCCTTATAGCTACTCCTATATGTACATTCTATCTATGGCGGTACAAAGTTGGGAGACTTCCCCGAAGCAATGGTCAAAATGGCTATCTTACAGTTCAGGAGGAAGAGGAGGCTTGATGGGCAGGTCTTATGTAAATGTGAGGCCTAATTCCATGCTCTGGTCATTTAACATCTTTGGGCAGAGTTCCTCTCAGCAGTGTCCACTGACTCCTTCCCAGAGCACTGGGTGTTGTCCGGATTCTCTGCTCAATGCCCATCCACTTTCCTTGTTTTACGACTTCGACCTCATTCCTGTTCCTGTTTTCTCACTGGTTGTCCGGTGTGTTTAGTTGATACCTCGCTCAGTTGCCTACCCCCAATTTAGGGGATGGACCTTTTGTTCTGGTGGGCTCAGTCTACCCTTCCAGGCTGTGAAATAGGTCAATCTGAAGAGAGGCTGGACATTTAGTGTCAGATTGTCAACATCCGGGGCACGCAACTGCGTGCATACATTTGTGCCTGTTTAATTTATGGATACAAACACAAGATGTGTATATGCTGGTCAGGTATATGTATATGTATATGAGCAATTAGTTGCTTGACTGATTTCATCCATGCTGAAATACCTGACTTGAATGCACACATTTGGTATTTGAGGCATGCTAGGCACACACAGCATTGTATGCATGTAATTAATTCTGATTTAGGGATAGAAATCAGAGAACATGTACAGTCAGACTTCTTAAAATGTGGATCATGATACCTCTTTCAGAAAATACTTTGGGGATACCACCTTCTTTTGTGCTTTGAGATCTATAGATGAAAAGCTATTACAGTGTTGCTTAGATGCCTCATATGAGACTGGATTCCCATTATACAAGGCACTGTATAAACACTTAGGAAGAAATAGCCCTTGTCCTAAGAACATCATCTCCAGGAATGTACCCTACAGAAAGAGATACCCTTAAATAAAGGATGTGTGAATAAAGTAGACTCTCTGGCATTTTTGGTTGTGGCTATTTCAGTTCTGATTCTCTCATGTGTTGTCATAAAAGGCAGAAATTGTGACACCTATAGTAGAGTGGGGAATTGGGAACAACTATTGAGTAAATATTTTAATAACCTTTTTGGTATGATTATAACTGCAGCAGCCTGACTGGATTTGTACATAATACAGAATATATAAAAGGTAACACTGAAAAATTGAGAATACTCTGAACGAAGAAAAATGAAGTTTTCCTTTTGCAGACTTGTACTCTGACAGAAAAACTTTACACTTCTGTCTGTTCATTACGATAGACTGTAATAACTAAAAGGATTCACTGGCTTGAATGATAAATTTTAGTAATAAGTGCACTGGGACTTCCTATGACCTTATCAAGTGGGGTTAGCCAGTCATTAATTCAGATAACACAATTTATTATCATAATCTTTTGCTTATGCTATTGTTGGGCAGGCCATTTATCCTCATTTGCATATGCAGATTGAGATTCCATCATTTCATTAATTTTAATACTTAATCCCAGCAAGATTAACACTTTGCCTTAAATTTCTAAACAATGTATATTTGTAACTATCCATTAGTGAATTATCCTAATATTAGCAAGGGTGAATTATAATGAATAGAAATTATTAATTTAAATGTGCCAGTTATAAACTAGTAGCCAATTAATGCATACTACTACTACATACATTTCCTCTAACACGTTTTTTTTTATTTTTTTTATTCCTATGACTGCTGAGGTGGATGAAATCATTCCAGTAAGCATATTGTTCTAGAACTCAGAGCACTGCATTGTATGGTAGAGAGGAGCAGGAACTATAAAAGGCATTTTAGAGGCTTTGTCTTGCATCTTTAATTAGAGTACTGCATTGGAACCTTATTTGTACTGGCCAAGGGATAGTATGAAGGAGCTTCAAAGGTCATCCTTTCCCTTCATTTGGAAGAGTCTTTAAAGGAAGAGAAATAAATGGAGACAAACTGAGAGCATAAAATTAATTGTAAAAGCTTGCTAACCTCTAATAATAGTTTAGTATCTTATAAATTGCAAGCAAAGTATTTAAGATTCATATACTTGCAATGATATATGTAGCGGAAACCATTCATTAATACTGCAAAAATAATGGAATCACAGAACTGGAAGAGCATTTAAACCTGCCTTGTTGTATTACTAGATGGGGTTTAAGACCATATTGATCACATTCATTCACGCTCTGCATTGAACCACTTCATCATCTTGAGTTCTAGTATTGTTATTAACTCAGTTAAGTGCACTTTTCATCTTATGTATGTTGGATATAGGTGGTTGCAGAGGAACAAATCTTATTTTACTGGTAGAATTTAGATGCCAAAGTAGGAATTAAGCACTCAGCAAGAAAATGTAGAGAAGGACCTCGGTACATCAGGACTAGTGTATGTTAACTTACTAAAATGGTTGAATGGAGTCTAAATAGTAGAGTTAAAATTGTAAAGTTATTAGTTACAGGATTATTGCCTAGATTAATATGAAAAGCTAAATTCATCCCTGGTACAGCTCTAATGAAGTTCGCAGAGTCACGCCTGGAAACTTTGCCTTCTGACTGTTCATAAGAGGACAGCAAGTAATTGAACAGTTTAGAGTTAGCCTAAAAGGAATTTGCTACTGATTTGTACTTGTATATCAGTTATAATTAAGAAAACACGAAGATCCTATTTTAAATTTAATTATCCCACTAAGAAAGTATCTGTGGGCCCAATTCTATCCTCTCATACACCAGTATATGTTATTTGTAAGTCACTAAAATCAGTAATTTTATTCTGGATTTACAGTGGTGTAACGAAGAAGAAGTTGACCCACTGATTTAACTGGAAATATAGCAGGCACCAATTTAGCCCATGGTGCCAGTCATCTCAATGTATCAATTTAGCAGGTCATATAATTGAGGAGTAGGTTTTATGCATAGTATATACACCATGTCGGTAGTCCTTGGAAACCAGAAAAAAATTGGGGAAGTTTAAGGTATTAGATTTAGACCAACTTTGTTCTTTGTGACTTATTTAAAACCTATGTTGTTTTCCTGCGGGAAATGGTGTTCTAAGTTTGAGTAATTACTGTGATGTTCTGACCTACCTTTTTCTGTTATTAGCCATCTGCAAAGTAGTGCAGGCTTTTTAATATTAACTACACTGAATTTTGCTCAAGTTTTCCCAGCTTTAAAATGATTTCTTCTGATCTCCGTGTTTCTTTCCAGACCATTTCTCAATCCTGTCAACTCCTCTATCACAGGTTTATCAGAATATGACTCAACTAGTGGAAATGAGGGTTTGTAGAACATTTCTGACTTGGCGACAGGAACTAGCTTCTGTGACCCTAATCTAAGTACGCTCTTGTTATATTTCATTTTCACTTTGACTTCTTTTTATCACATATGTTCATTCTTCATTCTATGTTAGCATTATACCAGCAAATTTGAAATCAGCTGTCATTGTTCTTTCATTTGGAAAAAAAATATCTTTATCACCTAGCAATGATTTGGTCAGTGATCAGCCAATTCATATGGTCTATTCATCTGTAAGGCCCTGGAGGAATATGGGGTGACTAAGTAGGTCTCTGAATATGTCTAAATAGTTATCTGTATTTTTCTGTTCTTGTATAAAATATGTAGATATGAGAAATGTTAGTATATGAAATATGTATATTGTGGAAGCACAGATCTGTGTGAGTGATTGTGAATCTGGGTGCATGGAATACAGGCTCACAATGTAGCAATAACAAGAATATTAGAATTATCTTGTGATGCATATTAGTAGAGCAGCTGTCCTTAAAAAAACATTTAAGGCACTACTCTGACAAGGTTTACTTGATCACATGCTATGCTTTGTTATCTATTAGCAATAGCATTTGAGTAATAATACAACAGACCATACAGCGTAGGTATGGGTTTAAATGCTAGGTTTTGGTGAGAGAGAAAGAAGCATAATAACATTAAACTTCCAGAATAATAGGCTCAAATCACGAGGCAGAGCTGCTCTCCTCCCTATGCCTGAGTCACTACTCTTTTCGTTTGCTGGGTAGGAGATCATTTTAAATGGATAAACAAAAGAGTTACTACTAAGATGCTCAATGCCTAGCAAAGTCTTAAATTCTTGATATCCTAATAATAGCTTTTGCTAATTCAATCATTAGTTCAGTTGTGGAAGACATGAAAAATTAGAAGAGGATAATGAGCTCCTGGCATTGTTTAAATAACACTTTTTAGCTTTGCATCCAACACTGATGCTGTAACACGGTGTTCTTAACAGATGTTTCTATGATGGACAATGAGAAGAGTCTGTATCCAGAAGTCTCACTGTTAGAGAGTGAAACAGCAGTGTAGTGAAAGTTTTGCCAGGACTGTCTCCATGCCTTTTCTCAGAGTCCGGACTCATTTGCTTAAAGGGAACAAGTGGGGTGGGGGGAAAGAATGTATTGAAAAATCTGTACATGACCTAGAATCACAAACAGTGAGTCAGTTAAAATTATGAACAGTTTAGGTTGTTGTTCTGGAGTTATGATGTTCTGCATTGCTTTTGTTTATACTTTATTTTTTTTAAAAATCAGGCAATATGCCTGCAATGAAGGAATATTTCAGTAAAGGGAAAAAAATCCTTCAGAACAGTTGGCCAACATAGCCCCAGGTTCTGAGAACTCCATGAGATATTGCTTTCAACATGATTGGAGCACTTCAGAGTTTTGAAGCATTCTGAATACAGACCAATGGATAAGGATACAAGTTGTAGGCGGTAGGACACAACAGGAATGATGGGCTATCATCATCTTGGGTGCATTTTAGTAAAGCTTAGCAGGAGGAAGGAGACAAACCAGTTTGAGCCTTACTCCTTTTCTTAAACCAAACTTCCCTCTCCTAATTTCTTCCTCCTCCCACAATTCCTTCTGCCTTTAACAGGCTCCCCTCTACCTTTGCTGTTATTCTCATCCTGCTGTCTGAGGCTTTCAGTGTGTTTACTGTGCTCTGGTTATCTATATTCTTTAACTCTCACAAGATACAGCATTGTATTTTCTTGGGTCAGAAGCATTATAGGGCACTTGCAGTGGTGGTAAGGCAAAGCATATACTCCAGTGGAACACTTTATATAATTTAAAGCCTATAATGCTGTTACAAGTTACACCTATTTCAGGTTAGCTACTAACATACTCTCTTTGGGTATGTCTACACTATGGGATTAATCCGAATTTACAGAATTTGAATTTTGGAAACAGATTGTATAAAGTCGAATGTATGCGGCCACACTAAGCACATTAATTCGGCACTGTGCGTCCATGTACCGGGGCTAGCGTCGATTTCCGGAGCGTTGCACTGTGGGTAGTTATCCCATAGCTATCCCATAGTTCCCGCAGTCTCCCCCGCCCATTGGAATTCTGGGTTGAGATCCCAGTGCCTGATGGGGCAAAAAACATTGTCGCAGGTGGTTCTGGGTACAGCCTCACCCCTCCCTCCTTGAAAGCAATGCCAGACAACCATTTCACGCCTTTTTTTCCTGGGTGAACACTGCAGACTCCATACCACGGCAAGCATGGAGCCTGCTCAGCTCAAGACAGCAGTCATGAACACTGTAAACACCTCGCACATTCTCGTGCAGTTTATGCTGAACCAGGACCAGAAAAACGAGATGAGGAGGAGGCGGCAACGGCAGCACAGTGACAAGAGTGATGAGGACATGGACATGGACATGGGCACAGAATTCTCTCAAACTGCGGGCCCCGGTGCTTTGGAGATCATGTTGTTAATGGGCCAGGTTCTATCCGTGGAACGCCGACTCTGGGCCCAGGAAACAAGCACAGACTGGTGGGACTGTACAGTGTTGCAGGTGTGGGACGATTCCCAGTGGCTGTGAAACTTTCGCATGCGTAAGGGCACTTTCATGGAACTTTGTGACTTGCTGTCCCCTGCCCTGAAGCGCCAGAATACCAAGATGAGAGCAGCCCTCACAGTTGAGAAGCAAGTGGCGATAGCCCTGTGGAAGCTTGCAATGCCAGACAGCTACCGGTCAGTCGGGAATCAATTTGGAGTGGGCAAATCTACTGTGGGGGCTGCTGTGATGCAAGTAGCCAAAGCAATCACTCAGGTGCTGCTACGAAAGGTAGTGACTCTGGGAAATGTGCAGGTCATAGTAGATGGCTTTGCTGCAATGGGATTCCCTAACTGTGGTGGGGCGATAGATGAAACCCATATCCCTATCTTGGCACCGGAGCACCAGGGTACCCAGTACATAAACCGCAAGGGGTACTTTTCAATGGTGCTGCAAGCACTGGTGGATCACAGGGGACGTTTCACCAACATCAACGTGGGCTGGCCGGGAAGGGTTCATGATGCTCGCGTCTTCAGGAACACTACTCTGTTTAAACGGCTGCAGCAAGGGACTTACTACCCGGACCAGAAAATAACCGTTGGGGACCCAGCCTACCCCTTAATGCCATGGCTCATGAAGCCATACACAGGCAGCCTGGACAGGAGTCAGAAGCTGTTCAACTACAGGCTGAGCAAGTGCAGAATGGTGGTAGAATGTGCATTTGGACGTTTAAAAGGTTGCTGGCGATCGTTACTGACCTCAGCCAAACCAATATCCCCATTGTTATTGCTGCTTGGTGTGTGCTCCACAATCTCTGTGAAAGTAAGGGGGAGACCTTTATGGCGGGGTGGGAGGCTGAGGCAAATTGCCTGGCTGCTGATTACGCGCAGCCAGACACCAGGGCGATTAGAAGAGCACACCAGGAAGTGCTGCACATCAGAGAAGCTTTGAAAACCAGTTTCATGACTGGCCAGACTACAGTGTGAAATTTCTGTTTGTTTCTCCTTGATGAAAACCCGCCCCCTTTACTGACTCATTCTCTGTAAGGAACCCACCCTCCCCCTTCGATCTCAGCTTGCTTTCAAAGGAAATAAAGTCACTATCATTTAAAATCATTCATTCTTTATTAATTGATTATAAAAAGAGGGAGAGAACCCGGGTGGGGTTTGGGAGGAGGATTGGCGGGAAGGAAAAGGCCACTAAAAAAAGGTTAAAAAAATGACAGCCTTTTGCTTGGGCTGTCCACTGGGGTGGACTGGGAGGGTGCACGTAGTCTCCCACCCCCTTACACATCTGGGTGAGAAGGCTATGGAACATGGTGAGGGGGGGGGGGTTTATACAGGGGCTGTAGCGGCACTCTGTTATCTTGCTGCCATTCCTGAAGCTCCACCAGAGGCCGGAGCATGTCTGTTTGCTCATGCAGCAGCCCCAGCATTGCATCCTGCCTCCTTTGATCTTCCTGCTGCCACCTCTCATCTTGAGCGTCTTTCATCTCCTCACATTGGTCCCTCCTGTCCTCACGTTGGTCCCTCCTGTCCTCACGTTCACTAGCATCTTTCCTATTCTTTGAAACCGTGTCCTTCCACTCATTCAGATGAGCTCTTTCACTGTGGGTGGATTCCATGATTTCTGCGAACATCTCGTTTCGCATCCTCTTTTTCCGACGGCTTATCTGAGATAGCCTTCAGGATGGAGGAGAGAGGCTTGAAAAATTTGCAGCTGCTGGAGGGAGGGAAAAAAGGGGAGAATTTTTAAAAAAGATGCATTTTACAGAACAATGCTTATACTCTTTCACGGTGACCAACACTATTCACATTACATAGCACATGTGATTTCTGTGCAAGGTTGCATTTTGCCTCTTAATATTGAGTGCCTGTGGCTTTGCTGCTAGAGATCACAGACGCAGGTCCGGGCAACAGAATTCGGCTTGCATGCGGCCATGGTAAGCCATTGTCTTTCGGCTTCTGCGCCCTCCTTTCCCACATACCAAGCAAAGCCCATTGAGTGCTGCAGTTTTCCTGTTAACCTTCAGCAGCAGAAAACAAACTAACCCCCCACCCCGCCATGAATTCTCTGGGATGATCGCTTTACCCCTCCCCACACCGCGTGGCTGGTATCAGGGAAGATCCCCGCTAGCCAAACGCGAAAAGCTCAGGGCCAATTCCTCCCTCCCCCCACCCTTGGCTAACTGCAGGGAAGGATTTCTTTTCAGCCACAGACAAACAGCCCAGTAGGAACGGCCACCACTGTCCCCTTAATTAAATTCCCGTATTTCAACCAGGTTACCATGAGCGAGATCACTCTCCTGAGGATTAAGCAGCGAGATAAAGAACAGATGTTGCTTGAATGCCAGCAAACACCGGAACCATACGCTGCCAGGCTTTGTCATGCAATGATACCAAATTACTTGCTACTAGCATGGCGTGGTCAAGTGTCCTACCATGGAGGACGGAATAAGGCTGCACTGCCCAGAAACCTTCTGCAAAGGCTTTTGGAGTATCTCTAGGAGAGCTTCATGGAGATGTCCCTGGAGGATTTCCGCTCCATCCCCAGACACGCTAACAGACTTTTCCAGTAGCTGTACTGGCCGCGAATGCATCCCAAGTCCTCAGGGCAAAGTAATCATTAAAAAACCCTTGGTTTTAAAACAAGTTTTATATTTTAAAAGGTAAACTCACCTGAGGTCCCTTCCATTGGGTCATGGTCTTGGATACTGGCTTGGGAGGGTACTTCAGTCAGGCTGAGAAAAAGATCCTGGCTGTTGGGGAGAACGGAGTGCTGTGTGCTCTCCGCAAGCTCGTCCTCCTCTTCCTCCTCCTCCTCCTCCTCCTCCTCTTCCCTGTCCGCAGAATCCTCAGGTGTGGCTGATGAGATTACCCCTGCCTCGGAATCCACGGTCAGAGGTGGGGTAGTGGTGGCGGCCTTCCCTAGAATTGCATGCAGCTCAGCATAGAAGCGGCATGTCTGCGGCTCTGACCCGGAGCGACCGTTTGCCTCCTTTGTTTTTTGATAGGCTTGTCTGAGCTCCTTGACTTTCACGCGGCACTGATCTGAGTCCCTACTGTGGCCTCTCTCCATCATGCCCTTGGAGATTTTTTCAAAAGTTTTGGCATTTCGTCTTTTCGAACGAAATTCTGCTAGCACTGAATCCTCTCCCCATATAGAGATCAGATCCAGTACCTCCCGTACAGTCCATGCTGGTGCTCTTTTTCGATTATCAGCCTGCATGGTTACCTGTGCTGATGAGCTATCTGTGGTCACCTGTGCTCTCCACGCGGGGCAAACAGGAAATAAAACTCAAATGTTCGCGGGGCTTTTCCTGTCTACCTGGCCAGTGCATCCGAGTTCAGATTGCTGTCCAAAGCGGTCACAATGGTGCACTGTGGGATTGCTCCCGGAGGCCAATACCATCGAATTGCGGGCACACTAACCCTAATTCAAAATGACAATATCGATTTTGGCGCTACTCCGCTCATTGGGGAGGAGTACAGAAATCGAGTTTAAGAGCCCTTTATTTAGAAATAAATGGCTTCATTGTGTGGAAGGGTGCAGGGTTAATTCAATTTAACACTGCTAAATTCCAATTAAACTCATAGTGTAGACCAGGCTTTTCTCTCTCTCTCTCTGAAATCTTGGCCCCATTAAAGTCAATGGTTTTTTTTGCCATTAACTTCAAGTGGGCCAAACTTTCACCCAGAATGTCAGGCATTTTGAAATACATTAGGCTTATATCATGGTTGGTAACACATTCTGTGATATTGGCTGGTAATGTAATGCCATGCCATGATTATTATTATTTAATACTATATACCAATATAGTATAAACCAAAGCTAAACAGTAACTTGCAGTACACATATTGACAGGTAAAGTAATATAGTGACTGGGGTGTCATAGACAATTTTAGTTAAAAATAGGGGTGAGTTGTACATTGGGGTTAGTTGTATATTTAAGCACATATCCTGCCCAGCTTGTGCAGACTGTTCCAAACTGACTGCCATGTGTGTGACATTAGAGAATTCTGTCACTTGAACACTGGGCTTGGAGGTTCAGCCATAATTATGTAAGCCATTTTAATGCACCAGTGTTTTAAACTTTTCAAGAATGGTTTGTTTGTTTGTGGTTTTTTAAATTGCTTATGCTTCTGGATTGGGGTTTTAATTAAAGAGGTGCTAATCCATCTGCAAATTTGGGTGGTGATAAACTTCAGGTGTTAATTGCTTGTGTGAATACTTCCCATTTACACTCCTTGAATTTGGTAAAACAAATATAGGAGGAAGTACACAATATCCAGATGCCTTTGCAACACTTGGGAGATGAAGGAGGAAACTGTGCACACACACAAAATTGTGTTAGTTACCTTTCACGTGGGTCTCATTGCCTTTCTTGTCATTTTCTCTGCCTGTGTTGGGAGCCCGTCTCTGAAATGTATTATATGTCATGCTGTATTTATTATGCATTTTTTATTCTGCAAAATACTCCTATGAGAAGCTTCACTTTATTTTTGGGAGTGTCTTTTTGGATGAATGTAAACTTCAAACCACACACACAAACAGAAAACACGTGAATGTCACTGAAGTGGAAAAAGTGCAAATTGGTTTGTCCAGACATAGGTGTGTGACAGAAAGCTGATCTAGTCAGATGGCCATTTCATTGATCTGAAATAAATTGAGTGCGCTCATTCCCATTTCCATTAGTATGACAAAATGACCACCACCCCACAGTCAACAATCCTGTTAGCAATCAGAGCAGAGGAACAAGGGGTATGGAGGCTTTTCAGTCCACTTTTGGCTTGTGTTGTTTGCCAGAATTTGGGGCATTACATCCAATTGGATGAGAAATCCGTCAGAGGAGACAGGTATATTCTTGGTGTAAACTCATTCATTGTTCATGAAAAATGCACACAAAGTCTTGTTTCCCTGAACACAGTAGAAACAAACAAACAGCAGTTTCCTTGTTCAGGCATCCTCAAGCATGCTACTCTGTGCTCAAGGAGCTCTCTCTCTTTGCTTCATTTCAGAGCATGCTCACAACTCCTTTTGCTGGCTTGCCCCTCTAAGATACAATGCCTGCAAAAAAATATCCTAGGCCCCCTGCCTTTGCAGCCAGGGAAGACTGTTAAGCTTTGGCCTGTCATGTAATTTATTCCCTGTCATGGTCACCCCCATGGTCTATAGTTGTTTTCACTATATAGAGGGGATTGATAGGTCCTTCTATTGAACCTAGAAGACAGTGCTTGGTGCACCGATTAGCTTTAATGAATTATGTAATTGTCTTTGGATCCAACACATATACCCGGATGTCAGCCATGCACCTTTCAGGATAACAGCCTATTTAAAAAAAATGGAGTACTTGTGGCACCTTAGAGACTAACAAATTTATTAGAGCATAAGCTTTCGTGGACTACAGCCCACTTCTTCGGATGCATATAGAATGGAACATATATTGAGGAGATATATATACACACATACAGAGAGCATAAACAGGTGGGAGTTGTCTTACCAACTCTGAGAGGCCAATTAATTAAGAGAAAAAAAACTTTTGAAGTGATAATCAAGATAGCCCAGTACAGACAGTTTGATAAGAAGTGTGAGCATACTTACAAGGGGAGATAGAATCAATGTTTGTAATGGCTCAGCCATTCCCAGTCCTTATTCAAACCGGAGTTGATTGTATCTAGTTTGCATATCAATTCTAGCTCAGCAGTCTCTCGTTGGAGTCTGTTTTTGAAGTTTTTCTGTTGTAATATAGCCACCCGCAGGTCTGTCACTGAATGACCAGACAGGTTAAAGTGTTCTCCCACTGGTTTTTGAGTATTTTGATTCCTGATGTCAGATTTGTGTCCATTAATTCTTTTGCGTAGAGACTGTCCGGTTTGGCCAATGTACATGGCAGAGGGGCATTGCTGGCACATGATGGCATATATCACATTGGTAGATGTGCAGGTGAACGAGCCCCTGATGGTATGGCTGATGTGATTAGGTTCTATGATGATGTCACTTGAATAGATATGTGGACAGAGTTGGCATCGGGGTTTGTTACAAGGATAGGTTCCTGGGTTAGTGGTTTTGTTCAGTGATGTGTGGTTGCTGGTGAGTATTTGCCATCTACAGCCTCAGAAACAACCCTGACATCATAATCAAAAAGGCTGACAAAGGAGGTGCTGTCGTCATCATGAATAAATTGGAATATGACCAAGAGGCTGCTAGACAGCTCTCTAACACCACATTCTACAGGCCATTATCCTCTGATCCCACTGAGGATTACCTAAAGAAACTACACCATCTGCTAAAAAAACTCCCTGACAAAGCACAGGAACAAATCTGTACAGACACATGCCTAGAACCCCGACCAGGGGTATTCTATTTGCTACCCAAGATCCATAAACCTGGATATCCTGGATGCCCCATCATCTCAGGCATTGGCACCCTAACATCAGGCTTGTCTGGTTATGTAGACTCTCTCCTCAGACCCTACGCTACCAGCACTCCCAGCTATCTTCGAGACACCACTGACTTCCTGAGGAAACTACAATCTATCGGTGATCTTCCAGAAAACACCATCCTGGCCACTATGGACGTAGAAGCCCTCTACACCAATATTCCACACAAAGATGGACTACAAGCTATCAGGAACAGTATCCCTGATAATGTCACAGCTAACCTGGTGGCTGAAATTTGTGATTTTGTCCTCACCCACAACTATTTCACATTTGGGGACAATATATACCTTCAAGTCAGCGGCACTGCTATGGGTACCCGCATGGCCCCACAATATGCCAACATTTTTATGGCTGACTTAGAACAACGCTTCCTTAGCTCTCGTCCCCTAACGCCCCTACTCTACTTGCGCTACATTGATGACATCTTCATCATCTGGACCCATGGAAAAGAAGCCCTTGAGGAATTTCACCATGATTTCAATAATTTCCATCCCACCATCAACCTCAGCCTAGATCAATCCACACAAGCGGTCCATTTCCTGGACACTACTGTGCTAATAAGCGATGGTCACATAAATACCATCCTATACCGGAAACCTACTGACCGCTACACTTACCTACATGCCTCCAGCTTCCATCCAAGACACACCACACGATCCATTGTCTACAGCCAAGCTCTAAGATATAACCGCATTTGCTCCAATCCCTCGGATAGAGACAAGCACCTACAAGATCTCTATCAAGCATTCTTAAAACTACAATACCCACCTGCTGAAGTGAAAAAACAGATTGACAGAGCCAGACGAGTACCCAGAAGTCACCTCCTACAAGACAGGCCCAACAAAGAAAATAACAGAACACCACTAGCTGTCACCTTCAGCCCCCAACTAAAACCTCTCCAGCGCATCATCAGAGATCTACAACCTATCCTGAAAGATGATCCTTTACTCTCACAGATCTTGGGAGACAGACCTGTCCTCGCTTACAGACAACCCCCCAACCTAAAGCAAATACTCACCAGCAACCACACATCACTGAACAAAACCACTAACCCAGGAACCTATCCTTGTAACAAACCCCGATGCCAACTCTGTCCACATATCTATTCAAGTGACATCATCATAGAACCTAATCACATCAGCCATACCATCAGGGGCTCGTTCACCTGCACATCTACCAATGTGATATATGCCATCATGTGCCAGCAATGCCCCTCTGCCATGTACATTGGCCAAACCGGACAGTCTCTACGCAAAAGAATTAATGGACACAAATCTGACATCAGGAATCAAAATACTCAAAAACCAGTGGGAGAACACTTTAACCTGTCTGGTCATTCAGTGACAGACCTGCGGGTGGCTATATTACAACAGAAAAACTTCAAAAACAGACTCCAACGAGAGACTGCTGAGCTAGAATTGATATGCAAACTAGATACAATCAACTCCGGTTTGAATAAGGACTGGGAATGGCTGAGCCATTACAAACATTGATTCTATCTCCCCTTGTAAGTATGCTCACACTTCTTATCAAACTGTCTGTACTGGGCTATCTTGATTATCACTTCAAAAGTTTTTTTTCTCTTAATTAATTGGCCTCTCAGAGTTGGTAAGACAACTCCCACCTGTTTATGCTCTCTGTATGTGTGTATATATATCTCCTCAATATATGTTCCATTCTATATGCATCCGAAGAAGTGGGCTGTAGTCCACGAAAGCTTATGCTCTAATAAATTTGTTAGTCTCTAAGGTGCCACAAGTACTCCTATTCTTCTTTTTGCGGATACAGACTAACACGGCTGCTACTCTGAAACCTGTTAAAAAAAATGGTACATCTACATGTAAATTAATTCAGAATCTTCTATGAGACATGATTGCATGTGTGAAGGGAGGAGATTAATGAGCTCTTCTGGGCTCATTCAGCACTGACCAGATATATCTGTAAATCTTGCTCTGCCTGGAGGGTGGAAGCTTAAAAGGGGGAAATCCAGGCACAGGAAGGGGTGGGGAACAGGAAGAAGACTGCTGACCACAAAGAAAAATCATCCAAGAGAGAGACAGTCTCCGGCCTCATTGCCCTAAAACAGCATGGATCAGCTATAAAGCAAAGTGCTCCAAGAGGAGGGGCTGGATATAGACCCTAATTAAAGACGCTACCTGCTGATAAGCCAAGCCCCAAAAGACTGCCTAAGAGACAGATCACCTTTGCTTTGCTTTTCTTTTACTCTGATTCCCCCCTCTCTCTCAAGGGAAAGAGACAAAAAGGACCTCTCCTTAGTTGGTTTGTTTTCTTTTCAGAACCCATTGTATGCTGCAACTGGGGGAGGGCATTCTAAACTGCTTGAAATGGGGTCTGGTGGGGACTCAGGAGTACCCCAACCTCCCTCCCTGCAAGAAAATGCTGGACCTGATACAAGTGGGTTTTTTTTTTTTTTTTAAATAAAGGCCCTGGTGGGGATAGAGCTCATCAGCCCTGTGCAAGATGGAACTGGAATGGTGGTATAAGTGGCTAGTGGAGGTGTAGCAACCTACTCAGCAGCAGCAATTCCATGAGCCATCCAACAGCAAGTTCAGACCACAAAACATCAACAGCTTCTGAGGGACTGATGGCCCTGCAGCAGGAGTTTCAAAAAGAAATGATATAACAGATAGTGTGGGCCCAATGTCCCCAGGGAGTCCCAGTGAGACACACTTCTGCCGCGAGTGTTATCCCACTAGTGCCTCTGAAGCTAAGAGAGATGGAGCTAGATGATGAACTGAAACCTTTTTAATTACATTTGAGAAGGTGGCACTAGAATCCTGGTGGCCCCTGGAACAGTGGGATTTGATATTTGGCCCCATACTTGACAGGTCCAGCACAGGTGTCCTATTGTAATCAGGACTTGAAACAGGCAAAAAACTACAAACAGGTAAAGTCTGCCATTTTGAACTATTTGGACATTTCTGAAGAGACCAACCATCAACGGTTTAGATCCAAGAGCTACCCCCAAGGGGCCGAGACCCCAAATAGTAGTGCAGTGTTTGGATGCAGCTTCATCCAGAAGAATGATCAGAGGCCCAAGTGGCTAAGCCCATTGTAATGGAGCAATTTATAATGCTGTTACCCATAAAAGGCAAGGGTTGCATATTATGGGACTACCCTGGAATATTATCAGATGCGGTGAGGCTAATGGAGGGTTTTGTAGAAGCCAAAGGGTCACTAGAGGCACAATCCCAAGGCCTTGGCAGGGTGGGGAAATGGACTGGAGGGAGACCCAGAAGGACGAATCCAAACCAGTAACAACCCCTCTGAGGGGTCTAACTCTAAGGATGTCCTCTTAGATTATCAGACTGCCTCTGAGACTAAGGGTAGTCAAAGGGAGGCAAGGGGATTGGGTGCACCATCAGTGGACTGCCAGGCACCTCAAACAACTGCAGTAGGACTTGCAAATGAGGTCCAGCCACTACTCCACAATGGGGCTCATCCCCTCCTAGGAAAGATGCCAAAAGTGCCAGCCCAATATCTTGCTACTCCTTTGGGCAGACAGGACACAAAGAGGGAGTGCCCTCTTATGGAATTTGAATATGTGCAGGGCTGGACAGCAGAACCTGTGCATGGAAAAAGACTTCCCCTCAGTTAATGGTACCAGTGGTGGTCCAAAGGAAGATGGTTCAAGGACTCATATTGTAGCAAGATGGTAGTTCAGACCTCCATAGTAGGAGATGATGCCACCCCTAAGAATATGATCCCTCTGTAGTGTATACATGGTAATGTCAAAATGTACTTCAGCCAGCATTTACAATGGGGGCACATACCACAGTGATAACAGTAGCCGTTGCCAAAAAATTGGCCTCCTCCATAATCATAGACTGGCCATTTTCCTGACAAGTCATTAACAAACAGGCCTGTGTAGCAAATGAGGATCTGGTCCAATCTTGAAGCTGGTTTCCAAAAGTTTGGTTTGGGGAATCTGAAGACCCCTGAGAAGGGAATATCCTGGTAATATCCTTGGTCATTGACCTCCACAGGGAAAGAAGAGAGAAGCAATCAGGACTGGAAGTTCTCCTACAGGGTGGGAATTTTGTGCAAGAACAGAGAAATGACCCTGTGCTAAGCCATACATATGGACAACTGACCTCCATAAATGGGGAGGTATCATCCTCAGTAGGGCAAGCTGTATCCACTTTGTTCTCAAGAAAGAATACCTGTATCAAATCAAAAGGGATCAACAAACCGGGATGGTGAAGACCCAACTGCTGGTGCCACGCAAGTACCGCCAGACAGTGCTGCAGCTCATGTATCATGCATGACATCCCATGCACTGGACACCTGGGAAGAGAGAAGACATTGTCATGGGTATTAGCCTGATTCTACCTGTCAGGTATGCATGAGGACATGAGCGAATACTGTTCTTCCTGCCCAGAGTACCAGCTAGCTAGCAACAAAGAGATTCCAAGGGCACCCTTGGTCTTTCTGCCCTTGATTGAGACACCCTTCAAGAGAATCGGAATGGACATGGGCAGGCCCCTAGAAAAAAACCACATCAGGGCATCAGTACATATTAATTATCATTGACTATGCAACTGGGTACGCAGAGGCTGTTCCTCTTTATTCTGCAAAAGCTACAGCAATAGCCCCAGAGCTCTTGAAATTTTTCTCATGTGTGGGGTTTCCCTACAGCACACTAACAGATCAAGGGACTAACTTCACCTCGCAGCTAATGGATAAATTATGCTGTCTTGTGACGGTCAAGTCCCTAAAAACCTTGGAGTACCACCTGCAGACCAATGGCCTAATAGAGCAGTTTAATAAGATTCTGAAGGGAATGTTAAGAAGAGGGACTACAACTGGGACTGGCAGAGCACCTGAGCACTATTGATCTGACAAAATGTTATTTGCAGAGCCCTTTATTTCCCTTATCACCAAACACCCCCTCCCCAGCATTCTCCACTTCCTTGAGGCATTTTCAATACTATACTTTGTCTTTTGGCTTCCATGGAGCTGCCATGAATTTCCAGTGGCTTATGAATAGGATTCTCAGCCCACACCATCAGAAAGCTGTACCCTACAGAGATGAAATTGTCTATTCTCCCTGAGAAGACTACCTGCAGCACTTCAAGGCAGTGTTAAAAACTCTCCAAGCTGCAGGTCTTATGGCCAACCCTGCAAAATTTAGACTAGCCATGGTGGAGTACCACGTAGGCGCGGGCCTTATGAAACCAGTGGTTGACAAGGCTCAGGTTCTAATGGCCCAATTCCCCAGATGAAGAGGAAAATGAAGTATTTTATTGGCTATCAGGGTATTATCAGAGGCTTTCCCCCAGTTTTGCCTCAGTTGCGGATCCTTACAGACCTCAAAGAAAGCAACAACTCCCAAGAAGATCCAGTGGAATGAGAAATGCAAGGAAGCTTTTAGTGAACTGAAAGCATGACTATGCTAGGAGCCAATGCTGTTCAGTCCTGATTTTTCCCATGAATTCATACTGCACACAGACACCTCAGACATTGGCATTAGCGCCATGCACTCAACACTTCAGAGGAGAAGAAAATTCATTCATATACCTGAGTAGCAAGCTATTCCTTAAATAAGAGCCTATTCAAGTATTGAAAAGGAGCCAATACCAATCAAAGGGTCCATGGATTCCCTCAGGTATCACTTGTTGGATAGCCCCTTCTCTTTGACCACAGATTATACTCCCCTACGCTGGAACCACACCGTGAAAGATGTGAATCTGTGTATAAAGCGATGATAACTTCTGCTACAGACCTATGGGTTCAGAGTGCAACGCCAGGCAGGAAAGGACCATCCTAATGCAGATTTCTTTTCGTGAGAAATTGGCAGTGGAAGCAACCTGCCCCAGGGCTGTCTTTCCAACGTGAGGGGTGGTGTATCTGAAGGGACACACTCGGAGAGGAGACTAACAAGCTCTTCTGGGCTCTTTTGACTCTAATCGGGCGCTCCTGTAAGACTTGCTCTGCCGGGAGGAGGGGATCTTAAAAGGGAAAGACCTGTCACGGGAAGTGGTGGTGAACAGGAAGAAGGCTGCTGTACCTCAGAGACTACTGACCATAGAGGTAGCTCAGCCAAGAGGAAGACAGTCACAGACCTCACTCCCCTAGAAGTGCATGGGCCGGCTATAAAGCATGGTGCTTCAAGAAGACGGGCTGGAGGTAGGCCCTAATTAGAGACACTATAACAGCTGGCAAGCCAAGCCCCAAAGGGGTGACCTCAAAAGGCAGCCTAGAAACAGACAGCCTTTTATTCTGATTCCCCTCTCTCTCCACAGAAAGAATGAGAAAAGGTTCTCCAAACAAAAGAGAGGTCATCACCTGTGCTACAACCAGGGGAAGGACATTGTAAATAACTTGAAATGGAGTCTGTTGGGGACTCAGCAGAGCCCCAAGCCCCACATTATGTACAAAAATTACAAGAAGGGACATTGATTTTCTGCAGCGAAGTGTTTGTCGTTTTGAAAATAGTGCAACTGAGCGGAATTGAGAGCAGAATTTGTAATTAAATAAAATAATTACAATTACAGATACTTTTATTAAATTAAAAAGAATTTACAGTGGGCAACCTTAAAACAAGTTGCACCAGCATGAAAGATTCTACTCATTTGTGAAATGGAAATTCATTTGAATTAATAGCAACATTTCAAACTGGTCAAACTTAAGGGTGCTCATTACATTGTTAATTAATGAAAACTATTATTTTGTTCTCAATACCCAATGTCAATTTCTCAGTTTTACATTTGAATAGGTGAGAAGGATCCAGCCTTCTCTTTAGTTCTCTCAATCTTTTGAAAGAGTTGCAAATTCCATTACCTTGTTCTCAAAAGCATACACAGGCATCTTACTTTACTGTTCTACTTCATGGTCTTGAGGGATTTTCCCCTTTCCAGCGATGAACCTTCTTTACTGTATATGAGAACAAAAATACTTTGGTTCACCCTCCTGACATTTTTTTTTGCTTTGTAAGATGGTGTATTGCTACATTCCCTCGTCCTTGTACCATGGCCCAATACACACGAGTCTGATCCTTAGAGCGAGGCCTGGTTTACACGATACAGATTTCTGCCGGCACAGCTATGTTGGTCAGGGCTGTGAAGAGGCAGGATTCCTCATCAATCCAGCTGTGCTGGCAGAGCCTCTGGTGTAGATGTGGTTATACTAGGAAAATTGTCCTTTTTACCAGTATAACTTGTTTCCCTCACAGGGAGCTGTTTTACTATGCAGAGTTCCCACTATAGCTGTGTCCACACTAAGAGCAATTAGCAAGTATACTACACTGGTATTCCTATGTCCCTAAAGTGGCCCTAGAACTGTTACATAGTAAATGATTAAAATCCTTTCCATTTTTTATTCTTTGCAATTGTTCTTAGAACGGTTTCCAAAGGTTACATGCTAGACATACAGATGTAAAGGTTAAAACCAAAGTTTTGATAGTTCATATCTGGGAGTACCCAGTAATAAGTTGTACAGGAGAGGTCATCATTTCCTTAATAAATTCCACATAATCCCTAACCTGGTCCCAGCCATCACATCAGTGGGACCCTGGCACCTTCCCTTTATATGAGGTGAACGGTGGCTAGAAAAAGGGGGGTCGGAGGCCCACTGTATCTGATTTAGGAGCCCTGAATACTCATTACTCATTGGGTAACTTTCCGTCAAATAATTTTCCAATCTATTTTATCCACTAACTGTATCCCTTCCATACCAAGTACCTGCACTGGACATCTGTCATGAGTTTTCCTTACCAAGCTGCAACATTATAACCTACCCGCCCCCCCGGCCCCCATCCCAGGTCCGTGAGGAAGGCAACCCCCACCCCCACCTCAGCTAACGTGGCAGTGAGGGTAAAATTCCTTCCCAGCACCCCAAGGAAAAGAACAACTAGCATAAGGCCCACAGTAGGAGAGAACCCAGTCCTTTTGCCAAATTCAAGGCTGATGCCAGTAAACGAGAGCCTTCCTGGGGCTACATACCCCACTCTTATGGGTAGCAGGAAAGGCAGTGACCTTCTCTTGAGCAGGCTCCAAATGGTTCCTGCCCATCCCTTTAAACTCCCCCCCTCTTCCCACCCTTTGTAAGGGAGCCTTTAAAGGGGTAGCACTACTCTTTTTTTCCAGCAAGCCAGACAAAGGCCTGCCACCCCCCACATGTACGTTGTAGTGGGCATATTCTATGAGCAAAATATATACGTGGGATTCACCACTTCTTCAATTCCTCCGACAGACAAATCTCTCCATACTCTACTAGAAGACATTCACTGCTATCTGCTTTATTGCCTGAAGAACAATTCAGGTTCAGAGAAATATTTTCAAAAACTAAGTGTTATTTTTTCCATAAGATGTTAGTGTTGCCAGGAGGCAAAGTAAAGAAGAACAAAGTTTGCTGTAGGAATGCAGGAGTGTGAAAGTAAAGACACGTAGCATTTTGGTAACTGTGATCTTAGCTCAAGAACAAAATGTTTTCACATTTTCTCCTAAACATGAGGAGGAGAGCAAATGTATTGGTCATTGGGATTAATTTGAGTGTCTTGGAAAGTATTATTATTTTTATTATTTGTATTGTCGTGGTACCTAAGAGCCCAATCGTGGATCAGGACCCCATTGTGTTGGGTGCTACAGAAATACAGGACAATATGATGGTCTCTGTCCCCAAGAGCTTACAATTTAAGTAATGCAGCAATAGCTATTAATAGAGTATATTTTAAAATGTAGTGATTTTTCTATGAGCTCTGATTTGCCACCACTACATGTGTTGAGTAATACCTTGCTCCATGAACAAGGGAACTGCACATGCTGTCAAGTACTGTTCCACATGACTAGGGATGGCAGAATTGGGTCCACGGTTACCAAGGAAATTCCTAGAGAATTTTCTGTAATGTAGTGAACAAGAGTGGCCAAACATGGCAACAAAAAACTAGCTGCAGAACCAGGATATCTGAAATTCAATTTACTTTTTTCAGAAGAAGCTTGAAGTTATATCGACAGCAAGCAGAATGAGGCTCAGATGGAGGATAAGATTGCTCTTTTTAAGAGCAGATACATGTTTCTATGAAAAATTGTTGTTAATCAAATGTACCATTTTTGCTATAAGCACTGTGTGATATATTCATGCATATAATAACTATAGTGTCTTATGTGCTATTATTACAAGCTGGTGCAGTATATTCTCTGGTCTTACAGTATCTGACTATTTCCTCCATCACTTAGCTTTAAAGTGTTTGTCAGATTCATTGTTTAATAAGATTGACTATTAATAGAGCAGGTATTGCATCAGAAGAGTATGTCACTGACGTATCAGTTCCTCAGTGGAGGACAGATTTACTTGGGATGCACTCTAGTGTACTACCCAGCAATGTACACTTCTTACCTGAAGGAATTCAACTCAGGAAAGTTTACAATTGCGGTCTCTTTGTTAACACCTCAAGCTTATGTGCTTGATTTGGTGAATTGCCAGATAAAAATGACATGGAGTGAAATACAATATATTACAGAAAACAAGTACAGCTTTTAGGATGAAAAATGAGCTTATTCTGAATTCACTATATACAGTGTAATACTGTTGATTTCAGTAGAGCTATTCTTAATTTACTTTTGTGTAAGAGAGAGAAAAATCAAGGTTTCACTGATCTATGCTGTGGCGTTTAGGGGAGAGTGCAGAAGCCCACATCACAGGGAGGGGCAAATCAGTACACTGCTCTGGCAGGTACAACGTCCTTGGGCTGCCCAACTTGTCCTGGGGTGTGCAATCTGCTCCCTTGGTATGCTAGTCCCATTCCAGAGAACAATCACAGGCCTTGTCTACACTACAAAGTTTTGTCAGCAAAACTCTGCTGTTTTGGCGAGAAAATAAAACCACCTCAACGAGAGGCATAAAGCTTTTTGCAGCAAAGTTGAAGTGACAAAGTGTCAGCGTAGACACTGCTGTTTGTTTTGTCCACATAACTGGCTTCCACAAGTATCCCACAATGCCTGCCTGAGCCTTTTGCTTACTGTTTTGATCTCTGCTGCCCTGCAGGCATGCGCCCCCTTCCCCTTTCAAAGCTCCAGGAAGTCTCTGACAGTTGAGCTTGCTGCTCCATTTGGGGAACAAAGAGCAAATCCTTAGCATGGAATGCTGCTGTTCTGCCCTGCACTAGGAACACAGCAGCAGGCAGACTTTTGCTGCAGGGAGCAGGGGGTGGGGTGGGACTGCTGCCCTGCTCAGCAAGGAGAGCTCACAGAGCTGCTGAGGATGCTGCTCTCGGTAGCTGAGGATAAGGTGACCAGATGTCCCGAGTTTATCGGGACTGTCCCGATATTTACTTGTTTATCCTGCCTCCCAACCGATGTTCAGTCGGGACGCGAATTGTCCTGATATTTTGCCCTCCGGAGCACAGGCGGAGGGGGCTCGCACCCCCCGTGCCCCAACTCCGCCCTGGCCCCGCCCCAATTCACCCCCCTTCCTCCCCCATTGGATCCCTCCCCAAATTCTCGCCCTTGCCCTGCCCCCAGCCCTGCCCCCTCACTGCCCCATTGGATCCCTCCCCAAATCCCTGCCCTGGCCCAGCCTCTTCCCCAAGCATGCCACATTCCTCCTCCTCCTCCCCCCTCCCTCCCAGGCTTGCACTAATCCGCTGTATGGCGGTGCAAGTGCTGGAGGGAGGGGGAGAAGCAGGAGGTGGAGTGGAGGCGAGCTGGTGCAGGGGGGTGTGGAGTTGCCGGTGGGTGCCTAACCCCCACCAATTTTTCCTATGCTCTGGCGGCTCTTGTTTTTTTTTTTTCTCCGCCGGCACCCACCTCGCATCCCAATATTTCATGTGTGTCATCTGGTCACCCTAGCTGAGGAGGCTGTGGGAGAACTCCAGAGGGAATCACAGACCCATCGGCAGGCAGGCCGGCAAAGCGGGCTGCTTACAGAGAGACTGTTGTGTGGAGCAGAGCTGGGGGCTGAAATGGGGTGTTGTGTCCCTCTCCCCCTGCTTCAGGATAGGTCAGTCACCCTGCTGTCTCCCCGGCCCTAGACACACCACTCTCCTCTCCCTCCTCCCCATACACTTCAGTTGAAAAAGCAGCTGACAATCTACTAGGATGCCCCTGGATGGATAGGATTGAGAAACCTGTATCATGTGAGGCTGTACCTGCCCCATGAGGCATTGCAAACCCTGCCCAAAGCACCCTGTGGCTAGTTGCACAGCGGGATAGCTACCACAGTGCACCACTCTCTGTGTCAATACAAGAGCTTTTAATGTGGATGCACACTGCGGACACAAGGAGCATAGTGTGGACATGTAACCGCGGTTTTAATTAAAGCGGCATAACTTTTGCCAACAAAACTTTGTAGTGTAGACAAGGCCATAGAAATATAGAGCTGGAAGGGACCTCGAGATCATCAAGTCCAGCCCTCTGCACAGAGTCAGGACCAAGTAAACCTAGAGCATCCCTAGGAGGTGTTTGTCCAGCCTTCAATTATGGGGATTCCAAAACTTTGTTTGGAGGCATAATCCAGAGTTTACCTATCTTTATAATTAGAAAGGTTTTTTTTTCTAATATCGAACCTAAATTTCCCTTGGTGCAGACTGAGCCCATTACTTCTTGTCCTTCCTTCAGTTATTTTCCATGTCCACTGATCATCTTCCTATTTATAAGAGCCCTTAACATATTTGAAGACTGTCGTCTTTTCTTAATACTAAACATGCCTGGGTTTTGTAACCTTTCCTCCTAGGTCAGGTTTTCTAAACCTTTTGTCATTTTTGTTGCTTTCTTCTGGATTCTATTCAATTTGTCCACATCTTTTCTGAAGTGCGGTGCCCGGAATTGGACACAGTGTTCCCGCTGAGGCCTCACCAGGTCTGAGTGGAGCGGGACAATTACCTCCCATGTTTTACAATCCTGGTAATTTGTCTTTTTCACAAGTGCATCACATTGTTGACTCCTCTTCAATTTGTGATCTACTCTAACACCCAGATCCTTTTCAGCAGTACTACCACCTAGCTAGTTATTCCCCATTTTATAGTTATGCATTTGATTTTTCCTTCCCAAGTGAAGTATTTTTGCCCTGGTCTTGTTTATTTCAGACCAACTATCTAATTTGGCAAGGTTGTCCTCCAAAGTACTTTCTTCTCTCTTATCTATGTAATGAATGAAAATATTGAATAGCACCAGACCCAGGACAGACCCCTGTGGGATCCCACTAGATACATCCTCCCAGTCTGATAGCAAACTATAGATAACTACTGGCTGAGTACAGTCTTTCAACTAGTTGGGCACCCACCTTGTAGTAACTTCATCTAGACCACATTTCTCTAGTTTGCTTATGACAATGTCATACAGGACTTATTAAAATCAAGATACCAATGTACTGCTTCCCCGCTATCCACTTCTGTCTAAGAAGGAAATTAGGTTGGGTTAACATGTGGTTTATTTTTTTTTTTTAGACAAATCCATGCTGACTATTCTTTATAATCCTATTATTCTCTAGTTGCCTACAAATTGGTTGTTTACTAATTTGTTCCAGTATCTTTCCAGGTATCAGAATTAGGGTGATTGGTCTATAATTCCCTGCGTCTTCTTTGTTCCCCTTTTTAAACTTAGGTATTATGTTTGCTCTTTTCCAGTCCTCTGGAAACTCACCTGTCCTCCATAAATTCTCGATAACTGCTAATTGTTCAAAGATTGAGCTAATTCCTTAAGTACTCTACGGGTACGTCTATACTTACCTCCGGGTTCGGCGGTAAGCAATCGATCTTCTGGGATTGATTTATCGCGTCTTGTCTAGACGTGATAAGTCGATCCCGGAAGTGCTCGCCATCGACGCCGGTACTCCTGCTCCGCGAGAGGAGTACGCGGAGTCGATGGGGGAGCCTGCCTGCCGTGTGTGGACCCACGGTGAGTACCTTGTAGTTTGAACTAAGGTACTTCGACTTCAGTTACGTTATTCACGTAGCTGAAGTTGCGTAACTTAGTTCGAACTGGGGGGTTAGTGTGGACCAGCCCTAAGATAAATATCAGGCCCTGCTGACTTGAATACATCTAACTTATCTAAATATTTTTTATAACCAGTTTTTTCCCTAGTTTGGCTTGCATTCCTTCCCCCTTATTAATATTAATTGTGTTGAGTATCTGGTCACCATTAACCTTCTTAGTGAAGATTGAAGCAAAATAGGCATTAAATACCCCAAGTTTCTTGATGTCATCTGTTATTAGCTCTCTTTCCTCACTGAGAGGAGAACTTACACTTTCCTTTATCTTTGTCTAGCTTCTGGTGTATTTAAAAAAAATCTCTTCTTTTACACCCTGGGCTAAGTGTAATTCTCTGTATGCATTAGCCTTTCAGATTTTGTCCTTACATGCTTGGACTATTCTTTTGTGCTACTTCTCAGCAATTAGCCATGTTTCCAACTTTTGTAGAATTTTTTAAATTTTCGGGTCATTAAAGAGCTCCAGATGGGGCCCAATTGTCCTCTTTCTATTTCTTTGCATCAGAATAGTTGGCATTTAATATTGCCTTCTTGAGAAACTGACAGCTCTCCTGAACTGCTTTCTCTCTTAGCTTTTTGTCCCAGTACTAGTTCTCTGAATTTGTTAAAGCCTGCTTTATTGAAGTCCATTGTCAATATTTTCTTGATCTCACTTCTTCCTTTCGATAGGGTCATGAAATTTATCATTTCCTGATCACTTTCACCCAAATTGCCTTTCATTCCTTCAGAGTCACTACCAATTCCTCTCTGTTGTCAAAATCAAGTCTAAAATTGCTGTGGCCCTGGTTATTTCCTCAATTTTCTGAAGCAAAAAGTTGTTTCCAATACATTCTAAAACGTATTGGACATTTTGTGTTTTGCTGAATTACTTTTCCAAAGGATGTCTGGGAAGTGAATACCATTAAATCCAAGTCTTGTGTTTTGGATATTTCTGTTATTTTTTCTAGAAATGCCTCATCCACCTCCTCTTCCTGATGTGGTGGTCTACAGTAGATCCCTACCATGATGTCACCCCTATTTTTCTCTCCTTTTCTCTTTACCAGAGAGTTTTAACTTGTCTGCCTCTCATCTTCTTCTGGACCGCAGAACAAGTACATATATTCTTGATATACAATGCAACACCTCCACCCTTTTCCCTTGCCTATGCTTTGTGAAGAAGCTATACCTCTCTCTACCAATCTTTCAGTCCTGAGATTTATACCACCAAGTCTCTGTGATGCTAATTAAGTCACAATTTAGCTCTTGTACTAACATGTCCAGGTCTTCCTGCTTATTCCTCATACTGCTTGCATTTGTGTATAGATGTCTATAATGTTGAGTAGATGCCCCTCACTGATTTTTTGTTGCTCCTATGACCCTATTATAAATTTTCATGACTCCTTCAACATCTAGCTCTCTGTTAAGGTCACTTTTTTATGTCTACCTGTGGGATTTTGTCACCTAGAATCATAGAATATCAGAGTTGGAAGGGACCTCAGAAGGTCATCTAGTCCAACCCCCTGCTCAAAGCAGGACCAATCCCCAGACAGATTTTTACCCCAAATGGTCCCCTCAAGGATTGAATTCACAACCCTGGGTTTAGCAGGCCAATGCTCAAACCTAGTTCAAAGGCCTTCTCATTAGGTTGGTGAATCAGTGCGGGAAAATGTTCTTCCCCTTCTTGGTCAGGTGGACTCCATCTTTTCCCCACAGAGCTTCTTCCTGGAACATCATCCCATGGTTGAGAAAGCCAGAGCCCTCCCATTGACACCATCTGCAAAGCCATACATTCATGTCCAAGATGCACATTTCCCTGCCTTGGCCCTTACTCTCAACTTGGAGGATGGTCAAGAACACAACCTATGTCCCTGACACTGCAGAGAGGCGGGCAAGAACATGGCTCTTGCCTCTTCCCCACCCCCTTTCCAGTGTCCTACTCAACAATCGAAGCAAACACTACCTTCATCCTTTAGAGCAAAAGGAACAGACAGTTATCATGGGAGAAAGGTACTTCATTGCCCTTCTGGCCAGGGGTGAGGGTAGGCAAGCAGAGGTTGCTCAGTCTAGTTCTGTGTTTTCATGCAAAAATGGAACTAGTTTCATTTCCCCTCTTTATTTCAATTTATTTTTTCAGCACATCCTCTTTTTAAACCTTGTATACAAGTTTTTCTTCTGAGCTATGGGAATTGTTTTTTGAAACTGGGCTCTGCTAAAGTCCACCTGATCTAGTCCTGTGAGAGCAAGGGTTCTTTATCACGAGCCAGTTGTTTTCATAAGGTTGCGGATTATTGTTGCTTGGATTATTGATCACTGGGTTCTGTCTTGTTTGCAGAAACGATTAATTATAATAAAGCACAATACAAGGAAAATTTTGAAATCAAAGAAGCAAATGGCAGAGAAAAAGCTGGCCAAAGTGAGCTATCAGTTAAATGTGGTTGTTCTGACAAAACAAAGCTGTGTGCTCTTAATTTAGTTGGTGTCCTTGAAATTTCTTTCCTAGGGTCTTTGACTTGAGCAATAAGTACAGGTCTCTCCTGTGGCAGGTTTTATTTTGTTTGTTTCTTTTTGTTTCCCATCAAGCACAGATGGATTTGCTGTGATACGATTCACATGATCACACAATACAATTATTAGAGGTATGGCTGATAAATTAATTATAATCACAGCCATAAAACTTAGTGATTACAGTAGTTTGGGGAATATATTAATCACCCATTGCCACTTACAGATTTAAAATGTTTCATGATCCACTTGGATGTCTTAGAGGGGAAAACAGATTGACACCACATTAACAGTTGATTAACTACAGTATCCTCCAACAGGTGGAATAGTTTATGGGGAAGAAGTGATCCCTATGTCCAATTCTTAGAGTTGGGATTTACAGATAAGCTGACATTGAGTTAGGAAATACCTCAGAAGGTTTAGTATTTCTTTTAAAATTCTTCCATAAGCCAAACAGAGACAAATATTTTTTCCTCATTCTTCTTTTGTTCAAATGGGCTACTTTCAGCTTTGAAGGGCAAGTTTCCCAGTGTAACTTGGTACATTTTCCCACCGTGAAATCACTACGTGACACTGACAGGACTCAGTCTGATGATGCCACAGAAAGGTGTGTGCGCAAAATTACTGAACAGAGAAAAGAATTACAAGAATGATTCTCTGACTTCAAGAACCATGCAGGAGAGTTTGCAAGAGTATGTATGTATACAGAACACACATATATTAGCTTGGCTGTAAGATTCAAAAAGAACTTTAATGTGTCTGTATTTCAGGCGGCTTTGCTGGGACCGAACCAAAAAGTGCCTTTGGTAGGCTCTAAATAGTAGCACTTGCAGTGCTGTGATAACGGTTCTCTTGCACAGAAAGCAGCAGAAGAACAGGAAATGACATAAGACCATGTGGGTGGAACTAAGGCTCTGCTTCCAAAATTACTGTGGCCAGTGCCTGGGAAGGAAATAATCTGTTCCAGGTAAAGGTTGGTGAAAACCAGAGAGTCACAGTCTCATTCAAGATCTACTAATCAGGGATTAAAATGGAGTCTGAATGGCCTCTGAAGGCTTTGTATCCTGAAGGTCATATGTTCGACAGTAGTAGTCGTCATGACTCACTTTGAGATAGAATTGTTATTTTAATATTACCAACTTTTTGTTCTCTGCAGCACATAAGCTGTTTACTCAACTATTGCACTGGATGTTAATGATATCGGTTCTTTGTTTGATAAGAAATAATATACTTATATAATATCTAATGTATACTGGACACACTAAGTAAATCGATATCTGGTATACGGTACCTTCATCAGTGCGAGCCAGAACAATAAGCTTCAATGAAGCTTTCCCTCTTGATTCCCCCCAGCAAAGCTCTTTTGTTTACAGAGCTCCTATATGCTGAGCTTGTGCTGAATTTCAAGTAGATGTGTCTGCTCTCGAAATAAATGATAAATCACAGGGCTAGAATTGTGACAGGGGATAGTTGTATGGTTAAGACACAGGAGAGGACTCAGGAGCTCTCAGTTCAATTCCCAGCTTTGTCACAGACTTCCTGTAGGAATCTGGCCAAGTCAATAAATCTCTGTATCTCAGTCTTCTGGCTATACGGCGAGTACAATAATGCTTCCTTTGTTTGTCTCGTCTGTCTAGGGCTAGATTGTAGCTTTGTCTCACGCTCGGAGCAAGGGTCAGAAGTTATTGTGCTAGTCAAGCACCAGATTTTGACTCAACATGTTGCCCCTTTACACCAAGGGAAAAGGAATCTTTGGCAGTCCTGTACCTGGAACAGGTTACTTCTCCTCTGCACGGGCTCAGCTGCTCTGATCAGCACACTGGAGGAGGAATAGATCCTTGGCTTTACCCAGGCCCCCTCCACCTACATGGGATAGGGAGTAGCATTGCAGTGCAGGCTTCTGTCTGCTTGCACTGTGGCCATCAATAGGGGCAGTCCAGGCAGTGGCATACTGGGATGTTGTATGCATCCTCCTTTGATATCTCAACATTTTCATACAGCCAATGAGGGAGCTAGTTTTAGAATACTGAAACCAAATCCATTGTTTAACGCTCTTCTTTGTTTCCTGCAGCAAACCCCAGAGATTGAGGCAGCTGAAGGTCATTTTGAAGAAACTTTAGTCTGAAAACTGTGTGCTTCAGTTATTTGTGGTGTTTTAAAATTACTCAGTGAGATTTTGTTCTGTCCTTAAAAATAGTTTTTACTCGCTTGTAACCTGAAATTGATCACACTCAGACTGCTCATTTCCATACATGACAATTTCAGTCTCTAAAGAGTCAATAGATGCTGGGCATATCTGTTTCCTTATGCCTCCTAATTGATTTTCTTATCAGGGAGGCTGAGACTTATTTTGCTGAAGATCTAGAAGTGAATCACTAGGCTTTTGAAAGTTCTGATAAGCTAGCTGTACTCTGATCATGAGCCAAGTAAGGGCCTCCTACAGTCTTTGACCACAGATAATATTCTAACTCAGATGGGTCTGTGCATAAGGACTCAAGATTAAATGAGAACATGAGATCACAAACAGATTAATTGGTGAGCTCTCCTGAAATCAAATGCCAGAAATACCATAGTCATTTATTAGTCTTACATTAAAACAGTTTGAAAGAATTATATCATTGCTATTTACTATACTGTGGTCAAGTGTTTTACATTATTTCTAGTAAGATCTCATTTTTCAGTGGCTGATAATTCGCTCTGTGTAAAACTGAGACTCAGATTTGCAGGCTACTACCTCTCTTAGGTTTCAGTAAAATAGGCTCGCACCTCCTCAGTTTCATGTTCAAGCAAACCCTAAATCTCAAAGCGACACTCAACATCAAAACATCACCTAGTATCATGTCACAACATTAAATCAGTTCCAGCTGGATCAAAACAGCCTCCCGGGGAACAGTTTGAGGGGCCATGGGTCGAGTTTCAAGTATGCAGTGAAACACACTTGAGGGGATTTAGATTTCATAACTAAAACGGTACAAAACTTGTGATCAGGTAACATTTAAAAATAAACAAACAAACCGAACACCACCCTCTGGAGGACGCAACTTGATATTCAAAAATTCCACCCAGACACACAAATTTTCTCCCAAATTAAAGCAAATTGCTGGTTTAAGAGGTCAATCAACTGTGATTTTTCAAATGGGATTTTGTTTGTTACAACAAAATATTTTAATGAATTGAGTAGAGCGTGAGGGACCACTACTGTCTAACAGACAGATTACCCTGGGGTTCTAGATGGCCCCAGATTTGTTACAATGCAAAGAAGCTAGGGTTTGAATGGTTTGACTAATGAACCTAATGTGTAATTGAATTGATACACCAATGCAACTTTGTCCCACATTATGTTCTCATCCCACTGGGATTCCAATTCCCAGACCAATAGAAGATTTGCTAGTCATTGTGGACATTCCAGAAGGTGAAATTCCCCAAGTTCTCCCCCTCTTAGAACAAAACTTACAAAGGGAGATCACAAAACTGGGTGACTGGGCAACAAAATGGCAGATGAAATTCAGTGATGATAAAATGCAAAGTAATGCACATTGGAAAACATAATCCCAATTATACTTACAAAATGATGGGGTCTACGTTAGTTTTTACTACTCAGGAAAGATCTTGGAGGCATTGTGGATAATTCTCTGAAAACGTCTGCTCGTGCAGTGGCAGTCAAAAAAGCTAACGGAATGTTAGGAACCATTAGGGAGAGATAAGACAGAAAATATCATAATGCCACTATATAAATCCATGCTACACCCACACCTTCAATACTGCATCTCCCCAGCTCAAAAAAAGATACATTAGAATTGGAGAAGAGTACAGAAAAGGGCAACAAAAATGTTTAAGGGTATGGAACAACTTCTGTATGAGGTGAGATTAAAAAGACTGGGACTTTTCAGCTTGGAAAAGAGATGACAAAGAGGGGATATGACAAAGATCTATAAAATCATGACAGGTGTGAAGAAAGTGTTATTTACTGCTTCATATAACACAAGAACCAGCGGTCACCCAATGAAGTAAATAGGCAGCAGGTTTAAAACAAACAAGAGGAAATACTTTTTCACACAATGCACCCTCAACCTGTGGAACTCATTGATGGGGGAATACTGTGAAAGCCAAAACTATACCGGGGTTTTAAAAAAAGAAGTAAATAAGTTCATGGAAGATAGGTCCATCAGTGTCTATTAGCCAAGATGAGCAGGGATGCAACCTCATGCTTTCGGTGTCCCTAACCTCTGAGTGGCAGAAGCTGGGGGTGGATGACAGGGGATGGATCATTCAATGATTGCTTGTTCTATTCATTTTCCCATGAAGCATCTGGCATTGGCCATTGTCAGAAGACTGGATACTGAATTAGACTGACCTTTAGTCTGACTCAGCATGGCCATTCTTACGATCAAAGACTTTAAACAAAATGACCAAAATATTTAATTTGGAAAACACCACCTGCACATGCACAATCAATATTTAATTAGGAGGTGTTGTAATGGGAAAGCAGGTGGGGCACAGGAAGAGTTTTTTTAGATTTAATATCCAGTTTTGCAGTTCCTAAAGGGCTTTGGAGAGTAATACACTATATAGCTCACTCTTATTTTTATTATGGTTGTGCTTAGAGGTCTGATAAGGGATTGTGGTCCCATTGTGCTGGGCACTAGACACACCTATAATAAAAGACAGTCCTTGCCTTAGGTTACAGCTGTTCCAGTATTCTGAGATGCCTTTGCATGCCATTTTTTTAAAAATCAGATGTCACCCCTACTTGACCAAACATTACAGCTAGTAACTAATGTCTTTCACACATCTAGGGCCAAATTCTGGTCTCAGTTAAAATATGCAGTCCCATTGATGTCAATGGATTTAGATGGTGTAACTGAAGGTACACCTGGTCCTTTGCTTTGTCCGTCAGCACCTCAGTCCTGTTTAAGGATTAGGGATTTCTCCCAAGATCCCCAGTGGGTTAAATGACAACTCCTCCTACCACTTTGAATTTGTTGGTGTGGGGAGTTGGATGAGGGATGTGGATAATTCCATCGCTAACACTTATTTGGTCAGGATCTCTGCTGTTCAAAGAAAAGCAGAGAAACTCTTGGTTTTCTTCCGTTTCCAGTGCTTCCATCAGAGGCAGTGACTCAAGTCATCACTGCCAGAATGCTCACATCAATGTATTAAGTATATGGAAAGAATATCCTTCTCAGGGGGCTTTAGTCCCAGGAAAATCTAGTGCCTTATTCAGGTAGGCTTAATATGAATGGAGATCCTGCTCTTCTAGTATTATTCACTGAATAAATCAATTTAGCCAGGGTACCCACATACACAAGTTCTTAAAGTGACATTTGACTGGGCATTTAGACAGGGATGCTAGAACCTGCTTCTGTAATAAAAAGTAGATAACTTTGTCTGATTAATATTATAGAAATGGAAATTGCCTGTTACAGTATAGTAGGTTTTACAGTATTGCTCCCTAATTTCTGTTCCATGATGGCATATACACAGTGGATGTGAACTGGCATAGTTTCACTGAAGTCAATCGTATCATGTGATTATGCTAGTGACCACAAGCTGAGAATTGAGATTCATGGTCTTAAAACAGCCCTGTCTTTCTTTACACATATTGCTCTAACATATCTGTTTGACTGCTGGAGGTGATGTGGACACAGAGTCCCATTTTTGCACATGATAATTCTTCTCTTTGCTCCAAAGTTGTGGAAGATTTTGGCTAAAGTTGAGAAACAAGTCAAGGCTATTATATTCCTTGTTTTTTGGGGGATTGTGTAGAAATCCCCTCTCTCTCACAATGATAGACATGCTTATAACTCTTTTGGGGAGGATGAAAAACTAGCCCCAGTTTGGGTTAAGCAAACGCATGAAGGTACAGTGCTAGCGAGTTTCATGGTTTCCCTGAATCACACCAGGGATAAATAAGGTGTGGAATAGTTTCTGGGATTACTTTGGCTTGACAGGCTATCCATAGCTTCTCCTCTGGGTAAACTTCAGGTTTTGCCAGGATGTTATGTTCTCTGATGCAGATCATTTGTTATGATGGATTATATGATGTAAAAGTTGTATTTTTCCCTTCTGTCTTTAAATTTGTAATAAGAGAAATCATGTTGATTTCACGTTATGAAGCACCAGTCATTTAAATCTCTACATTAAAACTCCTGAGTAATTGATGGCTTTCTGTTTATAAAGTGTGACAAAAACTTGTGATTGTATAACACTTTAAAGAACATTTCACTCCTTCATAAATAAAATGATTTAAAAATAAGATTTTGTTGGAGGAAAAATGTAGTTACATTTTACCTGATATTAAGGGATGAACGTAACAGTTATATAGCTCTTTAATCTTTGTGGTCCTTTACAAATTTGTAGGGATAGATTATCACTTTTACTCATGCTGAGCATTAACTTACAACATGAGTTGTCCCATAATGATACAGGACTATAGTGTGCATTTTCTTATAGTCTACTACATGGGGCAGAGCATCTGTACACCACCCCAGGAGCACCATGTGCAAGGAACCATGCCTTGTAGTGGACAAGGTAGCTATCTACCACTGGCTGATACCAGTAGCAGATTAATAACCTACCTTTGCATGCAACTCTATCTATTTCCCATCCCTGCCTACTTACATGTGGAGGGATAAGTATTCAGTGCCCTATCTATTCTTAACTTCTCCCACCCATTTCAGTAGTGGAGTTGTGGGGAGTGGCTGTGAAGGGGCATAAGGGATGGTCTTATTCTCCCTTTATGAGCATTCCTGCCCATATAGGCCAAACTAAGATCTAGCCCTTATATGGGACCACTTGTCGAGTAAGGAACTACTCAAATGTAAGTAAGAGTCACAGAAACTAATCCATACTGTTGGCTCTACAAGTTCTCATTCACTAATCAAATTCATCAGAAGAATATGCTACCACCTCTAGTGCTGCCATGCTCCTTCATCCGGTGACACTGGGGTACTGTTCATTAAAATGACAAACCCTCTATACAATGCAACTGCCATCTGCCAACTTGATAAGGCCAGATGTACTGTTAAAAACAGGACAACTCCTCTGAAGAAGGCATGATCACACACACTCACCACTACAGAGCTAATAAGAAATAATAAGACACATTCATATGAGTTTGGTTCAGGTTATAGAAAGTGCGTTGAGATCCATGAAACTTGCACTGCAAAGTAGTGCTAAATAACTGTCAGATTCATGGATTCGAAGACTAGAAGGGACCATTGCAATCATCTAGTCTGACCTCTTGTATAACACACTCCATAAAACATACCCAAAATAATTCTGTAATGGAGTTCTTTATTCCCTACAGGGGCACCTATTTGTGGAGAAGTCTGGGGAATATACTGCTTGGTCTGATGCCCCTCTCACATGCTAAAAGTTACAGTGCTTCCTCTTTGTGACTTGGTTGCTCCCTCTTTGTGGTTTGATCTTTTGGTCAGGTCACTATAGTTTTTCCTTCTAGGGTATCAATGTCTCACTGGACAATTTGTCTCAGGTTGTGTTCCAGTCTGTATCACAATGCAAGCCCACCCACTACTCTGTGTTCCAGCCCAAGAACCCTGCAACTAGCAGTAAAAGTCTGTTCCTACTCTGTCACTATCAGGCTTCTGCTCCACCACTCTTCTGGGTAAACCCTTTCTTCAGGGCCAGGATCCCAGAGCTTCTACTTGCACCCTGGGTCTCAAAGCCCAAAGAAATGCCTGCAAGTTTTCACTCTGCAGCCCCTTCCTGGCCCTCTCACTTACTGGCTTTATACAAGATCCCTACCTACTCCTGCACAGCTGGGCTCCATCCTTAATCAGTGCTTGCTTATCAAACTTAACTCTCCCTCAGGTGTGGCCTATCAGGTTATTGAACCACTCCCAGACCCCATTAACCTTTTCCAGGCTTATGGAGTGTGGTAAATTGTTCTAACGGTTAATTACTGTTAACAATTTATGCCTTATTTCCAGTCTGACAGAGCGGAAGCCAGAGACCAGGATACAGAAATTCTCCTAAACTGTCAGATTCATGGATTGCTACTTTGAGTAGCAATTTACAGGTAGCTCCTTTGAAATAAATGGCACTATCTGCAGAATAAGAAGTAGATATTCAGAGAAGACTAAAGGATTTAAGAATACAAATCCTATTGAGTTATGTGAGTAAGGAATGTTGAATCTGTCCCACTAGAATGTGATGCATTCATTTTTGGAAGACAGAAGTAGCTAAGTGATAGGAGCATGCTAACTTCTCTAACTGCTGCTGTTGCTTCTTTGGCCAGTGTCCATCTACAGTCTCAGTAACCGTACAAGTCCTGTATCCCCAAAATGTTTACCCAGGTCTCTAACCCTTGACTGAAGATTCTGAGAAAAATCTGGGAGAAGCATTTTCAACATTCCACTCTATAAAGTAAAGAGTGTTTTCAAACAAACAATGAAAAGGGAAAAGAAAATAAGTGTTTTGCTGGTCCACCACAATGGCCACTAGTGGTGGAAACAACTAATAAACAGAGAGAAGAATATAGAAGGTCAATAGCTGAGCTTTTTAGTGGAGCCTAGGTAATATAAATTCATTAATTTGAATGGAAATTATGTAATATGAACCTAACTGCCCTTGATGGCTTTGAAAATTTCAACCAGTATTGCTGTCTAATATATAGATTATCAGTTTAATAATATATTTATGATGATTTTGCAGAATCACTTAAATGAAATTTTGAATAATATAATAATTTAGACGAGCACTCTTGTTTCAAATGGTTTTTAATTGGGAGGTAACCACAAGAATACAATCAATTAATGAATACTATAAGTAGGTTAGTGAAAACTTTCACCCCTTTTTTCTACCCAAACTTCCTCCTTCCCTACTCCCAAGTAACTACTTCAGTAATTATAAAAAACCTATCATCAAGCAAATACTGATAGCATTCAATGCTCTCTGCTAGAATAATTGCATCTGAAAATGCAAGTGTATACATCCAGAGAAGTGGACCATTAAAATTTCTCTAAAAATGCATTACTTTGAAAATGTAGACAAGGACAACATTTTCAAAAGTGACTGTTGATCTTGGGTGCCTTTTTTTGAATGTTGCAACCAAGACACCTTAAAAACTCCTGATTTTTCAGAAAGTGCTTAGCATTCACCTTATGAAAAGCAGGCCCCTTTAAGATATCTCAAATTGCACACCCCAAAGTTGAAGCACTCAAAATCACTACTCATTTTCTGAAAATGTTGGCCATTCCAGCTGCAGTAAAATTCAGATATGGTAGGTAGAATAGTTGACCATATTTTTGGTAGCATCCGAATTACTACTGTATAATTTACCACCTAGAAATAACACAACCTTTTTGCACAACAGTATACTACATGCACATAAAAATAGAATATAAGTGAGCAAACATGTGTCCGGGGTTGTTGGGGATAGTTTGAATATTGAACACATCTGACAGATATATTTGGAACTAGGAGAATATCCTTTTTCCACCTTACATTTATGGCTGAACACTATTGCATAAACAAAATATGTACTCCATTTGTCAACATCCTAAGGGTGAGAGAAATGGTAACACGGGGATATATATGCCGGTGCTAATTGAGAGCATGATATAACAGAGTTAACTTTTGATTCTATATGGAGTGGTGCCAGTCAGATCAATAACAAGTGATTGGATGTTGCATCAAAGTAAATGATATTCCAATGCTTTTCCATCATAATAAAGTATGGATGAATGACAGATTCAACCTCCTTTTACTGATGTGATTGTGATTATACAGTGTCATCTGAAATACAGCCAACAAAAGTGTGACTGGGAATACTTAACCAATGACCCACAGCTGTATTTCCATTTGACAGGCAGTTGAATGTGTCAAGGAGGCATTTGTAGGCATCCTGAGGGTTGAGACGTGAAAATGGAATATGACACAGAATTGGTGTTGAGAGTACACACTGCCACCCAAAGGTAGGCAGAGTGGGGAGTTGGCTTTTCTAGCATATCCAATAATACTGTAGCCATGGAAATGGCCTAAAAAGATTTACCCTTGAACGCTCTCTGACGTTCTGTATGCATCATAGTTGCTTCGTTTCTAGCCTGCACAATAAATTATGCTGTCTAATTGTTCAATGTTTGTTCTTTTAATTAGTTCTGTGGTGCTGTGTCCTTGATTACATAATTCAATACACTCTGATATTGAAGGGAGTCATGCCATATAGAGCCATTCACATTGGAAAGTTCAATAAGACTAACATGGAAAAACAATACTTGGCATTGTTCTGCAGGGTGGAAGAGCAGAGCTAGAACTGACTGATTTTCAACGAGTTCCTATTAAAGCAAGGTTAAAAAAAAAGACAGTTATAGGACTGGCTGTCTCCGAAGTATTTCACTTGGCAAACATTTTCATAAACTGAAGAGTTATAATAGTCACAAAAGGGTTGTGATAACAATAAATAATTCACCAATTTAATACTTAACTTCCCACGTAATGAGAGTTGAAGGAGAATTAGAGTTTGTCTACACAGGGACATCCAGAAAAATAAATTCAAATTAATAAAATAAGTGAACTTGAAGTGGATTGGTTAAGTCTCATTAAATCTCTGTATGGACAATGTTATTCAAAATTAAAGCAAATGAATTAAGTTAAACCTAACTCAAGCCTCTAATTCTGAATGAGGATATTCACGCAGGAGTTAAATATGGTTTAATTAATCCATTTCACAGTCACACCTTTTGTTATTTTGGATTAAGTTCCCTGGATGTCCTCACATAGACAAGCCCTTAGGAACTGCTTTTTCAAGTAGAGAGACACTAGAATTAATTATGCAACCCTCAAGGAATGAGGAAGTTGTCTGGGGAGAGCCTAAATTCAGGGACTGAGGCCTTAACTACAATACAAACTTAGGTTGATGAAAGCCGCCTTACGTCAACTTAATAATGTATGTGTCTATACTACCAGGTCCCTTCCACCTTAATAAGTCAACTTAATTACTCCACCTCCAAGAGAGGCATAGGGCTTCATTCAATGTTGATAGGTCGACAGAGAGGCAGTGTAGACACAGCGTTGTTTCAGTTGACTGAATTGGCCTTCAGGAGGTGTCCCACAATGCTGTGCTGTGACCGCGCTGCTGATAGTTTTCAACTCCACTGCACAGTAGCCAGGTACACAAGAAACAGCCCTTCCCCTGTTAAAACCCTGGGAACTTCTGAATTCTCATTTCCTGTTTGATCAGCATGGAGAGCTTGCCAGCCCAGCTGATCATGGCAGTTGAATGATCCAAATGCACTCCAACTTGGAGTACACAGAAGGTGGGGGATCTTATTGTTGTGTGGGGAGAAGAGTTTGTGCAGTCACAGCTCCAAACCAGCTGGAAAAATTTAGACATCTACGAGATGACCATACGGGGCATGGGGGGAAAAGGGCTACACTTGAGATATGCAGCAGTGCCACGTGAAAGTCAAAGAACTTCGGCAGGCGTACAAGAAGGCAAGGGAGGCAAACAATCATTCTAGTTCTGCACTGCAGATATACCACTTCTACAATGAGCTGCATGTGTTTCTCAGTGGTGATCCCACTGCAGAAAGCAACCACTGCAGAATGGCCTGGAAACATTATCGTATCCCTTCCCCCTCACCCAAATGTTCCAGGAGGCAGGGGGGTTGGGGAGTACAGCATTCCTTCTACTCAACAGTGGAGGAGGATACTAAGAACAAAAGGTAGCTATTCAAAGACCTTAGATGGGCAAGACTGTGCTTTTACAGACCGGCTGACTTGGTTTCTCCCCTCCCAATTTTATCACACCACGTGTACAAGGCTAAATTATTTTCCTGGTCTTTGTTTCTGCATGGGGTTGGGGGGAGGGGAGGTACAGGGAAACTGATGCAACAGAGGGGATGGTATAGGAAAGCACAACGCAGCTAAGCAGTGCACATTACTGTGTCTCATTACTGAGATGGGTTTTCAAAGCCTCCCAGAGACACAAAACTCCTTGCTGGGCTCTTCTTACTGCCCTGGTATCTAGCTGTTCAAAATCAGTAGACAGCCTATCTGTCTCCAACCCCTGCCCCTGCAGAAACTTCTCTCCCGTTGCCTCACAGATATTCTGGAGCATGCAGGCGGCAGTGAAAACAATTGGAATATTGCTTTCACTGAGGTCTAATCTAGTAAGCAAACTGTGCCAGCAACCCTTTAAATGTCCCAAGGCACATTTCACCACCATTCTGCACTTGCTCAGCCTATTGTTGAACTGCTCCTTACTACTGTCTGGCTTCATAAGCCAAGGGAGAAAGGGGGAGGCTGGGTCTTCCAGGATCACTATTGGCATTTCAATGTCATCAATTGTTATTCTGCAATCTGGAAGAGTCCCTGCTTGCAGTTTTCCGAACAGAACTGTATTCTTATAGCCACGTTCCCATTCCCCCCTGCAAAATGTTTTGGGCCCATGAGGCATTCCATGCCCTTCTCAAAACTCCCTGTGGCTAGTTGCACTGTGGGATAGTTACCCACAGTGCACTGCTCTCTGCATTGATGCAAACGCTGCTAATGAGGATGCACTCCATTGACACAATGAGCATGGTGTGGACATGCCCAACTGACTTAATTTAAGTTGACATCCTGTCATCACAATAATTAAGTTGACTTAACTTTGTAGTTTAGACGTGCCCTTTGACTGACATGCAGTGATGAGCTGCCAAAATCTTAAGAACTGGTTCCCTACTGGTTCTTCGGCGGCACTTTCGGTGGTGGGTCCTTCACTCGCTCCGGCGGAAGACCAGGAGCGAGTGAAGGACCCGCCGCCGAAGTGATGCTGAAGACCCAGTAGGGAACCGCCTGGTGAGTACAGGCCCCATGTGCCTCCCAAAACAGCCTGTCCCGCCCCCCACATCCTGCCCCCGACTGCCCCCCTCAGAACCCGCAACCCATCAACCTGCCCTTGCTCCTTGTCCCCTGACCACCCCCTCCCAAGACCCCCTACCCCTACCCAACTCACCCCACTCCCTGTCCCCTGACTGCCCCGACCCCATCCACCACCACCCTGACAGACCCCCAGAATTCCCATACTTACCCAACTCTCCCGTTCCCCTTCCCCTGACCGCCCCCCCCCAGAACCTCCGCCCCCTCCAACTGCTCCCTGCCCCTTATCCAACCTCTCCTCCCAGCCCTGGCCCCCTTACCATGCTGCTCAGGACAGCGTGTATGGATGCCATGCGGCCCACTGGAGTTCGTAGCCCCACCCCCTTACCATGCCGCTCAAAGCGGCAGGAGCTGCCAAGCTGCCTAGGAGTGGTCCAGAGTGCTGGTGCCGGCGGTGCAGCGCACTCAGGCTCGGGGAGGGCGGGGGAGGGACCGGGGGAGCCTCCCCAGCTGGTAGCTCAGGCGGGCCAGACAGGACGGTCCCGCGGGCCGGAGTTTGCCCACCCCTTTAACAACGGGTTCTAAACCGGCTTCTAAATTTAACAACTGGTTCGTGGAAACCGGTGCGAACCGGCTCCAGCTCACCACTGCTGACATGGGACTCTGATGAGTGAGATTTAAATTTGAAAAGTCCATTACACATGAGATGACAATTTAATCAGTAAATATCTTTGAGAGGGGATTAGTGAAAGAGAAGGCTGCATAATCTACCAGAGTTTATTAATTGAGGGTCCATCTCACAAGCACTTGGATTTTTAAGTGGCGTGATATGCTAGACAAACAAATAATGTCACACAAGTTAGGCTTTTTGAAAGTCAGGCAAACAACAATCTTTGAGGAAATGTATTGTCTTCCTTTTAATCATGTAATTAAAACTGTATAAATAAGTTATTTTATCAGCAAGCTCACTGCTTACAACACTTTTATTGTAATGAATTAGTACATACACAACTTTATTTCTTTCAGTTTTTTAGTCTGTCTTTCACAAGAGTTATCTAACTCTTGCAATAGTAAAATAATACACAAGAATTAAAATGTACATGGTCCTTTATCAACAAAATCATTAAAGGGGCAGACAGGAATCTCCCGAAAGATTTATTGAAACTAAAAAACTTTTTTGTGGGAAAGGTCCATTTGGATGAATTTTTTAACTCGTATTTTATAACAATTTTTTTTGATATTGTGAAAATGCTCTGTTTTGACATTTTCTAAATGAAAAATTTGATTAGTCTTGTTTAAAACAAGTTTTCATTTTGAAATATAAGGTTTAATTAAGTTTAATTAATTTTTTTTTAATTGCTTAATGACATTTTTCAAGATTTCAAATTTTTATCCTGATTTGGGAAAAGAAAATTTGGGACAGCTTAAAATTTTTCCTGGGATGGGAAAACCCTCCCCCTCCCTCGCTGCTCTATACAAGATTGACCACCCTGCACCTTTAAGTCGGGGTGGGGTGTTTGGCTGGCTGGCTGAATGAAGGGAATGGTGCTTTATGACTGGTGGTGGGGGGTGAGAGGGGGAGATGAAAACTGCTGCAAAAAGGGGCAGCATGGTCGCTGACTCATCCCCTGGGAATGCAGGATTTTAAAGGGGCAGCTCGGTGCCTCAAGCCTTCCTTTTTACACAGACCAAGGTTAAATGAATGGAACTTAGGACCCAGGTCCAAAAAAAGCACTTTAGCGTGGTCATAATTTTAAGCATGTGTGAGTCCCACTGAAGTAATACTTACATTTTAAGCACATACTTAAGTGTATTGAACAAATGAGGGTTCGATTGGGCAACAAGGGGAGTGTACTTTGTTCCATGAAAACTATATTATTTTGAGAGTTATGATATTACTCCTGCAACCATAATACAACTACATAATACACAATCCAAGATGTGCTCATCTGAATCTGTTAGAAATATAGATTTTTTTAAGAGTGTATGCGTGTATAACACACAGACGTGTATATATATTTGAGCCACAAATCGCATGGAAATAAATAGTTATAAGCATATCACTAGAAAGTATTATAGATTATAAGCAACTCATTGAGCTGTTGGGATCATAGAATATCAGTGTTGGAAGGGACCTCTGGAGGTCATCTAGTCCAACCCCCTGCTCAAAGCAGGACCAATTCCCAGACAGATTTTTGCCCCAGATCCCTAAATGGCCCCCTCAAGGATTGAATTTACAACCCTGGGTTTAGCAGGCCAATGCTCAAACCCCACTGAGCTATCCCTCCCCTCTATAATCTATAACTCTAAAATAATTAACGCTCCATTAAAATATCAATTGATTAAAATGAAGTCAAATACTACTGAGGGAAATATAAAGGAGCATAAACGCTGACAAGTTGCATGTAAAAGTATAATTAGGCAGACCAAAAGAGAATTTGAAGATCAACTAGCAAAAGACCCAAAAACAATAGCAAAATTTTTCAAGTACATCAGAAACAGGAAGCCTGCTATACAATCAGTGGAGCCAGTGGACAATCGAAATGTTAAAGCAACACACAGTCGTTGCAAAGAAACTAAATGGATTATTTGCATTGGTCTTCACGGCAAAGAACGTGAGGGAGATTCCCACACTTGACACATTCTTTTTAGAGGACAGTCTGAGGAACTGTCCCAGGTTGAGGTATTGATAGAGAAGGTTTTGGAACAAATTGATGAATTAAACAGTAATAAGTCACCAGGACCGGATGGTATTCACCCAAGAGTGCACATGTGGACAAGGATGAGCCAGTTGATACGGTGTACTTGGACTTTCAGAAAGCCTTTGACAAGGTCCCTCACCAAAGGCTCTTAAGCAAAGTAAGCTGTCACGGGATAAGAGGAGAGGTCAACTCATGTATCAGTAACTGGTTAAAAGATTAGAAACAAAAAAGGAATAAATGGTCAGTTTTCACAGTGGAGAGAGAGGGGTAAATAGCAGGATCCCCAGGGATCTATACTGGGACCAGTGCTGTTCAACATATTCATAAATGATCCAGAAAAAGGGGTAAAACACTGAGAAGGCAAAGTTGCCAGATGATGCCAAATTGCTCAAGGTAAGTCCAAAGCAGACTGGAGAGTTACAAAGGATTTTCACAAAACTGAATGACTGGGTAACAAAATGGCAGATGAAATTCAATGTTGATAAATGCAAAGTAATGCGCATTGGAAAACAATCCCAACTATACATACAAAATGATGTTATCACTCAAGAAAGAGATCTTGGAGGCATTGTGACTAGTTCTCAGGAAACATCTGCTTAATGTGCAGCAGCAAGCGAAAAAAGCTAAGAACGTTAGGAACCATTAGGAAAGGGAAAGATCATAAGAAAGTAAATATCATAATACCATTATATACATCTATAGTATGCCCCCACCTTGAATATGCATGAAGTTCTGGTCACCCCATCTCAAAAAAGATGTATTAGGATTGAAAAAGGTTCAGAGAGGGATAACAAAAAGTATTAGGAGTATGGAACAGCTTTCATATGGAGGAGAGATTAAAACGACTGGGACTATTCAGCTTGGAAAAGAGATGACTGATGTGGGGATATGATAGAAATGTATAAAATCAATAATTGTGTGGAGAAAGTAACTGTTATTTACTCCCTCACATAACAAAGAACCAGGGTTCACCCAATGAAATGAATAGGCAGCAGGTTTATAACAAACATAAGGAAGTACTTCACACAACGGACAGTGAATCTGTGGAACTCGTTGCTAGGGGATGTTCTGAAGGCCAAAAGTATAACTAGGTTAAAAAAAGAATTAGACAATTTCATGGAGGATAGGTCCATCAATGGCTATTAGCCAAGAGGGTAAGGTATGCAATCCCATGCTCTGGGTGTCTTAGCCTCTAATTGCCAGAAGCGGGGAGTGGATGTATCACTTGATATTTGCCCTTTTCTGTTCATTCCCTCTGAAGCATCTGACATTGACCACTGTTGGAAGACAGGATACTGGGCTGGGTGGACCCATGGTCTTATCCAGTATGGCCATTCTTATTAGCCTATTACAAACTATTTATAAATGTACCTTTGATATAAAGCATCTGGGTGATGTGTAATACAAACACAAAAAAGAGATTAACCAACCCCCCCCCCCAACCTACATGTAAGAAGCAGCAAAAAAATTAAAGTCTTTTATACAACTTGAGCTGGCTCTCCCACTTGGTTTATATTGGAACCCAGCATACTAATGGTAAACTACTTTGCCACTCAGATGGAAGTATTAGTTTGAAGGCCATCTGAACAGTGGGTAGGCTCCTAATGTATCATTATTTCAATTACAGAAACACTTGTGCTAAAAATCTTTGTGCAGATTCACTGTGAAAACTCAGAGTGTTCAGCAGTCTGCAACATCTTCCCTTCCTTACCTGGGGTGGACTGTCAAAAGGTTGCACAGAAAATCTGTTATAGACACTTATTTAGGGCCAAAACCTAACTATTATTATATACAGAGGATGATATACACGGTGCACCTAAGTTCTTTATTTAGCTGCATTTCACTGAGCACACAACAGTTTTTATTGTGTGCCAGTGAAATAATTATGCAAACAAATCTAGTTTTTAATCTCAGAATCATCCCTACTGCAGCCAAGAGCAGTGCCATCATGAGACAGGTGTACATTAAATGAGCAAGTGAAAAATAAATTGGACTGTGAAGAGCTGGAGGATGTTTGTCTTATTGTGAGGTATGTGCGGGTGCGCGCGTGCAGCTGTCTCATATTGGTTTCGTTTTTACAAGCAGTTCTATGTGGATTAGATATGCAAGGGGAAAATTCCCAAGGAGAATGGGAGATGACATGAAGAAGATTTGAGTTCTTGGAAATTCACAAATTAACAGCCAGTCACCTGGTAGGGCTGTCTCTTCCGTCTGAATCTAAAGTAGCTCATTAGGATAGTGACAAGAAGTGAGTCTAAAAATAAAGTTCAAAAATTGTGCCCTCAGGCTGGTGGGAACAAATGAAGTTAGTGAAATAATGGAGAGACAAGGTGAATGAGGTAATATCTTGTATTGAACTAACTTCTGTTGGTGAGAGACAAGCTTTTGAGCTTAAACAGAGCTCTTCATGTGAAATAATGTCAGGTAATTCTGAAAAGAGGCTGCTTGTCCAGACTTCATTCTCAGAAATGATCTGATGGGGTTTTGTTAAGGATTTAATTTGTTTTATAGTGCAATACTTCTAAGATGAATAAGGAAGACATTTAGTGTAGGGAGAACGGGTAGAAGCATTTCTCAAATGCATCTCCAAACATGTAACCTTATATCTGTAATAAAGGATCTGCTCCCTAATCCCAGCTGCAATGGGGAATATCTGAGATACATCCACTAAACACTACACGATACATCCACTAAACGCTACATCAGAGCAAGTTTGTGTTTTCAGTCTTTTACGTTTTCTAAGTATAAAACTGAGAAACAAATCTCCACGGATGATAAAGGCAGCTATATTTCTGGTATCCTCAAAAATAGTGATGCTTTTTGCGGAGGGCGGGGGGCACGGATTCAGGATAGACATGATCACAGAAACCTGTCACAAACAGAAAACAGACAAGAAGTCCCTTTATAATGGGAGTGAAAATCTTATATGAAGTGAGGAAGAATCCCTATTTTCAGCAAGAAGTTTAGCCTAAACTTCTCTGAGTGCCAGATATTGGCCCCAGTGAAGTCAATGGTTATATGATCAGGCCCTGATTACACAGGCTGCTTCCCTTAAGTCTAGCTGCTTAAGACTCCCATGATCCCAAGTGTCTAAAAGTAAGGCAGCTATGTTAATTTCCCACAAACATCTAAACCCTAAATATAATATAGCTCTTCCCCCCCCCCCCCCGCCCCAGGAAGTTCCAGATTACATCAGTAGTGCTTATTAATAAATCCAGCCATGAAAGATTCATTATAGAAACAATAGTTAATTTACTGACTGTATCTCAGGGCTTCTCAAACTTTTATACTGGCGACCCCTTGCACACAGCCTTTGAGTGCAACCACCCTTTATAAATTAAAAACATGTTTTTATATATTGAACACCATTATAAATGCTGGAGGCGAAGCAGGGTTTGGGGTGGAGGCTGACAGCTCGCCCGCCCCATGTAGTAACCTTGTGTCCCCGAGGGGTCAGGACCCCCAGTTTGAGAACCTTTGATGTAGCTCTATATCCAGCAGAGAGGGACCATGAATGGGAAGGTTCTCATCAGCCTAAAAAGAACAGTTATATAACATTTTTCATATTCATAGCACTTTTGAAACATTAGCTATTCAATTAGTAACTCACCTTTCTGCTTTTCAAAATGTAGCACCCCAAGCAGACAAATTCTGGCTGTCCTGAGCAGATAAACAATGGGGAGCAAAAGTGTGTAGAGCGCTTTTCCCTCCCACCCCATTTTGTGCACTTTTAGCCTAGCACTTCCACTTTGATTCTTCACTGCCTTGAACCTTGTGTTGTTAATTGCAAGTGTGCGAAGTGCATATAAAACTGCCACACTTCTTGGCCAATCATCCCTTCAGATAAAGGTGAAGCGATACCCCTAGGTGTGTGAGAGGATCATTTAGGCTCCATGTTCATTCCTTGGTCTCTCTGCAGAATCTGCCAAATGGGTTCCAATATTCAAAAACAAATTCACTATGGAAACTTGAAGCACAAGGATCTAGGCCTTGAACTCAGCATAGGCCCGAGATACAAGAAATATTGGATTCCAAGGATCCACCGTGTTTTTCTATCAAAGATAAGACTAGTAAGAAGTCTGTCTTGACAGTGAACCCTAGCCCAAATTACAGAAGATCTCAAATTAATCCTCAATTACTGGGAATCAGGATTTTCCAAAGAACTGCACTAATGCTAGTGTTGCAAGTGTTCACTAGCTTAGGCTTTCCGTATTATTAGCTCCTATATAAATGTCACCAATTTATTTTCCTCAAGACAATTGTTTTTTGCTTATGTTTAGATAAAAATAATTAGAAAGATGTTGTTTTTTCCCCATTTTATAACAAAAATTGCTGTCTGGGCTAAGAACCTTTTTGCTGGCTTCCAGCCTTATCGCTAAGGGCTTGTTTCAAAGTCCCCTGAAGTTAAAGGGAAGTCTCCCATTGATTGCAGTGTTCAGAAGTTATTAAATCCCACTTCCAAGAGTCTATGTTTATTAGAATTATTTAACACCCTTAATTGTAGCATCTGGACGCCAATGCTATAATATTGATTTGGAGTTAATGGGTGAAAATTCTGACATTAAAACTTGTTATACATGTTAAATAATTTAATCTTAATGAATTGTCATGAATGTTATTTAATTTTTTTTGTTACTTCACTAATAGTTGAATATTTTTTTAAAAACCTGAACAATTATGTAAACTTACTGGTGTTTTTTTTTAATTTTTTTGTTTTGTTGAAGGGCACAGGTTTTTAGAAGACACATGAAAGGAGATCAAGTCAGAGATGCAGACAAGTGCTACATGATGCCAGAAAGCAGTCAGACAGTTAAGAGAACTGTAATGGTCTCCACTCAGGGTCTGGTTCAAAAGTGTGGCCTAGTGGTCATGGCCACAACCCCGGACTGCCAAGGGGATTGTGAGGAGGGGAACACGGGCCCTCCCATTCCACCAGCCTCCATTCCAGGGCTCTTTGGGCTACCAGTAACCTGGCAACAGAGGATACTTAAAGCTGTCCTCCCTGGGCCTCTTCCTCTCATCTCCCCTGGGGTCACCTCAGTCTAAGGCCTTGGCCTGGTGGGAAAATCCAAATCAAAAGAAACAAGAGGGAGTTGCCACTGTCCAGGGCCACAGGATAATTCCCTCTCTGTTTGTATCTGCAGAGGGTCCTCTCTTCCGTCACGAAGGGCCCCTTTGGGCAGCTGCATCAAAGCCTTTAGGTTTCACTCTGCTCGAGCTATGGGCTGCAGGTCTGCTCACCTACTGAACTAATTCGATGCCTTTTAATTCCTCCAGCAGATGGAGCATTTGCTGCAGGTGTGGCGGGGTGGGGCTGGCTGAGACTAAAATGAGCCCTTATGCCCTTGTTGCTCAGTGTGGGGTTTGTACATCACAAAGGCAAACAAATCAAAGAAGAAGCCAAGGGATAACAGCAAGGAAGATGGGAGTGATCCATTGTATCAAAGGTAACAGGAAGACCAAGGAGGATCAAAACTAGGCCTTCAGAGTTTGCCAGGAATTGGTTCTTCAAGCCTTTAGTGGGAGTGGTTTCAGTGGAATGGAGACCGTGAAATACAGATTGGAGTGACTCCCTGAGTGACCAGATGGAAGGGAGCTAATGCAACAGTTGTAAATGTTAAATGTGAAGGTGAAGGATAGGACAACAGAGGGAGAGAGAGGTTGGCTCAGGGGTTTTTTTTTTTTTAGGATGGGGATTCAAGGGCAGTAAGGAATAAGCCAGAGGAAAAAGGAAATATTCATGGTGAGATTGAGGAATGGTGGGGTGAGGGAGAGATGGTGAGGGAAGAAGAGATCAAGGTAAATTAGTATGGTGGCTGGCAGGAATTAGAATTGAGGCGATTAATGGAAAGATTGGCAAGGGCCTGGAAAGGGCTGGAGTCAAAAGTGATAAACAGACAATGGTGGGTTGTGGGGATCCGACTCAATGAGAGTGTTGAACTTCCATTGTGTTCTGGGATTTCCTCCAGAGACAGGTAGGAGCAGAGGAAGCAGATGTGAGGTGTGACTATTTACACCAGTGCACGTGCATAATCCTAGTAAAGAGAATGGAGTTAAATGTTTGCAGGATTGGATCCTTGTGTCATTCTGGACTGATGATCTATTGATATCTATTGGCTGTAATGTACATTACAATCTTTCTAGAAAGTTCCACCAATTTCTTTACTGGTTTGACTTTGTCATTCTACCTATTACAAACAAACTTTCATTTAGTTTCCTACTAAATTGCCCTTGCTTATCCCTGATTTTTATTTCCTATATGGCTCAAATACCACACAGTATGTTTTTGTAAGGAACCAATAGTTATCATACTTGGGATGGTTTAAAACATTTGGTGGGATTTAAGATCAGTAGAAGAAGCTCTAACTTGTTCTGTACAGCAAGCCAAGCAGGTGAAATCCAAGTCTTAATACATGAACTTCTGCAAGCAAATGGGATGGAATGGCTCAACAGAGTTGAAACTCTGGCAAGAGAAGTTATGACCATTTTAACTTGAAGTCCAATGTACATTCTTTCTTGACTTTTTATTTTTGTAACTAGCAGTTACAACATTTTATATCCAAATATAATAACCAAGAATTTGTGTTACCTAGTGACAACTGTTTTTTTACGTAGTTGAGTGGATGATGGGGAAGCGTGGGATCTCACTTGGAGTTCTGCTCATGTCTAGGTTCTGTTACTGAAAGTGCCATTTCTCAAATATATGTCACCGAGGTTCCTCAAACAATTTTACATACATGCCATTTCTTTGTCCTTACAAATCTATTAAATAAAGCTATTACACACCTGCCAGGTTCCTAACGGTATTTGATCATTGACTTCCATGGAATCTTAAAATGGCACTAAAACCCACACACAAACAAGACACTACAAATATTGCTGAAATCTCAGTGAGTTAACATAATTCCAAGGCAATGTGTTTTAAGCAGGTTTCATTCATTTTGTTTCTTATAAACCCTAAGCTTTGCAAATCTTGCAACTAAAACAATAAAAATCCATGAGTGTAAGCCAATCAGCAGCCAAATGTGTTAGATGTGTCACATTTATTATTAATGTGACAACATTCTATGTAACAGAAACAGTGCAGGCAAGTAAGGGGTTGCCATGGAGATAAGTTACTCAAGATGCAGCTAAAAATACTCCCCTCCTCTCTTACTGTAATAAATATTGCATTATATGAAAGCTAACAATGATGATATCAAATGCCATCTCTCAACACATTTCCAGCTGTGAGCATTATGGCGATCTAATGGATTGCCTGATGGTCACATTGAATTTGTCATTTGTGTATGTTCAACTCTTTTTTTCTCTCCAAATGGGTTCATTATTACATGGTGAAATGTTGGAAGACAGCTGTTGATATTATTAGGACACAATATTACTCCCAACTCCACGGTACATTTCATACACCAGTGTGGTTTTTGTGGATTTAAGCTGGTGTCATAAGAGGAAATGATAGCTAAATTGAAAAAACAAACATATGGAAATGTTATAATGACTTCTGAACAAGGTGACTGGGACTTCTTAGGCCCTGGCTCTGATAGCTCTGGTTGTGCATTGTGTCCTGTGTTCATTGCACACCAGGTACCTTAAGATTAGGGGGGCAAATTAACTTTGGCTGTTAATCAGTGTCAGAAATATTCTCAAATATTCTTTTGGAAGATCCTTTTAGTTATCTCTTGGGTTTCAAGTAGCTAAGACATTAGATGATTTATCCGAAGAGGAATAGACCTTACAACATTCAGAATAGACAAAAATAATCATCATCATGTTCATTGACTTCAACAGAAAATTTTTAAATCCTGATACTTCATATAAAGTAGAGCTTCTTCATGAGACTCAAACAAGCTAAAAAGGAGAAAACCATTTTTATAAAGATGAGTCACTCAACTTTAAGATGCCCTAGAAATAAAACACTTAATGCAGTAAGGAACATAAACAACTCATCCCCACTTTTGTCTTGTGATCTTGTAACTTTTAATTACTTCTCTTCTTTTATGATCTCTTGTGAATACTATTGATGCTCACCCCTTAATTTATCTTCTTTTAAATAAGAATACTTCATAGGATCATTAATGTTAGAGATGGAAAAGGTCTAGTAAGTTATCCTATTTATTGCCTTGTATCAAGGACAGTTCTCTAACAAACAGGCAATGCTTTTAACTACAGTGTACAAATCTCTCCTATTCAAACCAACTCTATTCAAGTCTCTCTCACATATTATATGGCTTTGGGGTGCTTTTATTGTGAGTATTTTTTCAGCTGAATAATAAACCTCTTAGATGAATAATATTTATACATGCAAAACCAAAGAAACACTCCTCAAAAATCAAAGAAGAGATCTCTTGACATTTCTTGAACTGCAGGAATATCTCAATTTGTTTAATACTGCAGTGCAAAGCGCAAACAGAAGACGAGCCCATGTAAAGAAACTGATGTTAAGTAATATTCTGCAGTGGGTGACAGATGTATTGACTTCTGGAGGTCATTGATACTTCATTCTAGACAAATGTTCTTCAGATCTACACACATTTTCTCTACTGTTTAAACTACTACAGTGACTCATTTTAGCCTTGTCAGCAGCCCCCCACTCCCGCCCGTTCTGTACAATTAGCATGATTATTCTGGCTTTTACACTTTTGCCTCTCATCACAGCTTCTTCTTCGTTCTGTTCTGACCCACTCTACTAATGATTTTACCCACTCCTCATCCATAATTTCACCATGATTATATAAAAAGATACAGCACCAAAATGTACATGATAAGCTCCATTGCTCAGGCAGGCTCTAATTCAGGAAAGCACCCAAGCATATGATTAAGTTTATCCTTATTTAGAACATCCTATAAGCATATTTAAAGTTAGAATTGTGCCTAAGGGCTTTCCTAAATAGGGATTCTTTTCCTCAATCTGACCTTATTTGAGTGTTGCAGCCAAACATCCTCCTTTGTCTGACTGCATTTATGTGGGTATGTCTTCACTACCCATATCGGCGGGTAGCAATCGATTTTTCCGGGATCGATATATCGTGTCGCGTTAAGACGTGATATATCGATCCCCGAACGTGCTCACCGTTGACTCCGGAACTCCACCAGAGAGAGTGGCGGTAGCGCAGTCAACGGGGGAGCCGCGGCCATCGATCCTGCACCATGTGGACCCCAGGTAATTCGATCCAAGATACTTCGACTTCAGCTACGCTATTCGCGTAGCTGAAGTTGCGTATCTTGGATCAATTCCCCCCCCCCCAGTGTAGACCAGCCCTGTGAGTGCAAAGGTCTATTTGCCTGGACTCAATTGCTGGACTCAAGTTCAGCATACAAGCTCCACATTCTTATGTGTCTCCAATGAACAAAACCACACTCTTGGTGCCATATAAATATTACTAGTAGTAATAATTAACACATAATTTAGCTCACGAAGTATGTGCTTCTGGTTCAGGAAATCCTGAATTTGACTCTCTCTACTATATGTATGCAGTTTGTATGCACAACAAACCTGTGGCCTATGCATGAATGAAGCTGTAGTCTGGCCCATCTAATACATTGGATAAACTATTTCCTGGCATTTTCATGCTTTGTCTTTTATAAATCTTTGTCTATTTCAGCTTATCAAGATATAATTGTTTTCTTATTTTTTAATTACTCCATTGTCCTTATGTATGTTTACTGCAGGCTATTCAGTACTTATTTATTTTTAAATGAAAGATTGTGCTTCCTGTATGGATTTTTACAAGCATCCCAGCACCAGTAAAAGTCTGTAGCTTTTTCAGAACATTTAGCTTTATGTGGTTCTAAGTCTGTACACACCACCCTGTAAATGGAACTGTAGTGGCCTCAGATGATACTGCATCTGGACAAACCTCAAGATGATTGCTTACGAAGTAGGACTCCCTGTAAGATGTTGTTTAACATGGTACATCAGCCCGTGTATAACACAGACTCATTGCCTAGAAAAATTACCCTTTCGTTGTTCACACCCATTAAAAAAAAATCATAAATCACATCCTAATTTGGCCTAAACACACCCACGTAAAGGATACTTTTGCTGTCTTAGCCATTTTTCTAGTTTGCATGAAAGCTTCTATTTATTCTACAGCTATTTACCATATAATGAACTGGGGTGGGGAGGAGACACAAATGCAAAATAAATGTGTTTAGCTTTAGTCCTAAGACTTCATTAAGATACTCCCTCAAAAAACAAAACAAAAACATTAAGATAGAATGACAATAGTAAATAGCTATGCAGTCATTTAAAGTAATATTATGAGAACATTGTAGTCACAAAAATAAATTTAAAAAAGAGCCAAATGTCTAAAAGAAAGGAAATTAGACAATGGTGGTTGAAATCCATGTTGAAATCCTGGTTGGTGGTTGAAATGGTTGAAATCCAGGCCCATCATTACACCTGGTATAGGGCAGTTAAAAAAAAACAACAAAACTAACAAACAAACCCTAAATGAAAAAGCCTAGAACTAGTCAAATTTTAATTCTGACCTATTACCCTTGCTTTTCCTCCCTTTATTGGAGCTATTTCCACTCAATGCGATCTGAAAGGAAAATACAGCATTGGTGAGCAGATACTGGAATGCTGTGTGCAGTTTTAGTATTCACAATTTAAAAGAACGTTGATATTTTGGCGAGGGTGCAGAAAACAGGTACTAAAATGGTTTGATGGCTGAAAAATAAAAATAAAAAGGCCTGGCAATGAGAGACTTAAAGAGCTCAATCTGTTTAGCTTATCAAAAAGATGATTGAGAGGTGAGTTGATCACCTTATATAAGGACCTTCATAAGGAGAAAATACAAGATACTAAAGGGCTCTTCAGTTTAACAGAGAAAGGCATAACAAGGACCTGGCTGAAAGCTGAAGCCAGACAAATTCAAATTAGAAATTAGACACTACGTTCTCAACTATGAATGATTAACCATTGGAATTAACTACCAAGGGAAATGGTGGATTCTGCATTTCTTAATATCTTTAGATCAAGAAAGGAGGCCATTCTGGAATGGAAAGCTTTGCACTTAAGCCAAACACAAGTTATACTTCAGTTAAACACAAGTTACTGAGTTCAATACAGGAGTAAAATTTAGGCACTAAAATAGTAACAACTTTTATTTCAATGAATAGGCACTCTCAGTATTTACTTTTATTATCGAACCCAACTATTTAGCAGATACTCTGGTCTGAGAGTTAATCTCTGTCTCTAATTGTTAGGTGACAGTGCCCTTCCCTGAAGATATTTTGAGCCCATAAGCATGTTCTGATAATCAATGTTTCTATCTTATACCTCACTGATTGAGTGTATTGTCAGCATAACATATTGGTGGGGAAGGCAGACAATGGTTTGTGAGGACTGCAGGAGCCTCCATTTTGCAATTCTGGTTGAATTAATTTTAGCACTTAAGAGCTTTTTTCAGACTCTTCTCCAAACAAACATTTTCCTCAAACATACAATTTGAATAATACATTAATAATTGTATTTTTCCATTAGAACGTATTTAATCATTGCAAAAATTAAGGCTATATACCAAAAACAGTTTAATTTCTTATACTATGGGGTATTAATTGAATTGTAGACTAATTCTTTAAAAAAACAAAAGTATGTATTAATTAGGGGCTGCTCAGGAAAGCAAATGACTAACTGAGCTGGTATGAGCCAGACATGCAAGTTTCATCATTTAAGAGACAACATTTATGCTGTAACACTAATTTAAAATGTTGGATTTTTAATGGCAAAAGCTGTATATCTGGCTCAGTCATTTTTCTCAGCGGCCCCAATTAATACAAAATTTTCTTAAGGAAATATTCCACTCTTCAATTAAAGCACTGAAACATGGGGGGTGGGGGTGGGGGGGGAAGGGTTGATAATTAGTCTCAATTTGACTCAAAACTTGTTGCTCTAAATTGCCAGCTTATTGTAACTTTTGTAATATTTTGGATGTAAATGTATTTGTCTATATTTTGTATGCAACTTAAGCATAACATTAACAAATAGTGCAAAAAGCCAACTTAACATACTGTTATTATTCTTATTTAACATTTAAATTGCAAAAGCACCTATGTCTAGCCAACCTAGGAATCCATTGTGCTAGTTGCTGTACAAACAGATTAAATAATGAAAGAAGAAACTGATGATGTGGAAAAAGTTGAAGTATTCAATGCTTTTTTTGCCTCGGTCTTCACAGACAAGGTCAGCTCCCAACTTGCTGCACTGGGCAACACAGTATGGGGAGGAGGTGAGCAACCCTCAATGGTGAAAGAGCAGGTTAAGGACTATTTAGAAAAGCTGGATGTGCACAAGTCCATGGGTCCAGATCTAATGCATCCAAGGGTACTGAGGGAGTTGGCTGATGTAATTGCAGAGCCATTGGCCATTATCTTCGAAAATTTGTGGCGATCAGGGGAGGTCCCGGACGATTGGAAAAAGGCAAATATAGTGCCCATCTTTAAAAAAGGGAAGAAAGAGAACCTGGGGAACTACAGACCGGTCAGCTTCACTTCAGTCCCCGGCAAAATCATGGAGCAGGTTCTTAAGGAATCCATTTTGAAGCACTTGGAGGAGAGGAAGGTGATCAGGGACAGTCAACATGGATTCACCAAGGGCAAGTCATGCCTGACCAACCTGATTGCCTTCTATGATGAGATAACTGGCTCTGTGGATATGGGGAAAGTGGTGGATGCGATATATCTTAAGTTTAGCAAAGCTTTTGATACAGTCTCCCACAGTATTCTAGCCAGTAAGTTAAAGAGGTATGGATTGGATGAATGGACTATAAGGTGGATAGAAAGCTGGCTAGATTGTCAGGCTCAACGGGTAGTGATCAACAGCTCGATGTTTAGTTGGCAGCCGGTATCAAGCAGAGTGCCCCAGGCATCGGTCCTGAGGCTGGTTTTCTTCAACATCTTTAGTAATGATCTGGATGATGGGATGAATTGCACCCTCAGCAAGTTTGCAAATGACACTAAGCTGTGGGGAGAGGTAGATATGCTGGAGGGTAGTGATAGGGTCCAGAGTGACCTAGACAAATTGGAGGATTGGGCCAAAAGAAATCGGATGCGGTTCAACAAGGACAAGTGCAGAGTCCTGCACTTAGAAAGGAAGAATCCCATGTACTGCTACAGGCTGGGGACCGACTGGCTAAGCAGCAGTTAGCCGGGAATGGACCTGGGGATTACAGTCGATGAGAAGCTGGATATGAGTCAGCAGTGAGCCCTTGTTGCCAAGACCAACGTTATATTGGGTTTCATTAATAGGAGCATTGCCAGCAGATCGAGGGAAGTGATTATTCCCCTCTATTTGGCACTGATGAGGCCATACCTGGAGTATTGTGTCCAGTTTTGATCCCCCCACTACAGAAGGGATGTGGACAAATTGGAGAGAGTCCAGCGGAGGACAATGGAAATGATTAGGGGGTTGGGGCACATGATTTACAAGGAGAGGATGAGGGAACTGGGATTATTTAATTTGCGGAAGAGAAGAGTGAGGGGGGATTTGATAGCAGCCTTCAACTACCTGAAGGGGGGTTCCAAAGAGGATGGAGCTAAGCTGTTCAGTGCTGGCAGATGACAGAACAAGAAGCAATGGTCCAAGTTGCAGTGGGAGAGGTCTAGATTGGATATTAGGAAACACTGTCACTAGGAGGGTGGTGAACTATTGGAATGGGTTACCTAGGGAGGTGGAGGAATCTCCACCCTTAGAGGTTTTTAAGGCCCAGCTTGCCCTCGCTAGGATGATTTAGTTGGTGTTGGTCCTGCTTTGAGCAGGGGGTTGGACTAGATGACCTCCTGAGGTCTCTTCCAACCCTAATATTCTATGATTCTATGAGCCAAAGCTAAGGATCAATGCAAGTCTTTTCATTGATTTCAGTGAGCTTTGGAGCAGACCTTTACTTCCTGTAATTTCACTCTCTCAGCCATTGCTATAGGGTAACTGTTGATAAGCATTCACTTTTAATGGTGGCCACTGTAATACCGGATGGACAAAGTCATTCTGTAGAAGGAAGAACATTGCCGCAACTTAGTGTATTGTCAATATATAATGATTACTTTTGATGGTTCAGTGTCATCACCTACTGAAAGAATGTTATAATGATAGCAAAGGCTCACACTGAAATATCACGATGGGTTTATTATCTCTACAACTCCTTTTAATGACCAAGTTGATTGCTATGTGCTAGCACTTGGATACCAATGATATAAATCAATACAGTCAAACACACAGGATTTGTGAACATCTTTTTTGTATTTCTGACAGTGCCTGTACAGTAAATGTAATTACTTTTAGGTGTGATTTTAATCTTAGCTACTAGTAGGTTAAAAGAATGCTCTTGCTTGAACCTTTCAAATCAGTACCCTGCTTTTTTGCATGACACTATGCAACAGCCAATTTTGAATTCACAAGTACACACTGAATGAAGGCAGATGTGCCATCACTAAGAGGAATGATGTATAATTATACTGCCCCTGCAGTCCACTACCAGTAAGCCTGGCTGCAGCATGAGTCTCATTTCATGGTTGGACTAAACTTCTGTTATTACTACTTGTCAAAAGTAGTTATCACTATGATTCCCTGAGGAGACATTCTTACTGATCTAAAATGTCTTTACAGAGTGCAACATAATCATCCAGTCTGAAAAAGAACATACAAATCTATTTGCCTTAGGATATTACATGCTTGCTAACTTGTCACTGCTGCATTTAATGGCATTACCTAAAATGGTATACAGGTGTACTTGTCACTAACACTTTCTATTAAAGCAGCAACGACTCAAAACCCAAAAGAAAATGTAAATACATTTTGGAAAAGTGTTTTCAGGACTAAATTGCTGTAAGAACAAAATAATTACCTGTGGTCAGAACCAAACAAGTAGGGAATTAGGGAGGGGAAAGAAAAAAAAACAACACATGTTGCCATACTGTATCTGAAGGTGCAGCTATACTAGTCTTGAGACTGTTAGCCTAACATGAAATGTTCACTACAAATATTTTAAACATAGTTACAGTGGGTGAGAACCTGGCCCCATTGAAGCCAAAGGCGATGCCTTCACTTGACTTCAATGGAGCCAGGATTTCACCCTTCATGTGATTAAACCAATTCACAATCACTACAACCCTGATTCAGCAAAGCACTTTAGCATGTGCATAATTAATTGAGTTGTCCCAGTGACTTCAGTGGAACTATTCACCTGCCTAAGTGAGTGCATGCTGTAGTGCTTTGCTAGATCAGGATCAATGATTGTCGGTCATATTTTCCTTATCTCGATAAACTCCTTGAGCTGCAGGTATATTCACCAGCAAGGAAAGAGTTATACTCATAAGAAGAGTTATGAAAAGGACAGTAGGCTAAATTCTTCATTGGCTTACACTTCTTGCAATTATTATTATTGAGCCAGAGTATCCCCTCCTCCAGGAGAGGGCCATGGGAAACAGAGTTTCTTCAATATTTTTCTACCAGGAATAGGGTTTACCCTTGCGGAAGGAGGCATTTTAGGTTCCAGACCTTGCAGAGTCCCCAACATCTGCAGGTGGCACAGGGCCAACTGTTCAGTAGTCACAAAAGTCCATTCTGGTGGTGAGACTGCTTGGCTACCCCTCTGGTTCCCTAGCAGTGTAACTGAAGTGGAGGAGCCCTGCTGGAGCTTCTCCCACTGGTGGGGGAAGCCCTCAAAGGTGGGATTTCCATAGCAAGGCGTGGGCTTACAGACAGGATGGGGTGTGGTTGATGCATCAGTAGATAAGTGACTGAGCATAGAAATGAGGAACTGTCTCTTTAATTCCACAATTGTTGGATACAGACGGTTTCCCTGCTCCTGGTCTACTGTGTTAGTACTTCTTTAAAGGAGATGACTAGTTGTTCTAGTCTTTTTGAAAGAAGGGACCTAAAGCAGGAGAGGCATGAAGTATGTAGTCCCTTTGAGGTCAATGGAGGTGTGGGTCAGTGCAGAATTTGGCTCATTTTGTCTAATCTACTCTTCAAGTACACACAACTGGTCTGAAACATCCTCAAGGAAACATGGAAAGAGAAAAGGAAAAGAAGAGACACTAAGAAGAGGATGAGACACCGAAACTTGAATTTTAGTGGGTGTTCTGCACGCAAAATGAATCTCAGGATCTGGCCCTTTGTTTACAAGCGGGACAAAATACCCATATACTGCTCTCGCTGTCATAGTGCTCCTTTTCTGCTGTTTTGTTTTTCCTCTGTGCACATGATACAACACAAAGGGCTGTTACACAGTTCCTTGTATAAACATGAATAAAGGAACTTGCAGCTGTTAGGCTAGAACTGAGGTCTTTTAGTTTTGGATAGCAGAAAGTATCTTTATTTTGACTTCAGTAAGCTTTGGATCATATCCCTGAAGCACAATTTTAAAATCATGTTTTTTATTCTAATTAAAATAATTAAACTTTATTTGGGAATTACAGTGTGATAGAAGCTCAGCACTTTGTAGAATAAGGCCCTATATTAGCATAATGTCACAGAAATCAGGAGTAGCATGTACTGTTATAGCATTTCCTTTTTATAAAAACATTACTTCAAGTTGGTGGGGAATTTTTCATCAGAATGATTTTCTGATAGAAAATGCAATTTGTGCAAAATTTCAATTTTGCTGCATATTTTTGATTTTCTTTCAGAAAAAACAAAAGATGGTATTTTGCTTTAGCTTGGTTCAGCCTGAACTGGAACATTTTGTTTTGTTGAACTGGGCCAAAACATTTGTTTCATGTCAGAGCAATATTAAACTGCACTGCCTATTGTGGTACACTGCCTCGTGGAAGTTGTAATTCTGGTCCCAATTCTCTTCTACAGGCCAGGGTTCTTGGAATTCAATGCAAACTCCCCTCTGACAAAGCTAGGTGGTGCATCATGGGATATATAGTCCTGCTAGGACTCAGTCCATAGAATGGTGGTGGTGGTGGTGGTGGGGAATTAAGTTCCTGAACTATGACTCTCATGGTTAAAAGGGAAATGTAGATTAATGCAGAACTGACTCAAATGAAGCATTTACTGAAGTGAATAATTTCTATTTGGAATGTTGAAATGCTTTATCTTATCGAAAGTGTCAAAATTAAATGTTTTGACTTTTCGGAATCAAAATTGTTCAGAATATTTCATTCTATGAAAAATAAAAATATTCCAGTGTTTCACCCATATTTGAATGAAAAGAAATGTTGAACTATCATAATTTCCCATGGGACAGAAATGTTGATATTTCTCAGCAGTAGTACTTGCAGTCACAGCAGAGAGCAAGCTTAGTGCACTAGGGGTGAAATGCTGAACTCATTGAAGTCAATATGAGTTTTACCATTGATTTAAATGGGGCCAGGGTTTCACTCTGTCTTAAATCTAGTGAAACTATCACAGTGCACTTAGCAAACAGAATATAATGGAGAAAATCATTGTTTGTGAACCTTTATTGAAAAAGGATTTTTTTGTGCCCATTTTGGGTAGAAAAAGGTTAAAATGCTTTATGTCAGACTTTTAGGTTCTGAAAGATGCAAGATATAAAGAGATTGCCCGGATCAAATGAGAAACAGGTTCTTTACAACAAGCCATGTTAATAAACCAAAGTGCTAGAAATGCCTACATAATTTTTTTCAGTGTTCAACATGACCCAGTTGCAAGAGATAGAAATAGACATAGCAGGACAGCCATTGAGAACAAGTCACTGTTTCTGAGGAAGTCGGAAAGGGAAACTGCTGTTCATTCTGATGTTTTGTTGTCTCTCAGGCTTCAGGCTGGAGGCTAGAAAGATCCCTAGGGCCCCACCCACACAAAAACACTCATGAAACTATCACAGTTGGTATTTTAAATAATGCAAGTCTCACTCTGTTTTTGTCTCTTACAGTAACACTGGTCTACAATTTTTGAGAAGTCGTCTGCTTCAGAGATAAAATGTGCTATTTATTATGTATTTTGATGTGCTGAATTCAAATATGACAATTAAAACAACTGATTGGCTACTGTTTCTAAGATATTTAAGTTTTTACATTTTATGTCTATGTATATTGTGTAGATAGTAGAGTTTTAATCATAAATTGTAAACCTAGGTTTTTTCATGTGTTTATGGTTGCTTTACATGATAATATTTCACCTGTCCTGTTTATGTAACACTTTAAAAATCAGCAAAAGGGTTATATAAATAAAACTTATTATGAAACAAAAGGCAAAAAAGTATTATGTACATAGTTTAGTCCTATTCACTGTCTACTCGGCACTTCTTGGCTTGTCTCTTGTATTCATTAAATGGAGCATCTCTTGTCACTGTCCAGCAATAGTCTGCAAGCATTGATGGGCTCCATTTGCCCTGATAGTGTTTCTCCATGGTTGCAATGTCCTGGTGAAATCGCTCGCCGTGCTCGTCGCTCACTGCTCCGCAGTTCGGTGGAAAAAAATCTAGATGAGAGTGCAAAAAATGTATCTTTAGTGACATGTTGCAACCAAGGCTTTTGTATGCCTTGAGGAGGTTTTCCACCAACAACCTGTAGTTGTCTGCCTTGTTGTTTCCGAGAAAATGTATTGCCACTAACTGGAAGGCTTTCCATGCCATCTTTTCCTTGCCACACAGTGCATGGTCAAATGCATCATCTCGAAGAAGTTCACGAATCTGAGGACCAACAAAGACACTTTCCTTTATCTTAGCTTCACTTAACCTTGGAAATTTTCCACGGAGGTACTTGAAAGCTGCTTGTGTTTTGTCAATGGCCTTGACAAAGTTCTTCATGAGACCCAGCTTGATGTGTAAGGGTGGTAACAAAATCTACCTTGATTCATTATGCAGTAAAACAGCTTTAAGACTCATCTTCGATGAATCAATGAACAGTCTCCACTCATCTGGATCGTGAACGATGTTGAGGGCTGCCATCACACCATCGATGTTGTTGCAGGCTACAAGATCACCTTCCATGAAGAAGAATGGGACAAGATCCTTTTGACGGTCACGGAACATGGAAACCTTAACATCACCTGCCAGGAGATTTCACGGCTGTAGTCTGGAGCCCAACAGCTCTGCCTTACTCTTGGGTAGTTCCAAATCCCTGACAAGGTCATTCAGTTCACCTTGTGTTATGAGGTGTGGTTCAGAGGAGGAGGATGGGAGAAAATGTGGGTCCTGTGCCATTGATGGTTCAGGACCAGAAGTTTCATCCTCTTCCTCGTCTGACTCAAGTGACAATGATTCTGGTGCATCAGGAACTGGCAGTCCTTCTCCGTGGGGTACTGGGCGTATAGCTGATGGAATGTTTGGATAATGCACAGTCCACTTTTTCTTCTTTGACACACCTTTCCCAACTGGAGGCACCATGCAGAAGTAACAATTGCTGGTATGATCTGTTGGCTCTCTCCAAATCATTGGCACTGCAAAAAGCATAGATTTCCTTTTCCTGTTCAACCACTGGCGAAGATTTGTTGCACAAGTGTTGCAGCATGTGTTTGGGGCCCACCTGTTGTCCTGATCTCCAATTTTGCAGCCAAAATAAAGGTGATAGGCTTTCTTAACCATAGTGGTTATACTGCGCTTTTGTGATGCAAAAGTCACTTCACCACAAACATAACAGAAGTTATCTGCACTGTTCACACTAGTACGAGGCATCTCTGCTCACTTTGGCTAAACAGAAATGTGTCCCTTTGCAAAATCAAACACTGACAAATAAGAGAGCACAACACTGTATGATTTCTAGAGCTGATATAGGGCAATTTGTTCAGCAGAGTGATGTAAGCTTCGTTATGATTGCATCATCCATGACTTCTAGGAATAACATGATGCAATTCATATCATGTATGACGCAATACCAGCTTCAGATTGTATCATTCATTGTTTTGCCTAAAAAGCAAGTACTGTCCAAACCCAGTCATAGATTTATCATAGATCCAGTCAAAGATGTATTTTAGTGATTTCTGGTTTAAATTGAGATCCCTTCCCTTTATAACTCACGTATCCTCCGCCATTCCCAAGTCAAGGGTCGTATATACTGAGCCAATAGCATATCTTGAAAACTAGAGCCAATCAACAATTTTAATCATCATTTTTGTTCTCAGTGACCCAGAATTAGTAACGTTTGACTACATTTATTTCAGAAGCATTTTGGCTGTAGAGCAGTGTAATTAGTGCACAACTTCGACTGAAGCCAGGAAAGTGGAATCGTGTAAAAGTGAGTTTCTGGAATTCTAGAGGACGAATTCAACCCCCCGATAAGCAGGTAAACCATCCACTGAAGTCAGTGAGAGTTTTACTTCCTTATGCCAATTATGAACTTGGTGCTAGATGCATGGTAATAAAATATTCACTAGGTGCAAAACCTGTTACCCACTGCTCTGAAACATAATTTGAAGTACTGCACGATGAAGGACAATTGTGAATCTGCACATATATTTTCCACAGGATTTCAGATCAATTCCAGGCTGTGTTCATCAGAATACTTGTATATAAATACAAGCACACCTAGGGGAGTCAGGTGATCTGATTTCTATTGCTGGCCTTGCCACAGAGCTCCTGTCTGATCCTTCATCTTTCACCCAGATTGAGAAAAGCATAACTTGTGTTTTCCTAAAACATATCTTCCAGAAGTGCATCTAGTCTGGATTTGAAGACATCAAGAGATGAAGAATCTGTCACTTCACCCCAGTAGTTAGTGCCAATGGTTAAGCATCTTACTGTTAAAAAATGGTGTCTTCTTTCTAATTTGTATTTGTGTGGCTTCAGCTTCTAGCCATTGGCTTCATGTTATGCTTTTCTGTGCTAGTTTAGAGACCTCTTAGGTACCCAGTATTTTCTCCCCAATAAATCTGCAATAGTATACTAGGAGATTGTATTCCTGGCTCTGACAATTTCCTGGGCACCCTTGAGCAAGTCACTTCAATTATCTGAGCCTCATTTTCCTCATCTGTAAACTGAGGATAACAACAACAACCACCACCACCACCTTTCTTTGTAAAGTGCTTTGAGAGCTTCAGATTAAAGTGCTACACAAGAGCTAAGTAATTTTATTATACAGACTGTAGATTATATCTTAAATACATTAGATTGTAATAGTGTATATTATCTCTAGTGAAATACACATGTTAAATAGTCAGGGTTCCCTTTTTATATACTTTCTAAATTCACTTTAAATACTATTGGACTGTATCCTCCATTTTTTATATATATTATTGTGTTTGATATTGTAATCTTATACATCTCAACGATCTAATCATATATAAAATATCAACAATTATTAGTCTCACAGCACTACATTGGAATTTAGCATGCTATGCAGCACTCTGGTTTAGGGCTAGGGGAGTTTGGTAGCAGCCAATGCAGGACCTTTGACTAGTTGGCTGTGCAACACATGCATGTAGAAATGATCAATCCCATAAACAACTGGACTTTTTCCTAGTGTTTCCCCCCTCCCACCACTGGTTTAAGCAACCAAGTAATAGCTCTTTTACAAGCTGCAGAATATGGAATAGGCTAAATCTATATTTCACAATATTATACTTCTCCTAGAAAGTGCAAACAGGTCTATTCACAGGAGATTAAGAGAACACCAAAGAAAGAAAGAGGTGAAGTGGCTATTGTGAGATGTCATAGGGGATAGACAAGTCAATGAGTATCATTTTCCCTACTCCTAATCAATTGCAGCAGCTCATAGAAGCACCTTCAGTAGATCATGCAGGAAAACAGGAGTCAACATGCTTCAGGCCCCGACCTACCCTTGCCTTTGTGACCCACTCAACCAATGAATGTGAGGGCTGGGTCTCCTGGACTGTCACAATGTGACATGGTACAACAAGCTTGGTCATGAGGGCTAGAGCTTTCTTTGCTCTCAGTGTGCCAAACAGTCCTCCACCATGCGGAGGACTGTGGGCAGCTTTCCTACAGGATTATCTCTTAAATATATTTTTATTATAAAACTTGGGATATATTAGTCCTTACCTTGCCACTGCATGTAATATTTTCATTGCTATGCGCATAAATGTAACCATTCAATTCCACAGAGCATCAGGGAAGTGGGGCAGCTAAATCTAGTATATTGCATGGAACATTTGTCACTAAGTACTGTATGCAATTCCCTTTGCATTTAGGCTTACACGTTTTTAAGTATTTACAACAATGCAATTATGCCAGAATTCCCAGTTCAAAAGACTTCATGAATAAATTGCTTGACTGCTGCCAAACATATTGTATTTGGTACGTCCAGCCATTCTGCAGAATGCACCTCTGGGACGCTGAATGTACCAGTACCAAGTCCATAATAGTGTTGTGATGCCTAGATTTCAATGAAAAGTTAGTGGAATAAATCCCTGTTGAAGTAGGAGCTGAGAAACAGCAGAGAAGTTGGCCACATTTAAATTAACACATCACAATATCTGAGACACCACAGTTGTTTCCTTTTCCAAATTTATGGAAAATTGTGGTAATACAAAAACCATTGTGAGGTAGCTGTTGAGTTCTTAATGGCAACCACTGTAATGACAGCTTTGTTCAGTTAACAGAATAGGTTAAAAAAATGTCACTCATCACAAATCTAACCTATCATCTTCCACAAAAGCCCTTTCGTGGAACAAGCCATACCTGAATGATGGAAGGCAAGGCATCAGCAGCTTCCTCTGGGAGTCAGTTATTATCAGGCATACTGAAAATCATCTTTCCATTCTCTTTCCTGGTGGGGGAGGGGAGTTCAGTCTCCAACCCAGGTCTTCACTGCGCTAGAAAACTTCTATCAAAAGCATGTTGGAGGCTGGATGAGTTGGTGGAGGTGATCAGGAAATGCCCCTACTGACCCGCATCTTCTCATAAAACCCACCTACCAAAAACCCTCTGAAGATCACCTGACGTCAGGGTCTCCTACCACAGGTCACAAAATCCCTCCCATATGAGTTTTCCACTTTCCCCAGTGCCATCCTTAGAAAGATATCCTGACTTTGGGATTGTGGCAGCCTTAAATATAACCATTCTGAAATGAAGGAGATGTTTTAAATAGTAACTCTGTGGCAAAGTAAGGTATAACAACCCATTTATGTACCTTCTGGAAGGCAATTCAGTGACATAATTATTAAAAAGTACATCAAAATTTTCAGTTAAATTCCATAGCAAAAACAATTTAAATGAAGCCTCTGCATAAATCAAGAGGATTTGCATTTTGCGGTGGTTGTAGTTTTAACAGTAGGAAAAGGCTAGATATGTTGTTAGAAGAAAGAAAATTAGGTATATATATTTTTTTTAAAAATGTGAGTTTGCAAAAAAGTGTCTATTTTAAGAAAAGCCAGAATCTTAAAAATAAAATACAAAAATGGAACCTGAATGAGAATTTTTAATCAGTTCTTGGCAATGGCATTGGTGGTGCTGGGGGATAGTCTTTTGGCAGTGAATAAAGTTCAAAGATGAAGCTCTGCCGCATCAACTTCAATGGGGCCAGGATTTCATCCTGCATGCCTATGCTGACAGATCTATTAGCCGCTTTCAGTACAGCTGATCATTAGGTGATGTTCAGATGCATGTGAGCCTAAAAGTAAGTAAGTATCATTCTTTTCTCTTGGAGAGATCCCAGAGGAGAATTGTGGGTCTTTGTCACCTTAAGGACTCTTTCATGTGTGCTCCACAACATTCCACCTTGGGATCTTGGGAGGGTTAATAAGGAGGCACGGGTTGACGAGTTTCCAGTGTGTTTATGACACTCAGTTTTCTCCACTTGGTCTCAGAGTCGAGTAGTGACTTGATGGAGGAGCACAGTGTCTAAACCCAGAGAAGACTGACAATATGCTGGTAGATTGCTTCCCCCAATCAGGATAATAGCCCTTCTAACTTGTCCATCATTTGTCAATTGAGTTTGTAATGTGGGTGCCTTGTAAAACACCAGCTACTGCTAGACGATCCTAGGACAGTAGTGGCCAGACTGATCCTTTCTCTAACATTATAACATACAGCCTTTAGTACAATCATCCATGCCTTTGTCACTACTACTTCACTGAGCACTGCACCTAAATCAGCCTAGAAACAAGGGGATACAGACAGCAGTGACCTCACATTAAGAGATACGTCTTGTTATAAGCATATGATGTTAGTGCTATACCAGCAGGAGTTCTATGTGATACTTCTGAACTACAAAGCTCTAAATTGCTTGGAAGCTGCTTAACTGAGAGACCATCTTTATCCCCTGTGTGATAATGCATTCCATCTCGTCATCTACAATATCCATAGTATGTTGACCTTTGGACATGCTGCAAACCCCAAGCATTTGGCAAGAGATCTATTTGGAGATGGCTGAGGTTTGGATTTGGGATGGTTATAGCATTTTTTACAGGGAGGGACTAGCAATTTAAAGGAAAATGGGTGGGGAATTTAATTTGAGAATGTGCTGATTTGCATGGAACAAGGCTGTTAGCTTTCTAACACTTCACTCCCCACTCCTGCCATGAGTTTTGTTGTATTTTAAATCATCTAGTAGGTTACCTGGAGTCTTGCATAAGTCTTCTTTTTCTATGTCTGTATTGGAATTGACATAATTAAAATGCTGCTCCATTACACTAGCTTTTCCTTTACTGCACAAAACAGTGCAATCTTTCTAATATCTTCTCTCTGCTACATCTAAACAAGGTAATGCAATTTTCCTTTGGGGATAAGATTATTCTGAAAGGAAATTAATATGGCCATCGTATGATATATGTGATCTTAATTTAACAATTTTGCATATTTAACACACTGTACTTAAAAGGATTGTATGGTAGCTTTTATCTAGTACATTGGTCTTAAGTACTGCCTTAATCAGAAAAGAAGAGAGAAAAGGTTTGTACATGCATAACAATATTATAGCTCTTAATATACTTGTTAAAATTTCTGGATTTTAAAAGGCACAGGAGAACAAAATGATGTCAAGATTTCAGAGTGATTCTCTAGAAAAAATGTGTTTGTATAATGTGTTTGTAGTACACACACCACTTAACATTGCATTAACATTTATAATATTAGGCCAATGCTTTATATTTTTCAGAATATTGCTGATATATGGAAAACATAATATACACTCCAAAAAACAATTCATGCTAATAGCCCATGTGATCTGAAATATTATCGGTTATATCACAGACTCTAGATTGCAGACACAAATTTTGAGTGTATTTATGCTATTTTAAAAAGTAATGAATGAAATAAAGTAACCAAAGTAGTCATTGGCAGTGGGATGTTGGCTGTTATGCAGAGTCATTTTGTGTTCAGTCAGCTATCTGCAGTCTCAGGTCTATGACTCCCTTGTAGTTTGTACACGTTGCACTCAATAACATGCTGTGCAATCCCATTCATGTCAGTGGGGCTGCATGGTGAAACGGAAGGCAGAACATATTTTTGAACTATTAAGGACAAGTCTGTGACTAGTATGTACACAGCTGCATGGGCGGGAGAAGTGTTTAAGGAGCTTTCCCTTCATGTTCGATGTTCAGCTCAAGGTTCACTTGGATTTGTAGTCCCGGCTCTTAGTAGAGCGCAGGGACTGCTCATTCTGTGTACCTTGGAGATCTCCATCATGCCAAAGAGGATGGGGGTGTGTTGAAGACATGGCTCCTTTGGCCCAGTCCTCTCCTCAGGATGGACCCCAGTCTGTTCTGAGTGAACCCAACTGCTGGATCCAATGTGCTTCTAAGTCTCCTGGATCTGGATCGTGACTAGTCATGGTTCCTAGCTCTGGGTCTCCCAGGAACACTCCAAGGCACAGAACCCATCTCTGACATTCTTCCTCAGCAGTGGGACCCCACAGCCTGGCTGTCAGACTCTGAACCTAGTGATTCCCTCCAAAGTTCCACCTCAACATCGGCATCCTGAGCATCTCAATTAATGCCTTCAAGGACATCATCTCAGGAAAGCAAAGCTTAGCAACGGAATGTAACTACACAGTGTTGCCAACTCTGATGATTTTGTCACGAGTCTTATGATAATTATTGTTTTCCTTAAAGTCCCAGCTCTTGGAGTCAAGTGGGTATGTGATGATTTTAGCCTTCATTCCTAAAGAATAAACACGTTTCTAGCCTTCATGGCTGTGAAGAAACGTGATCCCAGTGCACCCTAAATGCGCAAAAAGCAGAAGGCAAATCTATTTTGACATAATTTCATGATTTTAAAGCCAATCTCATGATTTTTGCTGATCCTACCTCGTGATTTTTGAATATATGAGGTTGGCAGTACTGACTACAGCAGTGGTTCTCAAACTTTCATACTGGTGACCCCTTTCACACAGCAAGCCTCTGTGTGCGACCCCCTTATAAATTAAAAACATTTTTTTATATATTTAACACCATTATAAATGCTGGAGGCAAAGTGGGGTATGCGGTGGAGGCTGACAGCTCACGACCCCCCATGTAATAACCTCATGACCCCCTGAGGGGTCCCAACCCCCAGTTTGAGAACCCCTGGACTACAGGCTCTTTGTTAAATGCAAAGCATACTAGAAAGTTATAAATCTTTCCAAAATAAAAAATTATGAATGCAGCACGCCCTGGTCGGTTCTGCACTCTACTGTGAGTCCTGGGTTTGAGAAGCATCCTTATACTATGCAGATTTTCTTGCTTCTGTGTAGAGAGCCATTCAAAGTAAATGGGCCTATGGGTAAAAGAACCAATTGTTCCAGTAGGGAAGAGCCATTCAACACTGATAGCTCCTTATTGTTCTATCATAGCTTCTCAGAGACAGGATTTCCACTAGGTGTTCAATCACCACCACAAATGATACAATCCACAAGATGCCATAATCACACATGAAGGTCGCACTCTAAGTAAAGTTTACAATACAAAAATCAACTCTCTGAAGCAAAATGAAGTTCACAATTTGACACAGACATATCCCCAGTCTGTCACATGGCTGGTATGAGGCATGAGCTGTGTCCACCAGGGTGAAGCAACTTAAAGAACAGTATAGCTTGCACATTTCCTACCAAGACACTTGGAGAGGTACCCCTGAGGCAGAAACTCTCCTCAAGCTCTGTCCCCGGGCAGTGCATCTCCCCAGTGCACTTACTGCAAGGCAGTAGTTACATGCCACAATTTTAGCCCTAAACAGGCATTGCTCTGCTATTTTTCTACTGCTAATCATATAACAATTCAAGCATTCAATACTGTCAGGCCAATTGTGCCCTCCACTCATGAAGCAACTTTGAAGTCAAATGGAAGGGGTGTGGTGTGACTCACAGATGTAATAGGAGGCAGAATTTGGCTGTTTTATACTACATGTCTTGTTTGGAGTGTAATGTGCCTCTCTAGGTTCTGATGACATCACTACTATTTCAGGTTCACAATCATAGGTAATACGAGATCATTGGATCCCTCTGATGTGTGCATAGGCTTACAGCACAATTACTTTTATAGGGTCCTCCATATGCACCATCTTTCACATCTTACATATTACTTTCAAAAGGACTGGTAATGTGTTTTTTTCTTCCTTGCTACTATGATGTGGTATGTAATTATTGTATGCCTGTCCTAACAGCCCTAAGGGGCTGATATTCAGAGGTGTGGAACATCTACAACTCCATCTGAAAGAAATGGGACCTGTGTGGGCTTGACACTTCGGATATTCAGGCCCTAATTGTAACCCTTATAATCATAGGAAACAATGACAATGGCAGTTGGTAAACTACCCAACTCACTGACATTATTATAAGTAATGCCAGATATGTCTATGCCAACTCTTGTATCTTAAGAGAGATGATCTTGTAAATTCTGAAATCAGAAAAGACTTATTTATAGCATTGATCTCTTGAAATCAGTATTTTAATCTTTCAAGCCAGTCTGTTAGTTCTTTGTGGAATCTGCATATGCACATATTCTGCCTATTTATACCTAGCATTGTCTACTGCTTTTGTCACCAGTTTACCTCTGGGAGAATCTGGAAGAGGATTTTGGCCACCAGTTTAACAAATACTAGGAAACAGCTCAACAGGGCTGAAGGTATTAAAGGTTTTGAAGGAAATATGAATCTAATGAGGATAAGATTTTAAATAGCAAAACAGAATAAAAGTGGTTGTATGTGAGACCAAAACAATCAAAACAAAACCTTTGAGCCTCTCCATTTTGGTTATATGTTTTAGGGAAGGACACTTGCTGCCCTACAGTGTCACAAGTCAAGTCTTTGCATTTTTTTCCTGCCAAATTACCAAATATGCTACATTTCCCTGTGCCAAGTTGTTTTCTGCAATCGTCTTTAACCCACCAGAAAAGTCTTCTAGTTAGAGCGGCATGGAGAAGATCAAATTGCTTTTAGAAGGTGAGAAATAGCAACACGCTCTGGCAAGCCAGAATGATTTTTAAGATCATGCTCCTGTGAGTTTGCAACAGAGAGCTTGGTTTAAGAGCTCTAAAAGCAGGGGTGAAAGTAAATTAAAGGACTTGCTGGTACTCCGGAGTCCTGAGGAGGGGCGTAGCCTCCATTGGAAGAGGCATGGCCTCCACCAGAAGAGGCGGGGCCTTTAAATCCCCAGGCCTTTTAAATCAGGATTTAAAGGGCCCGGGGCTAGGGCTGGGGTAGCAGCAGCTGGGAGCCCCAAGCCCTTTAAATCACCCCCTGAGCTCCCAGCTGCAGAGGTGTCTGGGAGTCCTGGGGTTCGGGGGCGATTTAAAGGGGGCGATTTAAAGGGCCCGGAGCTCTAGCAGCAGGGCCCGGGGCTCTGGCTGCCGCTACCCTCCAGGGCCCTTTAAATCGTCTCCGGAGCCCTGCTGCTGGAGCCCTGGAGTAGCGGCGGCAGGTCTCCAGTGGCTATTTAACGGGCCCGGGGTGGTAGAGGCAGCGGGAGCCCTGGGCCCTTTAAATCATCACCCGAGCCCCGCCGCCGCTACCCCAGGGCTCTGGCAGCGGGGCTCTGGCAGCAATTTAAAGGGCCCTGGGCTCCAGCTGGAGATGAGGGGTTTGGGTGTTGGAGAGGCTCAGGGCTAGGACAGAGGGTTAGGGTGCGGGGGAATGAGGGCTCTGGCTGGGGGTGTGGGTCTGGGGTAGGGCAGGGCTGGGGATGAGTTTGGGGTGCAGCTGCCCTGGGACTGGAGCCAGAGAGGAGGACTCCCCCCAGCCCTCTCCCTGCTGGCAGCAGTGAGCTCTGGGGTAGGGGGCCCCTTCTCCCCCCCCGGTAGCACACTCACCCCCCCACTGTCACTGCACGTGCTCCTAGGGCCCCTCTCAGGTCCAGGAAGCCCCCTTGCCTCCCCTATGGTGGGTGCCATGCTGGGGGGGCTGCCATCACATGTGCACCTCCTCCCCTGCTGCTGCCCCTCACTGTAGCCTCACTGGGGGTGGGGGATGGGGCTGCCCCCTGCCCAGCGTGGGGCAAGAGCGGTGACTGTGGGCGGAGGGGCGGCTGTACTGGTGGAGGGTCCCACCGGAAAATGAAAGGGTCTGAGGGGGAAGGGCAGCCTGCCCTGGCAGTAGTGGAGGGGGGCACTAGGACCTTGCGGCGGCAGTTAACGTAGGCAGGCAGCATGGAGCTTCAGGGCAGAGACAGGGACCGGGACCCAGGGAGGTGCATGGGGGCAGCAAAAGGGGGGCCAGCCCACACTCAGGGGAGGCGTGGGGGGGCAGCAGGTGGTGCCAGGGGGGAGACCCGGCCCCGAACATTCGTGGAGCCGGGCCCCCGGACCCTCAATATTGCTGGAGCCAGGAGGAGGAGTCAGAGAGGGAGAGAATGCTCCATTTTCTTACTGGTACGCTACTGCACCTTTTCTTACCGGTCCTCCGTACTGGCCCGTACCGGCTTTCTTTCACCTCTGTCTAAAAGAATATAGAAACTTCTAATCAGGTGCCACAAAGATTACTTTTAGGTCCTGTCTTATTTTACATCTTCATTTCATCACTTGGTGCTTTTCAAGCAAGATTAGACCCAATGTTAAGAAGTCAATAGGAGGAGGATTGGGTCCTAAGAATATTGGCTAAATTGTGGCCATGCCAGGAGCCCTGAATAAGGAACAGTGAATTGAGCTGCTCCTGAAGCTGACCAGAAAGCAGATTGTGACTCTCCAACTCTGACTTCTGGGTTACCCTTGCACAGTGTGCTTGGTCTATATCAGGCAAAGTATATGTCCCCCGGAGTGCTGGCTAGTACATAGGGAAGGTGCGACCAAGGTTCTGTCCAATCACACCTCTATGTGTTGGGACTTTGGGGGAAGGGCTGTGAAGGCTACATCGCCCCTGTGCTCTTACCCAGAGTATGACTAGCTCATGAATAATGCAAATGGGTGCCTTAGGTTTACACTGCAGTGTAAGCCTAGGGTTAGTGGAACTCAAGTCAGCGGACCCTGGATTAGAGAACCCAGGGCTTGAACATCTTTACATTGTCAACCCTCGGACAAAGAATATTCTAACCTGAGCGTGAACCCAGGGCTTCAGTGCCCACACAGCTACTAAGTTCAATCAATCATATTCCAGACTTCTTAGCACCACGGCTGGCGCAACCCATTAGGCAACCTAGGCCGTCGCCTAGGGCACTACAATTTGGGGGGCGGCGACTGCAGCGGCATTTTGGGGCGGGACCTTCCGCCGCCTAGGGCGGCAGAAAAGCTGGTGGCGCTCCTGTTTAGCACCCTTCTGAAATGTGGCCACTCTAGCCCTTTGTTTGTGGTGTAGTGTGGCAAAATGACTGTCCACAGGTCAAAGAAAGTCAGCCTCTAGAATTGTGGGACAGTTTTGGCAGATTCTCAGAGCATGAATCCATGGGGGATGGGGCTACACTTCAAAGCAGCAGGGCATGAACCCTGGATCGCAGCTAGACTCAGGCTTGAACGCTCTACCCCTGTGGAGTCCTGGGCCCTGGATTAGTGAAATTTGTATCTAGATTGGGAGGGTAGACTTGAGCCTGAGTTTGAACTTTGGGCTTACACTGCAGTGTAGACAAACCCTTAACACGTTTATTATCACACTGGCTAAGAACTAACTAAGAGTGAGGCCCTATTGTACCAGGTACTGTACAAGCATAGTGCAGACCCAAAGAGCTTATAGTCTAAATAATGCCCTCTTATGCTCAAGCAAACTTTGGACCATGATAGCATAGAGGACAACTAAGTAGGGGTGGAGCTAATATGCTGTTCCACCTCCAGCTTTTGTGGTTCCCTCCTTGAGCACAGGAGTTTTCAGCTAGTCAGATATACATTACGCTATGTCTATTTGTTTCTTTATATGTACATATTTATATAATGGACCAAATGTTTCTTGCCTTACTAATATCAATTGAGCTATTTGTGTGAGTAAGGCAATAGAATTTGTCCTAATAAGTGTAAGCTATGTAAGAATAGGAATTTTGTGCAGGCATTGAGGTGTTTTAGAAACTTTAGCCCCATGAGTCTGTATTTTTCTCCTGACATTGAGACTTACTTTTGTTGTTGTACTGGAAAACAAGCCATAACTATTTCTGTATTCCTTACAACAAACTTTGAACAAGCTCAAAGAACTATTTCTGTGCCAAACCATGATAAAAAGATGATATGATTCCATTAAACAAATCAATGATATGCTCTCGCCTGTTCAGTTCTGGTCACCCAATACCAAGTTCAGTTCTGGTCACCATAACTCCATGAGGAACACACACACACACACACACACAGAGAAACTTGGAATGAAGACATCTCACTCATGCATTTAGCAACAATGGGTCCAATGCTGAGGTGTTTACTCAGTAAACTATTCATCCTCCTAGGTCATCTTGACTAAAGAAATTAACATTACCAAGGGTCTTGATTCTGGAACAGGGAGGGTGGCCCAGTCAGGCCATGGACAAGAATGCCCACCACCCATAAGTTGTTCAAACTGTGTGCGATGTTGGTTCAGAGCCATCTGTTCCTGTTGGCCTGCCAGCTGCCACTGGAACCAGTGATGCTGCTGCTTCAACTCTATTAGGGCTGGAAGAATTATCTCCATTGTCTATCCCCCCCTGACCTAACGGGTAGGGCACATAAACATACAAGTTCTGGAAATAAACCATAAAACTGAATAGCATTCTTTTGGGCAGAGGTTATTTATTTCAAGCAACTAACAAAATCAAGAGAGTCCTGACTCTATAAGGTTTTCATATACAAAAGGGAAAGAGCTAGGTTTATCTCAGCTTTTCCCTTAGGGCTTGCTCCATCTCAGGGCAACTCCAGGAGCAACCTTCAATTCCTTCTGAGCCTGTCTCTCTGCTCCATTTTTAAGAGCACTGAAAGGAGTCAGTGGTCACAACAATCACTCTGTGGCATTCCCTTAAAGATCCCTGCAGTAAGGGCAGGTAGGCATAGTCAGTCCTTTTATAGAAAAACGGGGATAACTTCCCCCACACTTCTCTAGGTCTGGGTCATGCTTACTCCAATTCCTATTACCAAGGCTATCCATCTAGTTTAAGTCACCTTTGACTTTTCCATTTTCTGGTGCCTGTCTGGATCCTACTATAGGCTAGAACAGTCTCCGAATTTGGTTCTTTGGTCTCATTTGTGTTCTGGGAACACAGAATAATGATAGTACAACGCGCTCTGGCCACACACCCTTTCCACTCTGGTCTGTCCCATATGGTTGAGGAGGTAACCCTCCCTACATCACTGGAAGTATAGCCATCCCCTTATGCTACCAGAATGGCATAAATTGGCTATAGTCACTGGACATCCATGAGGCACTGCAATGTCTCAGCCACAGGGGGAGTGCAATATGGGAGACGTTCCACAGCTGAGTGCCATGTCCTGATTCTCTCCTATGGGCAATGAGAGACCCAGAATGACAGCTCCCATAAGGCACTATGGTAGCTCAGGAGCAGAAGTTAACATTTGTTCAAAAGGGGTGAAAAAAACAAAAAACAACCCCCCCCCCCCAAACCACAACATGCTTTGTTTCCAGTTAACAAAACATTTTGTTTCGCTTTCCTGACAGAAAATCCCACTGAAATTGATCTTTTCAAATGGAAAATTTTGATTGATTAGAGCCCATTTTCCAATGGGAAAAAGTTTCAAATGTTTTTGATAAATCCTAATTAGTTGATGTTATTAATCATAACTTAAAATAAACAGGCACACATCTTTAAATATTCATTAGTTCACAGTTTTGTAAATTAAAAGGGCACATGCAGAGAATTTGAAGTTTCACAATACTAGGTTATGTTGTTCAAGATTTTGTCTGTGCTGAAGTCTATAAAGCTCTGAAACATTCTTTTTTAATTGTCATCAAAGCTATACTAAAAAGTTCCATATGAACTCCAGTGGAGAAATATTACAAATCAAATTGCTTCTACCTTGGCATTTCTTCTAATAAATGCTGCAAATTGTTCCATTTCTAAGGTATAAGTATTACTCCTTTGGAATTTCATTTATTATTTGCTGGGAGACAAAAGTAAAAAGTGAGCCAAGAATAATCATGTGCCAGGTGGAAGATGAGGGAAAAGGTGAATATTTTTTCACTATATGTTTATTTCTGTACTGAAGAATTATTTAGAAAAATTGATCTTTATAATCAGAGGGGGGAAGAAAGTATAGCAGGAGTCTTCAGATATCTGGCTTGATTCAGAAACCTCTAGAGCTTTACAAACAGAATTATCCATATCACCTCATCATTCTCCTATTTAACTCATATCTACAGCTGGTTTTGTTCTATATTTACCTGGGGAAATGTATTCCAGTTCCAGAAAAGGAAAACTTCTTATTTATTTATATATAGGAGAGCTGGTCAGGAGTTTTCCAGTGAAACTTTTAAATCAGCAAATATCAATTTGTTGCAAGTGAAACAGTTCACAAGAAATGGATGCTTACATGAATCTCCAGATTTTTGGGGGGGAAAAGTTTCAAAATTGTCAACACAAAAAATTCTCCTCCTGCCCCAGTCCAATCCAACTTTTCTTGTCAAAAGTTTTGTTCATTTTTGCTAAAAAAAAAAAAAAAGTTATTTTTCTGAAAGGCTGAAATCAACACATTTTGAAATTATTGTAATGAAAATTTTCTATTGACCCAATTGTGAAAATGTTTTCAAATTCTCAGTCCACAAACATTTTTGAAAGTTTGATTTCCCAGCCTAATTCAAGAGAGGAAAAAAATGTCAATCTTCAAAACTCTGAGGACAGACATTTTTTTTTACTCAACTCTAAGATCTAGTAATATAGCTGTTCATAGCATTGAACAGACAAGAGGAATTATGAACTCTGCCTTAAGGAGCCTGCAATCTAGATTCATCTTCTTTTGCGCATATTGTTATTAAAATGTAGCCTCAGAATCAGCCCCAATGCATTTAGGGTACTCTAAGAAACTCAGGTTAATGTCTAGTATAATAATTTTAATTATTTCTTTTCGTTCTCCATTATAGAATACAGTACATCTAGGGACTGGTGTACCATAATATTTCAGAACAGTGTCTCAACAATAATCAGCAATTCCAAATTGTCCTCTTCATTATCAGTTGGATGTTCCCTCCATAGCTTGATCAATAGATTCTAAGAAAGCCTCCCATTAAATTACGTAGTACATGCCTTATCTCATCCCCTTTTATGGATTACCTGCAGTGGGAGAATTATCACCCTCCGTCTTACTTTCCCCTCAGATGCAGTTTGAGTGGGGAGGATGCATTTACCTGTGTAGCTCCAAGGGAAGGCTTTAGTAGGGCTAGTTGAAATTTTTCCACCAAAGAGAGTAATAAAGAAAAAAATACCAAAGGGGCAAAAATAATTTTTATTCCATTTGATCTGAAGCAGAACAATTTTTCACTTTCAGTTGATTTTGAAACAGATTGTTGCAAGTTATTGTGTGCACACACAAAAAACCCAGAAAAATTGTGAAAAAAAAACTTTGAATTGCACATAAGAGTTGTTTCACATTTATGATACAAAAGATTTATTAGGCTTTTGATCAGCCCTAGATTTCAGCAAGCCAATGTAGCCTGCTGTGGTGGGTAAGTCAATCAAGGCTTTTTCCTTAACAACACTTCCTCTTCTACTCTGGTAGCGATTCCTCAAAATACAAAGGAGATAGCTTGTAGTATTTCAGAAGGTATGGGTGAAAACCTGGCTCCACAGAAGTCAATGTGAGTTTTTCCAGTGCTTTCAATGGAGCTACATTTCACCTATATAGCTTCAGGGAAGGGCAGATGCATTTTTTCCTTTCCTTCCTGACCAGAGTGGTAAACCAAAAATCCATTCAAACCAACACCTTGTTCCTCATCAGCTTTTTGGGGGTCTGTAACAGGGTTTACTACTCACCAGTGGCATGCCTCCTTGTGGCTCATCTGGGGATTAGCTATCACTGATCAGACACCCCTTCCTGCAGTCACTTAGCCCATTGTCGCAATCTCACCCTCCAGGACTCAGGGTAGTCATCGTCTTTGTGACTTGGCCCTCCAGCCAGGTCATTTTAGTTCTCCCCTTCTGCGGGTCTGTCAATGTCTCTCTGGACAAATTGTCCCTCTGCCATTCCAGGAAACCTTCCATTCTACATACAAGGCTGTGCCACTTCCCCAGTGGCTGATAAGGAGAACCCAGGCCCACCCTCTACTCCGGGTTCCAGCCCAGGGACTCTGTGCTCCACAACTATTGAGTACCGACTCCAAGTTGCTACTTCCCTGGGCTCTGTCCTACTTCTTCCTCTTCCTCCTCCAGCACCTCTGGGTTTACCACCTGTCTGAGCTTCCTCCACTGCCCATGGCTACTCCCCCCTTTGGCTTTTTGTCATTTCTAATAAATCTCCCTCCTGTGAGGGAGTGACTGAAGACTGTTTACTCCTTCAGCCCACTTCTGTTCTCAGCTTCTTAGCTTTATAGAAGCCCTGCCTGTTTCTGCCAAGGTGAGCTTCATCCTTAATTAAGGATTATTGATCCCCGGCTCTCCTCCAGATGCAACCTATGCAGTTAATTGGCCCATTTAGCCTATCTTAACCCCTTCAGGAATTGTGTGGGGTGAACACCCCATCGCAATGCCTGTTCCTTGTTTGTTCGTTATCTGAAAGCTTTCCTAGAGTTTATCATTTTTAAAACATACAGTCTAAAGAAACAGCTGTGTGGTAAAATTATGGCATTTGAACTGCCGTGGTCCTGATTTTCTGAATATATCATGTATTGAGTAAACAGTTTTCAGTGCTGTTCAGAGTAAATAACAGTGTCAGAGAGAATGAGGAGGAATCAACAGCAGTGGACATAAACTCTAGAAATTGCGTCATCTTATTCATTATACTTTCAAGTCACATTTCCAGCCAGCTACACTTCTATTTAGCGTTGGTTGGAGTTGCATTTTTTCCACAGTCCTGATGGAATCTGGTTTATTATAGTACTTGACCTCCCTTCCCTTCTCAGGAGATGCTCACTTCTTGATATAAGGCTGGAAATGCTTAGCCACTTGGGACACATGAAACTGACTATGATTACAAGCTGAGATTCATAATATGAGATTTCCTGTTAAGTGGTTTTTCTGATGCAGTGAAACTCTTAAAACAATGTCAATGACAAAATGCCATATGAACAGCCCTGAGTGAGGAACAAACAGATTCTGTGATCATTTGTTGAATAATTGCAATTGTTCATGAATGCCTTGGCATATGTACTTCTGCAGTGAAATCACTATGAAACACATTCGAGCAGCATGTTTTATGTGCCCTAACAAATGGTTTTCTAAATTAGTTTTTTAATTTTTTTTCAATTTCCTAAGATGGCATCTAATTATACTAAATGTCTCAGTTTATTTACAAAATGCTCATAACAGTGGTGGGATTTCATACTGCTCCCAATCCAGCAGTCCATTTAAATCATCTGGGGCCGGATTCTGTCTGGCACTTATGTAGTAATGGGGGAAAGGAAAAAGCAGTAAGAAGACTTCCCGTCTGTACTCTTGTGGGGGAACAGAGCACCTGAAAGATTGTGAGGAAGAGACAGGTCCTTGGCTCTGCTCCCCTGACACTCCCAGGACTGTGGTGTCCTCTTCCGTGACACTACGCTCCAGCTGTGCCACACTGTATTCCCCCGCTTCCGGGGATTGCAACTTCCCTCAGTGGCAACTCAAGTCCACTGTCCCGTGGCTGTTTCACATGTGGCTCCAGCACCCTCTTCTGCCTTTACCTCAGGGCCTGAGCCTGCAGGCCCTAGCAGCCAGCCAGGAACTCTCTTTAGCTCCTCCAGTCCCTGCTTGCAGCACTGCTTTGTCCCAGGTGCTGGTGCTCCTTCCTCCTCCTGCTAGGAGACTCGTCTTCTCCTGATCAAGCTCCAGTCAGCTACTGAATGCTATTCTGCTCTGCCCTGCCCTGCAGGCCTTCTTATGTGAGCCTGCCAGGCCATGATTGGCTACTCCTCTCAGCACCTTTCTAATTAGCTGCAATCCAGCGCAGCCTCCCTAGGCCTTCTTTTAACCTCTTTTCTGCCAGTGAGGGGCAGAAAAGGGGTTAAAAGAAGGCCTAGGGAGGCTGTGCTGGTAGGAATTTGTGATGCTCTGTACCTCGGGGGAACACCCTACACCCCAATGTTTATCCTCATATTATGATTGTGTGGTATCCAATGCAAAGTGTGTCATGTCAGGTATTTTCAGAAAGCTCATGATGCACTGAGCATTGTTGTTACAATAATGTTATAGTAATTGCTGTTACGGGAATATTATAGGTTGTAATTTCATGTATATAGTTATGAGGTTGAAAATGTGTCCTCATGGCTGAAAACTCTCCAAGAGAAGAGGGGGAGTTCACACCTCATCAGGGCATATATGGGACAAACCCAGCCCAGCCTCACAGGAACAAAGGACACTGGCCTAGGCAGCAACAAAGGAGCTGTTGGACTCTCGAGTGAGTCACCCCCCTTCCTTTGGTCAGTTTGGGACTACGATGAGGTAATGCTCACCTGACTCAGACGGGGGGGACAAAGCCAAGAGGGAAGAAAGAACACAATAATAGGGAGAGACATTTCCTATGCTCTTCCTCTCTCTTCCACCTAAATCTACAGACACCACCACCAAGCGACTGAAGTGCTGATCAAAGGGGAGAGCCTGGCTGAAGGGCAACCAGCCAGCCTGTGGTGAGAAGCATCTGAGTTTGTAAGGGCATTGAAAGTGTTAAGATCAGCTTAGAATGTATTTTGCTTTTATTTCATTTGACCAAATCTGACTTGTTATGCTTTGATTTATAATCACTTAAAATCTATCTTTGTCGTTAATAAATCTGTTTGTTTATTCTATCTGAAGCAGTGTGTTTGGTTTGAAGCATGTCAGAGACTCCCCTTGGGATAACAAGCCTGGTACATATCAATTTCTTTGTTAAAGTGACAAACTCATGTAAGCTTCCAGCGGCATAACTGGATCCTGCAAGACGGAGGTTCCTAGGGTTGTGTCTGGTACCGGAGATATTGGCTAGTGTAATTTGGTTGCACAATCCAAGGAGCAGTTTACATCCAGAGGCTGTGCATGAACAGCCCAGGAGTGGGGGTTCTCACAGCAGGGCAGGGTAAGGCTGGCTCCCAAAGTCAAGGATTGGAATGACCTAGTAGATCACTGGTCCAGATAACACCAAGGGGGAAAGTCACAGTTAATTATTGTGATTATGAAGTACCTTATCTATGTTTTTTTCTGGTTTCCAATCACCCCAAAAGTGATAAGATGTCTGGCTCTTTAATGTTCTCATCTGAACCTTTTGGTTTGGGATATTCAGCTTGCTACCTCTCCCCCCATATATATATATATATACACACACACACACACATATATACATACACACACATGCTAGGAATCTATCTATCTAGATAGATAGGCATTTCCTAGCGTGTAATTCAAAATATGGCGGGTTTGAGATTTGAGTTGTGTTGTGTATGCTTACCCAGCTCAGTTGGATTAGTGGTTGACATTACTTCCTTTTGATTAAGAGACAGAGAAGAGATGCTATTTGCCATAAACAAACATTTAAGAGGAACCTGCTTACTGTCAACCTTCATTAGGCTTCCAATGACTTTATTAAGCCATCCAATTCTGCACAAAAATATTTACTTGCAGGAATTCACACAGCACCACCTCCTCTACATTAAATTCTTACAGTTTAATTTTCTTATATTCTCTCCTGGAACACATCAAATTGACACTTGGTGCTTCATAATTATTACTTCAGATATTTTCAACTTCTGTATACACTGGTCCGACCCAGGGGCGGCTCTATGTATTTTGCCGCCCCAAGCATGGCAGTCAGGCGGCTTTCGGCAGTGTGGCTGCGGGAGGTTCGCCGGTCCTGCGCCTTTGGCATACCCGCTGCCGAATTGCTGCTGAAACTGCGGGACCGGTGGACCTCCCGCAGGCATGCCGGCGAAGGCAGCCTGACTGCCGCCCTCACGGCGACCTGCAGGCCGCCCCAGGCACGCGCTTGGTGCGTTGGTGCCTGGAGCCGCTGCTGGTCTGACCTGATGTATACTGGTGTAAATCCAGAGCCACTTCATGGAAGTCTAATTGCAATGGACACACTTGTGTCCTTACCTTGCAAGCTACACTAGATATGGCTGCAACTTTGTTCACAGTTCCTGTAGGTTATAAAGGGATTTAAAGGCCCAATGGGGCAGAATTAATGCATTGAAATCAAGAGCTGCAAACCTTCTCTGCAGGAAAAGACTACATTTTAGATGTCCTCATTGTGTCTATGGGATGATGACTCTGCTCTTCTCCTGCCTGTTGTATGTTCACTTGCAATAATAATAAAATAAAATAATAAATAGTTCTTATTAGAACTGGGAAAACTAGTCATGATGAGAATAGCTCTGTTTTGGTTAATGAACTGTCTGAATGTTAATGGGCCATCATGTTTGGTAAAGAAGATGGGAGCAAGGCATCACGCTCCTCTGGTTCTGGCCCTGTCTGCTCTGAGCTATGCTAGCTGGCAGTCCTCTCCAGGGCAAAGTCCACCACCTGAGAACTGGCAGGGCACAGCAGCACTGGCTGTGCCCTTTCCCACTCACTAGCATGCTGCCGTGCCAGAGCTGGAGAAGTGGTGTGGGCTACAGCACATGGGAAGAATTCTCAGCTAGCCAGATGCAGCCAGTATTCAACCCCTTTGCACAGTGGTGTTAGATTGGGGAAGAGAATTTCTTCCAAGGTATGAAGAGAGGTGCAATTAAGACAACCAGCTGAGTGCAAGTCAGTGTAGCCAAAACACCCACGAAGAGGGGAAGGGAAGAATAAAACAATGCGAAAAACCAAACAAACAAAAACCCCAAAACAAACAAAAAACCTGTGGTGCAGATGAGCTGAAAAGGCTCTGAGGGGAGAGAGGCAGCAATCATGAGAGTTGTTCTTTGATTATAAACTTGCACTAGAAAGCCATGCCTAATATTTAGAATGCAGGGCATTATTCTCCGCTCTAAGGATCAAAGAGTGAACTCATATAGTTAACTGACTGAGCCTTCAAATGACATACCTGCTACAACAGAAACATCATTTCTTTCCTCATAAGTGGAATGAAGATGTGATTGGAAATGGCATGCTTACCCTGGATGAGAAACATTCCCAGAACTGCTCATCCAAAATATATTGTGTATTATTATTAAGAACTGATTTGAAAAAAGACAGACAAGTGGAAGCATATGTTTAAATATGCCAGATGTATATAATACTCCCTGAGTAGCCTATTTTTCATGCATATTGTATAGGCTGTTCATTTCTTTTTCAAAAAGATAATTAAACTTACTAAATCTCTCAATATACTAGTCACACAGGGTGAAATAGTACAGAAAGGGAGCCTGGAGGTAGTGAGCGAAACTCAGCACTAGTGTAACCCAAATGACTTCAAAGAAAGGTGAATTTGGCCCTTTATATACTCAAAACCATTCAGGTAAGGAGTGGCCAGATGAGAACTGAAAGAGAAACTGCCCAGTACAAATATTTGAAGATTCATTTGCTCCATGTCACATCTCCCACAACCCTTCTGGCCACCCACCAGCCTGCTGTGAGGAGAATCCAATCTTGTGTGTCCCTGGCTACCTGGGTGTTTTAAGCTTAGAGCATGAATGGAGTCCAGCCACTTCCCCAACGTTGGGTTCCTTCAGAAATTCTTGGGACTCAGACCTTCTATATGACACCCCCTTCTGAGAGCTGGAACCCACTGTCCAGCCACCTTCACCCTGACTGCAGTGCTGACCCTTCAGATCCTCCTGTACTAAAAATACACTCCTCTCCCAGAACTCCATCCCAAAGGTGTGAAGCTTTTGGTTTACAGTTTAACTCTCTCCAGTAGCTAACAAACCATTTTACATGCAGAGAGGCACTTTGCCCAGAAAGCTGAACACATTTGCTCTTCTACTTAATCACGTACAGAACATACAAAAGAGTAAGCATCAAACTGCAGTGTCCTCCACTAGCTCACCCTTACCTTGTTAGTCCTTGGAAGACCAGTTGAGGGTTCAGTCAGGAAGGCAGGCTTCCTTGCCTCAAAAGATGCTACATGCTGGGTTGCTTCCCCCTCATGGGCTGGAGAAAATGGCCAAACATCCAGATAAATCAGCTCCTCCCTATTTATAACTTTTAGCTCCCTCTGTCAGGTGGTACCCTTACAAGCGTCCTATGGGAGGCCATACTCCTGCCAAGATAACCTCCCCCCGACAAACCAGTTCTCTTGGGTAGGAGCTAGTCTATTGTCTAGAGCAATTACATTTAAATAGAGGGCTATTTCTCAGTTAAATCCCTGTATTACTTTGGCTTGGAACTTCTTTCCAATATGGAGTCAGCATCAGTGGTAAAAGCAGAAGTGGATAAACTAACCTCAATATTGCCCAGATAAGAAGTGGATTTACCTGCCTTTACCCTCAGCTACACTATGGGGCAACATCACAACAGGGAAGTCAACTAGCCCCACATTCAAAATGGAGTTTGTAGCAATACAGATACAATCAGAGTCCGCAATATCAAACAGAATTCATACGTTTCTACAGATTCTCAGATCACACCCTGCTACTTGTATACCACTGGTCTACAATTTTTGAGAAGTCGTCTGCTTCAGAGATAAAATGTGCTATTTATTATGTATTTTGATGCGCTGAATTCAAATATGACAATTAAAACAACTGATTGGCTACTGTTTCTAAGATATTTAAGTTTTTACATTTTATGTCTATGTATATTGTGTAGATAGTAGAGTTTTAATCATAAATTGTAAACCTAGGTCTTTTCATGTGTTTATGGTTGCTTTACATGATAATATTTCACCTGTCCTGTTTATGTAACACTTTAAAAATCAGCAAAAGGGTTATATAAATAAAATTTATTATGAAACAAAAGGCAAAAAACTATTATGTACATAGTTTAGTCCTATTCAGTGTCTACTCGGCGCTTCTTGGCTTGTCTCTTGTATTCATTAAATGGAGCATCTCTTGTCACTGTCCAGCAATAGTCTGCAAGCATTGATGGGCTCCATTTGCCCTGATAGCGTTTCTCCATTGTTGCAATGTCCTCGTGAAATCGCTCACCATGCTCGTCGCTCACTGCTCCGCAGTTCGGTGGAAAAAAATCTAGATGAGAGTGCAAAAAATGTATCTTTAGTGACATGTTGCAACCAAGGCTTTTGTATGCCTTGAGTTGGTTTTCCACCAACAACCTGTAGTTGTCTGCCTTGTTGTTTCCAAGAAAATTTATTGCCTCTAACTGGAAGGCTTTCCATGCCGTCTTTTCCTTGCCACGCAGTGCATGGTCAAATGCATCATCTCGAAGAAGTTCACAAATCTGAGGACCAAGAAAGACACCTTCCTTTATCTTAGCTTCACTTACCCTTGGAGGTACTTGAAAGCTGCTTGTGTTTTGTCAACGGCCTTGACAAAGTTCTTCGTCAGACCCAGCTTGATGTGTAAGGGTGGTAACAAAATCTTCCTTGATTCAACAAATGGTGGATGCTGAACACTTTTCCTCCCAGGCTCCAATGACTGTCGGAGTGGCCAATCTTTCTTGATGTATTGGGAATCTCTTGCACGACTATCCCATTTGCAGAGAAAACAGCAGTACTTTGTGTATCCAGTCTGCAAACCAAGCAAGAGAGCAACAACCTTCAAATCACCGCAAAGCTGCCACTGATGTTGGTCATAGTTTATGCATCTCAAAAGTTGTTTCATGCTGTCATAGGTTTCCTTCATATGGAATGCATGACCAACTGGAATTGATGGCAAAACATTGCAGTAAAACAGCTTTAAGACGCTATCTTGTTCTTGGGTATCCCCTCCTCTTATCTTAGGTAGTTCAGACATTCAGTCTCCTAGCTCACTGACCCATTTGCCTATCTTAGATAACACAAACATTCTGTTTCCAGTCTGCTGATTTATTTACCTCCCCATGCATGTCTTCTAAGAAATGAGGTATCCCCATGTTTAATTGCATATGTCAAGCCAGGCCGACATTCCACTGCCTTTCCTTTTCTTTTTTTATATTCATATTTGTTTTATTTGCATTCTATTTTTGGGATTTTGTGCTTTTTAAAAAAAGTTTATTTTTTGGCAATCCATTTATAAGACTATAGTAGTTGTAACTATTTGAACTATTATTAATATTAGGTTTACAGCATGATCTTTTCCATTACAGCCTACAAGGTTTTTTCCACTGTCTGTACAGTATTGTCCCCAATTTCCTGTTGCTCAGCTATTAATTGGGCAATGGACAACAACAGTTCTATTTTCCTTTGTACTAAATTAGTGGTGTTAATGAATAAGGGAGGTATGGGCGCAAAGAAATTGGTCACCAGTGACTCCCTTTCAGTGTTGTCTGTCACATCCTTTGTTATATTCTTGCCATAGGCAAGGGGTCCTAGTCTGAATCAGAGACATGAGATTCAGGCAAAGCCCATCCAGGCTCTCCTGGCATGATGTTGTCCCCAGTGAAAAGGTGTGGTATGCCAGAGCACATACTGTGTCCCCGAGCCGTACCACCTCCTTTACTCGCTCTTTAATGACTAGTCAGGCCCAATCTCCCTCGCTTGTGGTCAGATTTATTTGTGCCGAGCACTCTCAGAACCATCTGTGCTTGATTTGTTTACAGCAGGCTGTGTTTATTTCATTTCTTCGTTGTGTTTCTATTTTTGCACTGGGATAATGCTGTTTATAGATCCCATTCTTTATTGTGCTCATGCTGTTAATATATGCTATTTTTTAAAATTAAGGACGAGCAATCATAATTGGCACAGGCCTATGCAGGCTGCTTAAGCATTTGCTACTTTGGGGCAACTTTGTGGTATATTGAAAACTCTTAAAATTGTGACCTATCACTTCAAATTCCGAGGGAATTTCCTGCTCCTGCGTGCAGTCGGGAGGCTCTGTAGGGAAGTGTGCACTCAGAGTTAGTCTGCAGCCAGCCAGCCAGTCTAGAGTAGGCTGGAGTGATAGTGCTCTCTGGTTTTGGGAGTAGCCTGCTTTCTGTCTCTGTCTGGGTTCTTCTGTGTTGTTACTATTTATTCTCATAGTGCAAAGCACCATAAAGTCACATCACAATGAACGATAAACACCACCCACGGGAGTCGTTGGCCAGGAATCTTCCTCCCCCTTTTGGGGTGTTCAGACAGCCTTGAGAAGCATGCCATCCCACATTCCATCTAGTCAGCCGTATCACTGAACCACACTCATGGTGAGTGTCCCTATCCCTAGCACCTGGCACTAGTATCTGCAAAACTTATTTCAATAATCTTCCTCTGCTCATCTGACACACATGTCCACAAACTCAAGTTTTCTTTGAGAATCACTCTGATTATGTCAATTGGGGTGAATACCTCTTTGTTAGTCATGTGTAAGGTATAGCAAAAGCACAGCAATCGCCTGTACCGTTGTAACTAAAAGGCAGAAAGCCTCTTGTGTGCGATTATTCTGAATTTGAAGAAATAAAGTAAAGTTACATTGCAACCTTCCAGGAAGAGTATTTTATTTTTTTATCTAACTTCTCTGTTGTATGCTGTGAAGCATCAGACAGGACCCTGTATTTCTTTTTTTGTTATTTCTAAAAAAACTCTATAAAAGTCTTTGTTACTTTTGCATGTACTCCACTGTTTGTTGGAGGATAAAAATACATCTGATTTCATGTAAGTTCTCTGTCCCGGGGGACTGTAATTCTTGTCAGAATTACTTTGAAACCCTGGTTACTTGGCAAACATGGTTGGTGCAGTGTCACAACCTATAGAAAAAATGTTAAACTTCAAGTCCAAAGCCAAATCCCCTTTCCTGGTGCAGTTTGAATTGAAATCCAAATAAGCAATCTCTGATAGAGATGCTAACAATAAACATAGCTGCAGTAAGCTCCTCATCAGAGATTATAGACTCTAGCAAACAGGCTCCCATCGGGCTGCAGTAAAACACTGGCTTACCCCGCCATTCACTCATTAGGCTCTCATTCAATTTGCTTATACCTTGCTGTTACTTTGCACTGCACTGGCTCTCTCCCTGATGCTGTGTCTAGCCTTAGATCCCTCTTCAATCCTGTGCTGAATGCTTTTGTTCTTCTTGAAAAGAAGATCTGGGGACTTGGAAGAACATGCTCAGACTAAATCCAGTGTTTCTTAATATATTCTCCAAGTTCCCACATCTAGTTTCAGGCAACCTCAGCTACGCCCCATGTCAAGCTAGTGCAGGCATTGCTGAATGCAAGAATAGCGACTTTAATTTACCTCTCCTCTGCTAATTCCCTTTACAGCACCCATACACCAGCAGAAGGGGAAAATGGTTAAAAGACAGTGTAACTGGTACATGGGACAAAAGGGGGAGTGAGGTATTTCTCCCTCCTTATTAACTATTGTATGAAGCAACCTAGAATAGCTACATATTCCTTTGATTCATGCGGCAGGAATGCTGCAAAATTTGGAACTAAGTTCAGATTGTGATTCATACTCCGCTCCACCCATAGGAATGGGCATATTAAGATCCAGGATTTTTGTTTGATCCTACTTCTCTGAGCTTGATCCAAAGCTTGCTGAAGTCAATGGAAAGACTCCCATTGTATTTACTGGGCTTTGGGTCAAATCCTTATAATCAACACTCAACACTCATATTTAAGAGAATTGACATCAGTGGGCTCTGGATCAGGCCTTTAATTATGGAGAACGATTTCAGAGAACATACTAGTTATTACCTTTGCCTGTATCATCCTCCTAATATTAGCATCACACAAATGACTTTGTAAAGTGCTTTGCAAGCTCGCAAGGATGAAAGCTGATCTACAAAACGAAATTATGTTCCAAATATCCTGCCAGAACATTGTTCAGATAAAACGTACGCATGACGACATGAGTGTTTCATGTATTTCTTTATAAAGGTAGCTCAGTTTAGCTGATGGTAATTTAAAATCAGTCCACAAGATTCTACACACTTACTTGCCATTTTTACTGCACCAATCAAGGCTGCAAACATATATAGACATAAATATTGTAGTAGATAAAACCTACAGATATAGGGAAGGAATATTTCCAAAAATATAGTTATCTGTCTATAACTTAGTAATGTTTAATTTCTTTCCTCCTCTTCACCCTCAAAAGGGACAAAAATTATGTTAAAACACTAGCCAGTGCTTAACTTATCTGACTAGGGTAAATACAGTTTATTGTTTCAAGGCTGAAGGAATTAGAAATCAATTTAATAATTTCTCATATTACAAATCTTTGCAACTAAATGTTTTTATTTTCAGATTGTGATCTGCTATCTTAATTAATGGACATCTGAGGTGAACAATAATTTTGTCCTTTACATAACTCGCTCTTGCAGATCGTAATGACAAGGTAATACGCCTGTCGGAGAGCCAAGTAACTAGTGAGCCTGCAATTCCATTGTAATGCATTTGATTTGATTCATCTGTTTGAGGAGGGTACATCTGGCATATGGAGGCAATACGTTTTATTGAAATATGGATGAATATGAAACAGATTCAAAGCTTTTCTTGCATCATTGTTCTCATGTGTGCTTTGGAATATTTTTCTTTTACCCTGCACATTAGTTTTGGTATTTATATAGAATTCAATTAGCAGCTATAAACCTACTTCATCCTAACTGTTATAGTGACTAAATACAAATAATAAAATAAAATGAGATTCAGATTTAATCTTTCTCTCTCTGTTGAATTTTAATCAGCACTGGCATGTATCACTGGCATATTAGAGAATTCACTGGTGTATTAGAAAAATTCATGGCTGTGTTTATGCATATAAGCACATTATCTGATATTCCTTGCATACTGACATGGGAATCCTCAGACCAAAAATTAAACCTTGCTAGAAGGCAACCCCAATTCCTGCCTCTATTCAGAGTTATCCACAGTCTGTATGTATAGCTGACTTTTCAAAGCAAAATACTGATTATTACTATTCAATCAGTAGGACAATGGTCTAACAATTCCTTTTTGATTAGATTAACTGGATTTGTGATAAAATTTGGTCAGAATTACACTTTGATTTAAAATACATCTGCACTAGGTGTTTTGTTTTTTGTTGTCGGTAATCCTTATAATATTTCATTCCAACCCATTTTTCCACTCTCAAAATTTGGGCCTGCATTAAGACTTTTGATGCATTTAATGCAAAACGCATTTGAGCTTTTTGAAATGTGATTGTAGCAGGTAAATGTGATACATCTAGAGAACAGTATGTTTCACATTTCAGAAAAAATACCACTGTTTCCTTCTTCATATGGTACTTTAATAGATCTTCTGAGAAGGACAATACAAACCCCGATGTCAACTCTGTCCACATATCTATTCCAGTGACATCATCATAGGACCTAATCACATCAGCCATACCATCAGGGGCTCGTTCACCTGCACATCTACCAATGTGATATATGCCATCATGTGCCAGCAATGCCCCTCTGCCATGTACATTGGCCAAACCGGACAGTCTCTACGCAAAAGAATTAATGGACACAAATCTGACATCAGGAATCAAAATACTCAAAAACCAGTGGGAGAACACTTTAACCTGTCTGGTCATTCAGTGACAGACCTGCGGGTGGCTATATTACAACAGAAAAACTTCAAAAACAGACTCCAACGAGAAACTGCTGAGCTAGAATTGATATGCAAACTAGACACAATCAACTCCGGTTTAAATAAGGACTGGGAATGGTTGAGCCATTACAGACATTGAATCTGTCTCCCCTTGTTAGTATTCTCACACTTGTTATCTAACTGTCTGTCTGTACTAGGCTAGCTTGATTATCACTTCAAAAGTTTTTTTTCTCTTAATTAATTGGCCTCTCAGAGGTGGTAAGACAACTCCCACCTGTTTATGCTCTCTGTATGTGTGTATATATATCTCCTCAATATATGTTCCATTCTATATGCATCCGAAGAAGTGGGCTGTAGTCCACGAAAGCTTATGCTCTAATAAATTTGTTAGTCTCTAAGGTGCCACAAGTCCTCCTGTTCTTCTTTTTGCGGACAATACACTGTATCTCAAAGGCTATAATGCTATTTCAGTTTGACATCTGTTCTAAGGGAATGTTATCCATCATTAGCAATGCCATTAGTGACCACTTTCAGTCCATTGTTCTCAGTTTTGAAGCTGGCCATATAGATCTCATTTTAAACAGTTAGCTCCACATGTATACCCTTTTAGGCCAGTGTACTCAGAGAGAGAGAGAGAAAAAAAAGCGTTATTACCAATCATATTTCAATCATCCATTTTCATGTGGAAAGTACAGCATGTGGGATCCCAAATGTGAGAAAACGACAAGCTCCTTTGACTACTCATTGTTATAATATTCAGCATCCTCTAATTAAGTTGTGGAAGCAAAGGCATTAGACCTGCAAAGCATGAAATCAAAGGAAACTGTTGCAAAATGCATGCTGTTTTAAGTAAACTCAGGGTATTTTTGGCAAAAGCGTAATGTGGTTTAACTGATGCTGAAGCGTGTACTGCACTATTTAAAATATCACAAAAGTGCGTGGGCTTAAAACAACATGGGTTAAGCACAAAAAAGGGAAGGAAATGAAAAAGTAAGACAAACTTTACCATTGTTTTTACATATCATTGTTCTGATGTTTCTTAATAATCTAAAAATGATGCTATGTAGTTCTATACCGCTTTGCATAAATAAAAAAGGTCTGATTTTCAAAGGCACTAAAGTGCCCTCATTGCCATTGGTTTCACTGGGAATTATGGATGCTCAGCAACTCTACATCAGGCCACTTTCATTTTCTTGCCTACATATCGATTTAGATGCCTGTCTTAAAACACCTGAGATGGGATTTTGAAAGTCACTTGGTGTTGCCTTAATTCTGCTCCTACTGAGCTCAATGAGAATTTTATTATTTATGTCAATCGGAGCAGTTAGGCCAACACATAGTGCTATTGAAGATTAAACTCTTAATTTGAACATTTTGGACTAAGTTAATTGACTAAAGTCTAGTTCCTCAAAGGGATGTAAGTGCCTAACTCCCATGGATTTTGATGAGCATTAGTTATCTAAATGCCTTTGCTTATCTGGGGCTAATACAGGAATAAATCTTAACTCTCCTGACTAAGTCCTGTGTTTTAGCTACATCCTCATCCTTTGTCTCCTTGACATGACTATATGTTGCCAAATTCTGCCCTCATTTAAACTGATGTAATGCCATTGAAGTCAACTGGCCAAATTCATCATTGGTATAATTCTACCAACTTTGGTGAACTTGCATAAGAAGTGAATTTAGGCTAATGATCTCAGTGGGCTAATTCCCGTGGAAGGGAAGGCAAATTTGGCTCATCAGCTGTGATCATTTGAGAAACAAAGAGTTTCTGCTATTGCTCTGGATTTCATTGCTTTTATGAACATAAAGTCGGTCCCTTTGTTTATTTTTGTATAAAGGTTTCATGTTAGTAAAAAAAAAGGAGTTTTGAAAATTTCCTTTTGGAAGTGTACAAGTTGTTCAGCCAAATTTTAGAGAGGATGAATGAGACAGATGATGTGAAATCTATAAGAATAAATAAGATATCACCTGGAAAACATTAAGCTAACAGAATTTTTGATACTGCAAAGCCAAATCAAACACTTTGTATATTTTTATTTTGACAGAGAGAATTTGCCAGAGTTACAAAGGCTAATGAAAATAACAGAGAGGATAGCAGATAAGCCTACTTATTTCCCATAGACAGCTGGAAAATGTCTGAGTTGTAACTAGGTAAAAACAGCTGCATTAGGGCTGGAATTAAAGTTTGTATCTAACCTAAAATGGTAATGCCAACACTAAATATTACAATCTGATGACATTTGGCTGTCAGCTGAGTGTAATGTTCAGGTAGTCTATATTGAAAGGAATTCTACGAGAGTGTTGACATTGACTTCAGTGGGACCCAGCTTTCACACTGAGACTATAAAATGAAAATTACTATAATGTTATAAAACCTTCGATAAGTTTCCCTGGGTCTGCAGGGATGGGTATTTATCCATGGTAGGTGGTAGTGGGCTTCTCATTCTGTTTCATCCATTCTTGAGAGCTATTATGATGTTTTCTACCCATATTTATGAAGAGCAGTATTCTCTCCATTTATGGTTTGATTAAAATGACAGGGTCTGATCCAGAATTCACTGAAGTTTAATGGAAATCTCTCTGTTGGCTTCAGTTGGCTTTAGATTAGGCTCACTAAACACAATTAGAAAAAGTTTGAAACTGCGGTATGCAATTCAACTAGTAAAATTCAGATACCAAAGTGTCTACAGATATCCAGATACATTTAGTACCAGAAGAGTGTGGGGGTACAGTATTCACTATCTGTTGCTATGCGCAACACCGCACATTGGGACCTATTCTCTTCTCTCACAGGTTTGACACCACTGAATCTCCCTTGACTTCAATGGGATGGCACCTGCTTTAAAACAGTGTAAGTAAGAGAAGGAACAGGCTTCAGGTTTCCTCGTCATTAGTACTATCGCTGCCATAATATAAAGAAAAACACCCACAGTAAAGTGGTGGGTATAAGAAGCTATTAATGAGAAGTAAAATAATAATCCTCCTACCTTCTCCGTGCTGTTTTTTAGTTTCCACCTTCTGTCTTTTACTTGATTAAATCCTATCAGCTTGTTAACATGACTAGTCACACACATATCGACAAAGCAAATTTTGCAAACAGGAAATACAGGAAAAGCAGCGAGGAAATTTATTCTCTGTTGCAACCTGTTGCTGCTGGAGTCAGATGGAACCACGCTAGGGCACTTTGGGCCATTGTTTATGTGTGTTGTATGGGGTAAGTGTTCATATAGATCACATATTCCAACACCTTCCAGTGTTTGTTTTTCTTTTTCTGGGCCAGCTGGAAGAAAGAAATAGTGGCTATTTCAAGAGAGTATGAGGTTTCTAGATTAGTTGTACAGTCTCAAAGTTGACTGAACTAGATAATGCTACTGATATGTTTGGATGCTAATTTCTGGCTGGTTATCCAAGTTGTTCTTCTGAACTAGGGCTGATTGAGTACTGCAAAATAGTGTTTGCAAACATTCATTTGCATTTTGAACAGCTGTTCAGTTCATTCAAGTTTTGCTGCTGCTTTTTATTTACTATTCATGCACATCTGGACTATCATCATTCTGTTTGCATGAATGTTTGGGGAATTGCTGTAGTATATCCAAATACCTATATGCACTTGATAAAGAGAGTTGCATTCATACACAAACAAAATAATTCCTTATTTGTCATTTGTTTTTCTCTAGTTTAGATAAATAAAACATTTCTATCAGGAATCAGAAATAGCATGTGATTCAGATAAAGCATGCACACACACACACACACACACAAATTCAAATTGAATGGTTCATGAGTGACTCATAGGCTAAAATGTATTTGCATAAACTGTTCATCAAGAAATAATTGCAAATCATTAGCAATTAGGATTATATTTTTACAAATGTATTCTCTAACAGAAAAAAATGGGGCTAAATTATCTGGATAATTATTCACACATAATAATTCTAATATTTCTACTCTGAAACTTTGGAAGGGCTGCCCACCACTAACTAAACATGTGAACTTACTTTGGGTCTCTTTGAAGTACTGGATATATTCTCCAGGGTTTATTTCATTTTATTTTAAACTTCTTGCCTGGGTTTACATCCTGACTGGTGCCAGATGACAAACTCCTCCGCATATGGGTAGGTACTTTGAGAATCTGTTGTCTCTTACTACTTTTTTTATTAGAATCATCATTTTCCATCCCTAATCTAAGCAGCTGTCACATTTTCTGTCCTGCTTTGTAAACAGTAAGCATGAACGTGGGTGATTTTATCATAATGTTCAGGTTCTCCCACCTAACACCTGCAATTTCCTTAGTACTTTTAAAATTTTCTTTTGACAACAGCCTTTGCACTTTCTCCAGGTTGTAGGAAGAAGTGGAACAAAAAATAGAGCTTTGGTGTATGACTTTTAATTTGAAATTATGGTTGATCTGTGGTGGAAACTCCTGCTATATTTAGTGTAAACTTGTCCAGGTTTCAAGGAAAAAGGTGGTAGGATTCCAGGCGCTGAAAAGGAGTAACATATGGAAACCTAAATCAGGTTCAGTTGCTACTTAAGCCCTGAAATCTTTTTGCCTGGCCCTTGGTCTGCACAGGGCCTTTTGCTTCCATCTTGCTGCTGCAACTAACTGAGTTAGGTAGCAACACCTCTTAGTGTTGCCATTTTTGATGATTTTATCATGAGTCTCACAATATTTGGTATCATTCTTTAATGATTGGCTGCTAGGATCCTATGATTATAGGGGAATTTCAGATTTCATTTTAAGTTTCATGATTGCAAAGAAAAACTGGAGAATGTGAACCTGAAAGGCTAAAAAAAAAAAAAAAAAGCACAAGATACATAAAAATCATTATATTTAAAATAATGTTTGTTTACTTTTAAGTTAATCTCCTGAATTTGGGGGACTGAAGGAGTCCTGACCCATGATTTTTGAGTGCTTTGCGGTTAGCAATACTACCATTTCATAGGACAATTAAAAACTTACAACCATGGGCCTAATTTGGGGGGGGGGTGGCAGTGTGTGTTGCCCCCCATTCTGCAAGACTTGGACAGGCATGGAATTTCCCCCACACACGTGGCACCGTTGGCTTGACTGGAGCTGCTCCCCCTCCCACAAAATATAGAAGTCAAATTATGCCTATGCATAAAACAGGATCTTGATCTGTGGAATAACTTTGAGTGAATTTGACAGGATCCCCATATGAAGATCAGAATAGGACCTTAGGTTGAACCTTCACACTTATTGTCTCACACTTTGAAATTGGATTTGGGAATCCAGGGAGGCTAAACCAAAAGTGGTGTTTGTGCAATTTGCCAATTCCCGATATAAGGTACTCTTTGATAAGCCTGATTCTCTAGCAAAAATAGGTCCAGGAGGCATTTACAACTCTAGAACTTCCTCAGTAACTGCAAATGCCAACCACCATGGCTTACAAATGGCAGTAAGTCCAGAAGAAATTAGGGCTACTGGTTTTCTCTTTTGTGCTAAATATTACTGAGGTTAAAAGCTTAAATGAGGTTATTGCCAGAATCATTCTAATATAATCCTCAGCTGAGAATTTTGTCATGCTGTCCAGAAGCATGGCAACCAGGTACCTTTATGTGCCATGCAAGAACTTGCATATACAATTAGACACAGAAATCTTACTTGCATTGTTGTATACAGTCCTTAACTTCAGGTTTTTTTAAAAAAATCAGGTCCTGAAATTACTATTGGGAGGTCCATATTTTCATAAGAAGCCCTCACTCATAATTCTAGTTGTGAGCCTGGAATACATGAAGGCCTTGAATTACTAAAGGTATGAAATGTAGAACTGGTGGGTTTATTCTGTATTGGAATAATTATATAGCACTAAAGCTATGGCAGTAGAGGCAGAGAGATTATTCTTGGAGTTCAGATTCACACTGGAGTTCAGTTATGTGAAATATCATTTGAAATAATTACTCTATTACTCTGAAAAATATATACTTGCTGAGCTTTAGATAATAATAGTAATGATAAAAATATTTTTAAAAAATTAAGCATGTGCATATTTTAATACACTAATCTTCTAAGAGCCTGGTAAATTATAGGTTTTTTACTCTGTAAAATTCAAAGACTTTAGTTCTTTTTAAACATTCATTTGACATTTTCTCTGATCTGAAATTTTTAACATTATGTGTTAGCTTATATATTTATTATATCTGGTTACTGTATTGTAATAGCTAAGATACATTAACAAATATATTTACAGAAGTTGTAAAGATATAGTAGAAAAAAATTGAGTTCTAGCATTCAGTTTAAATTGGATCTGAATAGCTAATATTCTGTTGTTTTGAGACTTGTTTTCAGTAGAAAACATAGCTTAGAATAAAAAGAGCCGAGAGTTATCTTGGATAAAAAGTGATTGGTGGTGTGATAAAACTTCAAGTGGTTGCCACAATAGTGACAATGCAAGCTAAAAACAGCCTTATTTAAAAAATCTAACAAGCCACTATTAAAACCTATTAATTACATTTTTTTAATATTTATTTTTCACTTCATTTGCAGCATTTGGGTTGAAATTAGTTGTAGATATGTGGTGGATGCTAGAAAATATTTTTTACTGATTTGTTTTATCTCACCTGTCTCAAAAATAGACTATATATATATTAATTGCCTAAAATGACATTTCTTACACTTTCCTTACTCTGAAATATAGTTCTTTCAAAACTCTTCAATATATTTCAAAAGGCTCTAACAAGATATGTTATCTTGTTATCCAATTAGTCCTGTTTTGTTATTGAGAAATATGAAATAGGCCAAAGAGACAGAAATAACTAATACTTTTATTTTCATCTAATGAGTGTTGGCTTTTTTGTAATTAAAATGCTTCTTGTTATTTTAACTATGATAGCTTGCAAGATAAAGTTAAATTTAATGTTGACATTACTTTGCTGTCTATTCAAAGCTAATGAAATTACTAATCAAATCCATTTCTGAACATGCTTCATTAATATTTATAATGCTAGTGAGTTTAGAAAGCAAATATTGTCTTCAGAAGTAGGTCTACCTACAATACACAACCATAAAACAAAGAAGAATAAAGGAATTTGTAATCCAGGATGTCATTTAAAAAAATGTGGTGCACATTTTACATGCTTAGTGTATTGTGTAGCCTGAAATGCAAGTTGACGAATTCAGCAACTGAGCACTGTGGAAAAAAAGAAATATTAAGATAGTAAACGGTCAAATGGAGAAGACTCACAGGATGATGAGAACTGGGGAGCTGTATCACACTAGACAAAGAAAACAGTTTGAGAAGGCTCCATCTGAAGAAGTGAGGTTCTTACCCACGAAAGCTTATGCTCCCAATACTTCTGTTAGTCTTAAAGGTGCCACAGGACACTCTGTTGCTTTTTACAGATTCAGACTAACACGGCTACCCCTCTGATACTTGACATCTGAACATACAGCATTAGGACAGCATTCTTCATTAAGGCACTATACCCCAGAGCTCTTACTCAGGTTGTATGCATTCTCTACTCAGGCAAATTCCCATTAAAGCCATTAGAGCAAAATGTCTGCAGATGCAAGCAGGTCCTGTTTAATTTCATTTCTGATGTAGTGGAAGAAACATTCTGTAATACTATCCATGTGCCATAATTTGCTCACTTATAGCTTGCTATTCCATTAGCTTCAGCGTGATTTCACAAGAATAAGTGAGGGGAGAATTTGGCTTCATGCTTTTATATACATGTTTTCATGCCTTTCCATTTAACCCCAGAATCTTTTAATGTTCAGTTTAAAGGTAAGAGTGTGTGTGAGAGAGTGGGGGAGTCCTCTAACTGAAAATTTCTCTTAAGAACATTTATGGTTTAGATTATTAGTTTTTGGCCCTGCAACACTATGCTGTGACCCCACAAACTAAGCATAGACTCGTAGAAACTAGAGATGGAAAAGACCTATCGTGTCATATTTGACTTGTCTATTAAAACAATTTTAATATTGTATATTATACATCATACATGAATTTCATATTTTATATATAGTATAAAAGACAAAATAAAGCATTTTAGAATTATCAAAATTAAATGTTTATTGTTTCAATTTTTTGTTGTATAGGAAATGTTCGCTTTTCATTCTGATTTAGAAATAAAATGAAATTTTAGAATTCCCCATGGACCAATATTCTACTCATTATCTTTCTGTTTTGAGGTTTTGTGACAGGTTATATTTTTTTTGTTTTACACATATACAGAGTTGGTCCGTTTCTTTGCTAATTAACTCCACTGACTTAAAAGGAGTTATACTTGATAAGAATATGGACTGATATACTCACATATCAGGCCATTATCTACACATCCCCTTTGTCTGAACTGTGTAAGGGAAATTGTTACTGTGCTTGGTGAAGGAATGTTACAATAATATATCCATTATGGTTCAATAATTAAATCTTTATCACTCGGGGCCAATGGGAATATGTTTAAATTGTAGACTCATCACCAATAGGGTAATCCCTGTTTTATGTTTATATCCAGATAGGAAGTAAGCACCATTGTAAAGAGACCAAGGGTTAAGGCTGTGTCATAGGGATGAAGCCTAAATGGACACAGGTTTGAAGTGACTGCAAAAGAAGGACAGGTGTCCAAGACTGAATGGATGATTTCAATATTGAGGTGTGTAGAGAGGGCATCTCACATTTGTGCTGTGAGACATCTGTGCATATTGTTCACCCTCAACCTGTATTGGCCTCTTCTGCTGCAATATTGCTGTGTAATATCACATATACTTTTATCATCTCCTATTACTTTCAGGCTTTATTTTAGTAAGAACCTCAGAATTTGGCCCACTGGATTTATTAGATATGACCAAGAAGAAAAAGTGAGAGTGGAGTTCAAATGCCCACATAGACAGAATTTCATTCTCAGTAAGTTTGATGATGGTTTAGAATTTTTCATTGTTCCTATTTGTCTCTTACCAGAATGTTACTTGTTTGAATATCAGCTATATCCACATTTTGAATATATCCAAAGTGTATGTCCTAAGTGGATACACTAATTTACACTAATAAAGCTACATAAGGGGGGAAAACTCTGAAATTTGTAAATTCCTATTCCAATCTGAAATTGCCAAATTCCTTCTTAATCTGAGTTTGTTATCCAAATTGAGCTCAGCTCTCGCATTTCCTCACCCCTCACTGATTAAGTACTGTACCACTTTTGGTTAATAAAACTAGAGTTTGGCAAGGACCAGGTGACTAATTTGTTCTTCAGCCTCATTGGCTTAAAAACAGAAGGAAACTAATGATGCACTCAGTAGACACTTCTCAGTTTGCACATGTTCACCCAAGGCAGTGGACATCTGTTTATGACAGATCCTACTGAGAAATAACCTAGATAGTGCCATCTTTCATCGTAACAAGTATTGGAAATAATAATTAACTATCTTGATTTATGAATTTTGTCCTTGCTTTCCTTTGAATATTTTGTCAGCTGTTATTTACTTTATGTATTAATTAGATTTTATTTTATGTATCTGTTTATTACTGTGTTTTTTAAGACACACCCATTCTCAACAGGTAATGCGATGTGATAGGACACGTAACAATCACTTTAATAGGTCCTTTGTCAGGGCTGACTGAAATTGATGAACATTTTTCCACACAATTTTGCTCTAACATTTTCACTTTGGCTCTCACTCTTCCACATTTGTGAAATGTAAAGGCCCTAAAATTTTCCACAAATTGGCTTGTGGAATCCACAAATTTTTTAGTTTCACAAATGTGAAATTTCTTTGGCAATTGTAGCTGGTAGAGACATAATAGGGAGGGATAAAGCAAAATACTGAGAGTTCTATTGTTGTGAACTGTTTGTTGAAGTAAAAGCAGCAACTGTGAACACAATCCTGCATTTCGAACTCAGAAAAACACTTCAAGATGCTAGGGAACTTTCACTGGAACCAGCTCCACTACTCCTCTTAGAAATGGGCAAACAATTGTCAAGAAACAATATATCTAGTGAATCCTGCCCTGATCCAGTTCAGGAATCATCCATGATAAGACTGCAGTCTTCATGGATTTGTTCAGTATAGGAGATGTTATTTTTGGTGAAGGTATTTCAGACTATGAGTGGCTCATGAACTGTTTGTTGCTAGTATTCCTTTGAATACATGATGTCAGATCTGTGTGACCGGTCACCTAAGCAACAAGGTATTGTTTCTATTCCTTGAAGGAATAGAATAATCTTTATAAACTACTCATTTCTGAAGGGATTTTTTTCCATCACAAAATAAACTTTGGTGATTAAAGTAATTATAGCAATGGGACCCAATTCACCTTTCATGATTACTGTTATGAACCAGACTTCACTCTCATGAGTGTTCAATAAAATACATAAAAGGGGTGTGAGTATGTTAGAAATCCCTAAAATGTTCACAATTTTTTTTGTACTAGTTTCCTAGCTTGAGCCCTCCCTAAATTCTCTGCAGCTTCCCGCATTTCTATGAGATCTCCCTTAGGAATAAACAGCACGTGACTTTAATGGATAGTGGAAAGAGGAACAAAACAAGACATCTCTATCATAAACATATTTTTGGTGAATGTTTAAAAGGAAAACTACTTTTCAGTATAAAATGTTAACTACAACTAAACTGAAGTGCATAATTTATTTTGATATGCTTTAATAACCTGAATATAGTCAAGTAGTAGAAGATACTTTGTATGCAAAACATCATGCATAGTATACACTGAGGATTTGACTCTACACAAGTGTTGCAGCTCAATTATTTCAAAACCGACTAAGATATTAACAATGTTATTTAGTAAACTTAATTCAAGAGCCAGAATTTATTTTTATTGATTTCCTGTCTGCTTTTTTGGAATTAGTGAAAGCAAAACTTTCAATCTATTTACTCCCAAGTGTCTTTGTTTAATCACTATGAAATTTCACAATAAGTGAAATTGATAATACCAACTGAAATACCTAGGGAAGCCTGGTATACTTGTAGATGGACATAATGAAGGAAACTCATAGAATTAGGTCTATATGTTCATAGTGAAAGTACTATCGATGAAATCTCTCAAATGTATTTAGCCAATAATGACAGATGGGAAGGTGGTGGTTAGAGGCTTCCCTTAGTTTCACAATCATAATAAAAATGTTAAAAAATAGTTTACACGGTATTTATACACATACATTTCATTGGGCATTGGCAACAAGCCAATGAACACTTGAGCAAAAGGCCACGTGAAGCTTTCTCCTCTCCCCTCCCCCCACACTTATACGTAGAAGCAGCACTATACTTCATATAATTTTGATTTTACTGGGCAAATTTAGAAAGATCAATGATGTTGACACATGGGAAAGAGGCAGACTGACAAAACCCTTGTAACTGAGTGATTTTAAATTGAAACAGGATTTTTATGCTGGACTGAATTCTGCTAACAAGCACTTATGGACTCTGGCTCTGACAGCTGCGTAACCCACCATGCCAATACACTTCTGTCTTGTGATGACTGTGCCTAAAAGAGATATGAACATTCTTCTGTGTTCTTATCTTTGCCTATGCCCTGCTCAGTGAGGGGTGGTATACAGACAGATCTATTCGTTTCACAGCCTATTTCTTTTGCCTTTTCTCCATGTGAAAAAGACATTGTACACCCTGTGGTTGACCAGTTGGGGTTAAGCCCCATTGGCACGTTGTTACCTAACTGTGGGCAAAGGTGTGCTTAATAATTGTGTGATAAGGAATTGCCTTCACACAGAATGCCTGCAGGCAGCTCTTACCTTTTAGATATAGTTCAACATCTTTGTTTGCAGAGCACCTGCTGGAATAAACCTGCCTTGTTAGAAAGTAGAATTAATGCAGAAAAAAAATAGATACAGCATAGGCTTTCTTGTGACACAAGCCATGGCTCTCCACCGGGAGCAGTTAGAGCTGCTTTGCTCCAGGGCAACCAACCAAGATTGTTGCCATTTTCCCCAACTACCTGTAACTATTTCCCCCAAAGAAGTGATGTTTCCTTCCACCCTGAAAAATCAAGAGAGAAAACCGAGATAGGTTTAAAGAAGCAAAACACAAAGCACATACTACTTGATTCACCTTAAAAATCTATTTATTTCACGAATACAAAAGGGCACACATGGTCCAAACTGGAGACCTGTATTTTTGTTAGTAAAACTTAACAAACAACTCCCCAGGTTGCTAACCAGTTAGGACCACACACTTTTATATCCACTTTTAGATACTACAATTATGTCAACTTCTTGCTGTTTCAGCACCTCGCCTCTTACAGAATTCCGACCAAGCTGATCCAAATGTGCTAAACCCTCATTTATCAGATGCTGAGCTACCTGGATAGGAGTGGAAGTCTTATAAAAAATGGCAGATTTCTGTATTCAACCATTCTGTCTGTTATGACTTTATTTTTGTCCACTATTCCACTATTTTGTTCCATTTTAACTTTTCTGGAGTTACACTGATTGACACAGCTGAGAATCAGACCATTGGTCTTTAATAAACTCACTATTAAACATAACTTATTTCTGAATAAACTTAACATTCAAATTTATGGCTATGACTGTATTTTCCTGTGGTTTCTCCATTATTTTAGTGCTATACCATGGAATCCTTTCTATGTGATTGAATAATTACACTGCACCTATGGGCATCAATCTGAAAAGCACTGACACGTAGTACCACTGAACTTAATAAGATTACTCATGTGCGTAAGTATTTACAGAAGCCTTGAATACTACAAATGAAACAGAATAATACAGTGAAACATTAAGGAAGCAGAAGAGCAATGTGTGTTAGCTAAAATGTTTCCATGGTATGGAGGAAAATGATACAAATTTACTAGGGCTGTCAAGCGATTAAAAAAATTAATCGTGATTAATTGCTCGATTATAAATATTAATTGTGATTAATTGCTTGATTAAAAAAATTAATGGCGATTAATCACGCAATTGCACTGTTAAACAATAATAGAATACCATTTATTTAAATATTTTTGGATGTTTTCTACATTTTCAAATATATGGATTTCAATTTCAATTACAGAATACAAAGTGTACAGGGCTCACTTTATATTTATTTTGATTACAAATATTTGCACTGTAAAAAAAACCAAAGAAATAGTATTTTTCAATTCACCTAATAGAAGTACTGTAGTGCAATCTGTTTATCATGAACGTTGAACTTACAAATGTAGAATTATGCACAAAAAATACTGCATTCAAAAATAATATAATGTAAAATTTTTCAGTCCTACTTCTTGTTTGGTCAGTCAGTCAGACAAATAAGCCTGTTTACATTTGCAGGAGATAACGCTGCCCACTTCCTGTTTACAATGTCACCTGAAAGTGAGAACAGGTGTTCTCATGGCACTGTTGTAGCTGGCGTCGCAAGATATTTACGTGCCAGATGCGTTAAAGATTCACATGTTCCTTCACGCTTCAACCACCATTCCAGGGAACAGCATCAATGCTGCTGACAAGTTCTGCTTGATAACAATCCAAAGCAGTGCAGACCGACACATGTTCATTTTCATTATCTGAGTCAGATGCCACCAGCAGAAGGTTGATTTTCCATTTTGGTGTTTCGGGTTCTGTAGTTTCCGCATTGGAGTGTTGCTCTTTTAAGACTTAGGAAAGCATGCTCCACACCTTGTCTCTCTCAGATTTTGGAAGGCACTTCAGATTCTTAAACCTTGCGTCAAGTGCTGTAGCTATCTTTAGAAATTTCACATTGGTACTTCATTTGGTCAAATCTGCAGTGAAAGTGTTCTTAAAATGAAAAACATGTGCTGGGCTGGGTCATCATCTGAGTCTGCTATAACATGAAATATATGGCAGAATGTGGGTAAAACAAAGCAGGGGACATACAATTCTCCCCCCAAGAAGTTCAGTCACAAATTTAATTAACGGATTATTTTTTTAATGTGCGTCATTAGCATGTCCTCTGGAAGGGTGGCCAAAGCTTGAAGGGGAATACGAACGTTTAGCATATCTGGCATGTAAATACCTTGCAATGCTGTCTAAAAAAGTGCCATTTAAATACCTGTTCTCACTTTTTGGTGACACTGTAAATAAGAAGAGGGCAGTATTATCTCCTGTAAATGTAAGCACATTTGTTTGTCTTAGCAATTGGCTGAACAAGAAGTAGGATTGAGTGGATTTGTAGGATTTGAAGTTTTACATTGGTTTATTTTTGAGTGCAGTTATGTAATTTAAAAAAAATCTACATTTGTAAATTGCACTTTCGCGATAAAGGGATTACACTTGAATAAGGTGAATTGAAAAATACAATTTTTACAGTGCAAATATTTGTAATAAAAATATACACTGATTTCAATTACAACACAGAATACAATATATATGAAAATTTAGAAAAACATCCAAAATATTTAATAAATTTCAATTGGTATTCTATTGTTTAACAGTGCGATTAAAACTGCAATTAATCAAAATTATTTTTTTTGAGTTAATAGCGTGAGTTAACTGAAATTAATAGACAGCCCTAAAATTTACTAAGCTTTCCCAGCATAAATCCTAAATACAGTTTCTGAATTCAAGAGCAAAGATCTGTGAATTTAATGATAAATGTATTAAATGGTTTGCTTGCCAGCTGACGAAAGAAAAGACTCATGCTCCAGAAAGTAGATAAGAGAGTATAAAAACCTACCAATATTCCAAGGATTTTAAAGATTTTTTTTATGGCAGATAGTCTAGAATTTGAAAACGATCTTCAAAATATAAGTTTATCATGACTTTCAGATGCTAAATGTTCCATGTGAGACACAGAAATTGAGAACAAGAACTCCTTCTAGCATCAACAGCTTTGAAAGAAACAAAACTATCCAGGACTGGATGGTTTGAAATAGAGAATTTTGTAAAGCCTCAAATGAAAAAAAAAAAAATCTATGTCTGATTTAGGCTTTCAAGTTGTTGTTAAATGGTGGGTTTCCAACTAAGTTTAAATTTTCAGCTTTTTCTAAATGCAAGAAAATACAGATATGATTGCAAATCACAATGTCCAATTTCACTTCTTAATCATGTTTATATACATTTTGTTAAAGATATTAAAAAAAAATGAAGAACATTACATCAGATCTTTCCAGATGAAATAGACAGTTTCTCTTTGAGGTATTTAGGCATTCTATTAAATCATGGTTCTTGGGTAAATCAAAAGAACTCTGAGTTGGCCAAACATGGACTTCAATGGGAGCAGAGTTAGGCCCAGGTTAAGAGAATTTGAAAATCCCAAGCCTCAGGTGCTAGGGCCAAATCCTGCAAACACTCACATACGTAAATAACTTTCCTCACACAAATAGAACAATTGGGTTCTAGATGGCAACTCTTTACAAAATATGTAGTTTATTGTGTTTGGCTTGAAGATAAACTTTCGTAAAATTTGATCGATAACCAATAACATGATTTTACTATATAGCTTGAGGAGGCCTAGGCTTGAAGGAGTGATTGCTGATCAGGTGGCACACCCTGATGAAAGATCTTAGCATATTGTCAGGTATATTTTTTACTTAATGCTAATATGTAACCATGCTCACTTAGACCACCGACACATGCATGTGCACAACTTTACTCACTTGAGTAGTCCTACTGAACTCAACGAGACCACTCAGACAAGTAAAGTTCATAGATTCCAAGGCCAAAAGGGACCTCTGTGATTATTTAATCTGCCCTCCTGCATAACACAGGCCATAGAAATTCTCCCAAAAAAGTTGTGTTTCACAGTTACATATGTGCATACATTTCTGTATGACTGGGACCTTAATTTGAAGTGGATATATCCTCTGATGGTAAAAAAAAAAAAAAAAAAAACCCTGATAATAAATGAAAATGGGATGTATGAACATATGTAATGTTTTCCTTTCCCCTGATTTGTATGTGGGCACAGTAGCTACAAGACTGGTGGATGTTTCTTCCATAAGTAAGACAACATTGCCTTGGCTCATTCTCTTTCATTTCTCTGCTGTTCCAGGACCTTCACAAAAGGGAACTTGAGCTTGCAAATACTTGTACATTTCTCTGCTGGCTCTGGCTCATGAGTTTTGCTTTTTCTCTGGCATGTCATAGAAATGTAGGTCTGCAAGAGACCTTGAGATGTCAAATCCAGCCCCTGCGCTGAGGCAGGAATAAGTAAACATGGGCCATCTGTAACATGTGTTAAAAACATCTAATGATGGCGATTCTACAACCTCCCTGGGAAGCCTATTACCTATGCATATAGTTAGAAAGTTTTTCCTAATATTTCACCTAAATCCCATGCTGCAGATTAAACCCATTACTTCTTGACCTGCCTTGAGTAGACGTGGAGAACAATTGATTAGTGTCTTATATTTAACAGCCCTTAACATATTTGAAGACTTATCGGGTCCTCCCTCTGTCTTCTTTTCTTAAGACTAAATAGGACCTGGTTTCTTTTAAATTTTGTCAAGATTTCTAAACCTTTTATTATTTTTTTTTGTCTCCTCTGGACTCTCCCCAGTTTGTCCACATCTTTCCTAAAGTGTGGTAAACAGAATTGAACACTGTAGTCCAGCTGAGGCCCCATTTTATAGTTGTGCATTTGATTTTTCCTTCCCAAGTGAAGTACTTAGCACTTATCTTTACTGAATTTCATCTTGTTGATTTCAGACCAATTCTCCAATTTGTCAAGGTCATTTTGAATTTTAATCCTGTCCTCCAAAGTACTCTTAGCTCCTTGCAGCTTGGTGTCATTTGTAGATTTTATAGGCGTACTCTCCTCGCCATTATCCAAGTCATTAAATGAGATATTGAATAGTACCATACCCAGGACTGACCCCTGTGGCACCCCACTAGATACATCCTCCCAGTTTGACAGTGAAACATTGACAACTATATTTTGAGTATGTTTTTTCAAGCAGTTTGCACCCATCTTATAGTACTTTCACCTAGATCACAGTTCCCTAGTTATCTTATGAGAATGGCACGAGCAACTGTATCAAAAGCTTGACTAAAATCTATCGCTTCTCCTACATCACTAGGCCAGTAACCCCGTCAAAGAAGGAAATTAGGTTGGTTCATCATGATTTGTTCCTTATAACCCTATTATTCCCTAGGTGCGAACAAACTGATTATTTAATAATTTATTCCAGTATCTTTGCAGGTATTGGAGTTAGGGTGACTGGTCTATAATTTCCCAGATCTTATTTGCTCTTCTCCAGTCTTCTGAGACCTTACCTGTCCTCCATGAGTTCTCAAATATAATTGCTAGTGGTTCCAAGATTGCTTCAGCTAGTTCACTAAGTAACCTAAGATAAAATTTATCAGCTCCCATAGACAAGAATACATTTAAATAATCTTTAATTTGTTCTTTCCTATTTTGACTTGCATTCTTTCCTCCTTGTTGTTAATATTAATTGTAGTGAATATCTGGTCAACATTAACCTTTTTAGTGAAGGCTGAAGCAAAATAGGCATTAAACCCATCAGCCTTCTTGTTGTCATCAGTTATTAGCTCTCCTTCCCCTCCAAGTAGAGGACTTACACTTTCTTTTATCTCTCTCTTGTTCCTAATGTATTTAAAGAATCTCTTCTTATTGCCTTTTATGTCCTATGCTAAGTATAACTTATTTTGATTTTGTTCCTACATGCCTGTGCTATTTTTTTGTACTCCTCCTTAGCAATTGGTCCATGTTTCCACGTTTTGTAGGATTCCTCTTTGATTTTCAGGTCATTAAAGAGCTCCTGATGGAGCCATATCGGCCTCTTACTCTTCTTCCTATCTTTCCTTTGCATCGTGATAGTTTGCTATTGTGTCTTCAATATTGTCCGCTGTAGAAACTGCCAGCTCTCCTGAACTCCTTTTCCATTAGATTTTCTTCCCAGGGGACCTTACCTGCCAGTTCTCTGCATTTGTTAAAGTCTGATTTCTGCTGCTCTCATTCCTTACTTTCCTTAAATCTATCATTTCATGACCATTTTCACACAATTTGCCTTCCACCTTCAGGTTTGCTACCAATTCCACAGAATCAAGTCTAAAATGACTGCCCCTCTGGGTATTTCCGCCACTTTCTGAAACAAAAAGGTGTTCCCAATACATTCTAAAAATGTATTAAACATTTTGTGTTTTGCTATGTTACTTTTCCAGAAGATATCTGGGTAATTAAAGTCCCCCATGAGTCTGGTGTTTTAGATACTTATTATGCATTCTAGTAATACCTTATCCACCCCCTCTTCCTGATTTGGTGGTCTACAGTAAACCCCTATCACCATGTCATCCATATTCCTCCCGCTTTGTCTACCCAGATAATTTCAACCGGTCTCTCCTCTCCTTCTGGATCTCAGAACAAATGTGTATATTTTTGATGTATAGTGCAGCATCTCTTCCCTTTTCATCCTGTCCTTGCTGAACAAGCTATACCCCTCTTTACCAATATTCCAGTCAATCTGTGATGCCAATTAAGCCATCCCCCACTAATTTCCTTCTTGTTGCTCCTATGACCCTATTGTAATTTCCCATGTCCCCCACCACATCTAGCTCTTTAAAAAGTCATCTTTTCATGCTTACATCCAGGCTTTTGTCACCTGCCCCCTTTGAATGTAATCTAAAGCCCTCCTCACTAGGTGGGCAATTTGGTGCATGAAGATGCTCTTCCCATTCTAGATCAGGTGCCCCTTCTCTTCTGAGCAGACCTTTTTCTTAGGACAGCAACCTGCAGTCCAAGAAGCCAAACCCTCCGGTTGACACCAGCTGCGCAGCCACTCAGTCATTTCCAGGATGCACGCGCCCCTGCCTGAGCCCTGACCCTCAACCAGGAGGATGGATGAGAACAGAATATGTGCCCTCACTCCTTCACCTTCTGGACCTTCCTGTCAGACAATGTCAGATGTTTTATCCAGACTCAGCCCTTATTTTAATGGGTGATGTGGATTTGTCCAAAGAATCTTTGGACAAGCTCCAGCCTATTATTTTGGCACCCCATGTCCCTGTTTATCAGTACTTTGAACTGGAAAGAACAGATGTTTCAGATTTTGTGGTGTAGTAATAGTTCTATATTTGCTGTTGTATTAATCACAAAAGCTCTGACTTCTGAGATGCCAAGAACCTAATGGGCGATAATGAGTGCCTTTGACTGCAATTGACTTTAAAGGAATTTGAGTGTCACCAGCACCTGGCAGAAGGCTGGTTTCCTCATAAGACTGGCTCTGTACTGATCATATCTGCTCAAAGTCTTTTCCAGTCTCATTTAAACCAAAGCCCCCTCTTTTTTTTCCTCAAAACTCACTAGCTCTCTCAACACAGTTTACCATTCTGTCTTATAGCCAAATCCAATTTTTACTATAATCCTTTTACCATTTGCAGTGCCTCTTGAAAGGATTTCCCCTCCTTCCCCCAGTGTTCTGTTTAAATTTACAAGAACCCTCATATCTCCCACTATTAGAATTTTTGGCTCCCCAAGAATGTCATAGACCTGGGGAGTCACATTTAATTTATTTCCTATTTTCCCCAGATGGAATGCACGTTAGCAATGTGTAGTATTCTTTCCATTTCCCTTCACAAATTTTAATTTTGTGTTTCAGTTTTCTTCAATTTGACCAATGTCCAATAAATCCCAAAATGATTGCATGCTGCATATATATGTTGAATCTTGCTTTGATTTACTTCACATTTTGCACTATCCCTTTCAGTTACTGTGATGTCCCTGTAAGTAAACCCCCTGCTACAAGCTTTTTTTTCAGTTAGAACCCTGATGCTGTAGGATACAGATACAGAATGACTTCTGGCCCTTGGAACCTTGTAGGAATTATCTTAAACCTGCTGCATATGTTATATCTCAATAGAGAGGTACAAGTCTATCGAGATGACAAATCTATTTTATATAATACCTAAAAGATCTAGTGAGGACTATGAGAGATGACTGTACTTATCTTGCCATTGTCATGCATGTGGAACTCAGTTTGCCCCCATTTGGCTGTGGATCAATGGATAAATCCAGCTTGTCACTGGTGCCATTGACTTTCTTGCTCCCCTATTGATGGAGGGAAGGGGAGTAATTGGCAACACCCCTTTACAGAGAGCAGATTATTGGGCCCTTTACCTATCCAACTAGGCCAGCTTAATTTTGAACCCTGTTTTACAAGCTGGGTTGTCTGAAATGGCTACATTCACTAAAGAATGAGTTGAATTGGAGTAGTTTGGACATAGTGTTGTTCAAATATTCCTAGCATACCCATGTCAGGAGCGGAGGGTATTGGTATAATTCATTATTAGTATTATTATTGTTGCTATTACTGCACCGACTGTTCGGTTTTGGCAGAGAAAAGATTTAATACGGTGCATTCTTCAGTTTACTTCTCAGCAATTTTATAGTAATATTGTGACTATAATCCCGATACCAGTTTAGGAGAAAAGGAAAAATGCACTCTTCTCCCTCCCCCTCACTATTATTATACTACCAAAGTCATGACAGAGATCCAGTAATATGGGAGGCTTATCCAGCTGTTTCTTGATTTAGTCTGCCAGGTTCCTTCCTTCATGCAACTCTTTATATATTTATTACTTTGTCTGAATCTGTTCTATACATCTGACTTTTTCTTTCCTGCCTTCTCTTTTTTTGGCATATTTATTTAATGCTATTTTATCATCTTCCTCATGTTTATCCTCCAAATTTCCTTTCCTGCTATCCTTATTCTTACATCACATTTTTATAGCTGGTTGACATACTGGTTATAACTAAGTTTTCAGGGGGAGGGGTGAGTCCTTTTTTTCCTGTTTGTGAATAACCATCCTTGATTTCCATGAACATATTCATTCTTTATTCACAGCATAAGCCATGTGAACAAATTTCAGCCTATGGATTACTTTAATTCAGTGAGAATTAAGCATATGTTGAAGAGCTGTGCTGACTAGGAATGGATTAAACACATGCAGAAAGTTAATTGTGTGTTTAATTGCTTTTTAGATTGAGTGGGCTCCAGTTTTAGCATTTCTGCTCTGCAATGTGTCAGTAAAGCACAGAGAGAACATTTCTAGTGTTGTCACAGAGGGCCGACAAACAGAAAATTCTTCATCTAGCAATACAGCTCACCAAACTGTAGCAAAATCTGCATAGTGCCATATACATTTCCATTAAAAACTAAAGCACATTCAGAAAAAAAAAAAACCCACCTACCAACCAAACCGATTTACATTAGTCAACAGAAGGAGACATGAATGCACATCAGAATTCAAAAGTTCATTTGAAACCAGACAGAATAAATTATACTCAATTAATTATTCTGTTTTACTAAACATCAATAATTACTAAATATATATTTTAGATTAACTTTTATTATATTCTCATAGCATCTCTCCTGCCTTTCTCACACTTTCTCTGGAATTGGAAAATGCTATCACAAGCTGTATGGGTAATATCAAGAGTTTGAGTGATATAAATAGCAAGTGAAAGCTCTTTACTATTAAAGAGAAAGGCAAGGGAGCCCTTATATACATACATTACCAAAAACCGAAATACATATGACAATACAGAATTAGGAGTTGCAAGATCTGGTTGGAAGAATTTTGTATGTTTAAAATGTTTGGAAGTTTGAGAAACAACACTTATTTGCAAATGTAGGTTATACAGCACAGGTGTTTCATGGGCCAATCAGGATGGAGCTTTGTCTGTGTGTGCATGTGCGTTCACACACACTCATTAAAATCTTCTCCCGTGTCAAGAGAACATAAGAACAGCCCTACTGGGTCAGACCAAAGGTCCATCTAGCCCAGTATCCTGTCTGCCGACAGTGGCAAGTGGCAGAGGGAATGAATAGAACAGGTAATCATCAAGCAATCCATCCCGTCGCTCATTCCCAACCTCTGGCAAACAGAGGCTAGGGACACCATTCCTGCTTATCCCGGCTAATAGCAGCAAGCCCTTTCATTATTTGTAGATAAAGGGGAGAAGGAAGGAGTTGTATTGGTTTCTTTGGATTGAATGGGACAAGGAGAGAGATTATTTATAGGATGGAGGCTGTATTCCTTTGGCAAGTTAGGCTATCCCTGAGTCTCTCTCTTGTCTCTGGTGTACGTGTGAGCGATCTGAGCAGTTAATGAGGGTTAGTTTGGGACGGATTAAAACTCTTTATTATTGGCTCAATTCCACCCTCATTCAAGTCAGTAGAAAAACTCAGTGGGAAATGGAGCTGGCCCTATAGCAGGAAGCCTTCTTTAACTCCTTATGCCATTTCTTCCCATGCCCAGTTCTTAGCTCCCTGAATAATAAAAGGTAATTGGTATGACATTCCAGTCCAAAATATACCTATAGCTACACACACACACACACACACACACACACACACACACTTAAAAAGACTGAATTTATCATTGCATGGTGAGGGGAAGACAGCATGGAAAGCATAGAGGCAGTATGGCTGGCTAATTATACTGAACCCAAAGATTTATGGGAAATCCTGGCTTCAACATTCCAGTTCTCAAGGAATCAGTGCAGGGTGCCTGGTTCTTTCAATACTGTCCTGCTCTGCATTCCTCACAGGAAGCATAGTTATTATTTGACAGTGCTGACCCCTTGGTCCACAGCTGTGAATTATGTACTCTAAAAACAATAGAAACCATGGAACCTTCGATGCTGCAAAGAGTATTATTAAGACATACAATATTTTCTGCCATAAAATACATGAATTTTGTATAGAAGTAAACACCCTAGAGTGGTTGCTTGCCAACTCCCCCCATCCCCCATATGAATATGCATTCCCCCAGAAATGTATCAGGGCACCAACTGCATATTTTTTACATGGATGGGCTGCCAGTGACTCAGATGATAGGGAACTTTGCTTCTCAGCTTCCCACACCTATCTCCAGTTTTAGATTTAAAAGGGAAAAAGGAACATGATGTTTGTGTAACACTGACAGAACCCAGTCTTCGGCGGGCGGGATCGAACCTGGGACCTCTGGAGCTTAGTGCATGAGCTGCTACTGCATGAGCTAAAAGCCATAGGGCTGTTAGCTAAAGCTGTAGAGTAGTGTGTGTGTGTCTCTCTCTCTCTCGGTGCCTCTAGATGGGACAGAACACCATACGCAGGAGGCGAGTCGGTTACACTTGTTCATTGGTGTAACGTAACGAATATAAGAAAATTCACAGATTGAATCAGTAAGAAGTTGAAGAACAGGGTTACATGGTGACATTGTTTTTCCAGCTCAGCACATGATGGTACCTTCACCCACCAACAGAATATTTCATATAAACAGTCCATTAACTCATCCTAGGAGGAAAGTATTTTTAGTTGCCATCCCGCTTGTCAAGAGGCATTGCAATTCTCACAATGCATTTAATGAATTCTCCAGTTCCTGCACATTCAAGTTCCATCCTCTGTGTTTAAGCTGCCATAATTCTACCACCAATGTCCAGGGGAACATTTTGGTACAAAAACTCTAATTAATTAGCCAAATCCTGCTCTTATCATTTATGAGACAACAGCTCAGAATGGTAAAAAGGTTGACAGCTGGATATTTTTCTCAGTTAAAAACTAAACACATTTGGAGTATACTAAAAAAAAAAAAGGGTGCTATTGCTTAATAAAGAGTAAATATTTTCATTCATGTAAAAATGACTTTTTGATCCTAAGCTGCTTCCAAGTCTAATATTCTTAGAATATCTATACTCATAGAAGTGATAGATGGACAGGACCTATATTAAGTCCTCCAGTCCCTGGAAATTCGGGTTTCCTTCTAACTTTATATTTGTAGTTCCTAACCCAGTTTTATTTTATGAACTTCCCTGAAATCTATGATGCTCACAAATGGTAAAGATGAAACATGAATGTTTGATAGTTTTTATTTTTCCTCACTTCTGTTTACTGCTTTTAACATTCCACGATATAAAACAGGGAATAAATCCTCTAGTTTAATCTTCTCCTCTGATTTTTTTAGATTTCTTTTAGCTCTGTAGTTGAGTACTAACCAAACTAAAGTTCAACATATTGTAAATTAAGATAAAACTGTAGTAAAAATGTGACATGTCTGGAACGGTAAGAAGTAGTGATAAATGATGTTAACTACAGTTTAACATGTCTTTTAATAACTTAATCTACAAGGGCTACAAAGAATTATATATGGACTCTATTCATGGCACATTGTTTATTGCATGTATTCTGGTAAATCAGATTATTAAGTTGCCCCTGGGTGGGTTTGATGCATTAGTATCTGTTTCCAGGTGGCATCTCACTTTCTCCTTAAACCACTCTACTGTGCAGGAAGACAGTGGGCTACATGGTGGTCCAGTCTTATTACACCATATATGGGCTTAAATACACACACATACGTACATATGTAGAGCTTCCCCAGGTTGATGCTTCAGGTGCTAGGAGAAGAGCAAGCTCTGCAGAGTCACTGTTGCTCCGTGCAGGTGATATGGGAATGGCTGAACCATTGACTGAGGTGGGGAAGATGTGTTACTAGTAAGAAGCAGGAACAAATTACTTCCCACAGAAGCAAGTGGGGAACAGCGAGGCTCTGGATTCCTCCTGGGGAGACAGAGCTATGTGCTACGCTTGCATGTGCCTGTGCTAAAGACTAAATCTAGCCCTAAATAAGAGATTGAAGTGATCAGTGCCCTGTGATTGTACCAGGTTGTTCTGTCTGTTTTTATCTCATTGATGCAAATTATATATTCCATTCTCTTCACTTGGAGAAGGAGCAGGCCCAAGCTGGGCGTATAGGGTTTTCTTTCTTCCATAAATCAAGGTGAGTCTATTTATTTTGAAAGATAATACCCCGACATAACACGGTAAAGCAGTGCTCCGGGGGGTCGGGTGGGGAGGGTGGGGCTGCGCACTCTGGCAGATCAAAGCAAGTTCGATATAACGCGGTTTCACCTATAACACGGTAAGATTTTTTGGCTCCCGAGGACAGAGTTATATCGGGGTAGTGGTGTATTAGTTTCCAGTTCTGTGAAGTTCTGTTCTAGAAAACACTCTTAGTCTTTTTCAAATACATTGATTTAAAATGAAGGCAAAGCTTAAGCCTAAACGATCTAGAGAAGATCCTTCCTTACTTATTGAAAGGGCATACACAGTACAACTGTCATAAGGAAAGATCCAATGTCTTTATGGTGGGCAAAACTATTAATGGATTTACAAGACCAAACAAACAAACACACCAAACCAAAAAGCACTGCAAATAGCTTGGGTATTAGGGATTTTAAATATAAAGCTAAACATATATAAAATATTCCAAGTTGTGGGCTCTGGAATGTTGATGACACATGGCTTCTAGAAGATAAATGCAGAATCAGTTATGAAAAGGACTCAGCTAAACAGAGTAAAATACAAAGGGAAAATGTATATACATTGTGATCTAGCTGCCATGGAGAAATTATTGTCCATGGCACAGCAATGGTATCTTAAGACTCTGGGCCAGACATTTTAAATCACATCACACTTGTTGCCTCAAAATTGATTCTTTTTTCCCCTCTCACAATATAGGTAGAATGTAGCTTCAAGTGTGCGTGCCCACACTTAATGACTTAAAGCCTTGATCTGTAAACACTTAGGCATGTTCATAACTTAGAGTGTGCATCTGGTCCCATACTGAAATTGACAACTTCTTTTGTGGCAGGATTGGGGCCTATATCTGTATTTATGATATAAAAGTGGCACTTTCTTCCATTAACATCAATGGGAGCCCTCAACAGTTTAGAAACCTCCTCCCCTCCCAAAATCATTTAAAAGGCACAGTAAAACTATATTACGCACTTAAACATGTTTCTCTCTTTAAACCTTATCAGTTGTTTAAATATGATTCTCTATAAGGATTTCCATTGTCTTCACTGAGTTTGGATCAGGCTCACAGAGAAGGCATCCTATTATTGTTATTCTTTTTTGACAGTTTTCTCATAAACGTACATTTTAAATAATTTCTAGACTAATCACCCATTGTTTAATTTAATGATGCATTATTTGGGTTATTTCAGTGAGAGCCCTTTGTTTTTCTAATAAACCCAGTAAAAATAGTCAGATATGCTGCAAAAGGTGCATCTTCAACTAAAACAATTTTAATATGTGGAGTAGTCTCAGTCTGAAATCTGAATGTTTTTCATATTTTGCTCCAATACAACATTATCCAGTGACTCTTTAAAAAAACAAACAAACAAAACCCCCAGAAATGAATCTTTATCTGAAAAATAATGGGATTTTCAAATGTTTAGTGAGGTTCACAAATGAATTTTTGAAATTAATTAATAACATTGTTATTGATGTATCACCTTTCATCCTGAAGGAAGTATTTTACAATTTGATTGGTAAACTACAATATATTCACAAACAAAAACCATCAAATAAAAAGATTTAAGATTTAATGTTTTTTGCAATGACACTTTAAACCAATATTGCACTTTTTTGGGAAAATAATTTATATCTTCTAAAAAATCCAAACATTGGAATAAACAGATTAAAAAAAAATCTAGCCATTTCCCCACTGACACAAAAAAGTGTAGGCTGGGCCTGTTCTGTTCCTGTAACTACAGAGTAAAGGGGGAAGTCTTTTAAACTTAGCTTATTGTGAAGTGTAAGATTAGATGGGTCTAAACATCTAAAGACTTGTGTTGTTTTTTGTTTGTTTTTTTAAAAAACCCTCTAAAGCTTTGTTCTCTTTGCTAAATAAATATATTTGTTTTAAGAATGTTATTCAGCTGGTCACAGACTCCTAAAGGGAAGAAACACAGTTGAACCTGCAAGGTTATAAGTGTTTGGCATAAACTAGTGTTGTACACAGATCCCACTGGAAGAGTGGGAGAATTGTGAAATTCCACTGCAGAATATTAAGCCTGACATGTCAGGGGCTGGACTCAGAGAGATCAGAAAGGGTATACAAAGCAAGCAGCCTTGTAACCATAATACCTAAGTTAAAGGTGTCCATGTAACGAGGGTTAATATTTCTTAAATCGTGAGAGTGCCATGAGATCTTTAATGACCTAAAGTAGCCACGTCGACCTTGTTTTATATCCCTCTTGGGGATATAACAGTGGGCTCGGGCAGAGATTCAATATTAATTCAGAAAGAAGAGTGACATTGTGTCATTTAATGAGTCACAAACATCACTTTCTATGAGATGTCTGTTCCTGGGATGGGCAGGGGCTTCCCTACTAAGTACTAGACTAAGCTGCCCTTTCTTAGCTTCTGAGATTCACAGCACAGACGGGCAATGGATATAAATATAAGAAATTGAGTACGAGTTCCTAACTAAATTAAAACATTTTCATTAAGATACTAAAAATTATAATACTGCATTTTTGTGTGGTAGAAATTCACTACAGAATATACTTTATAACTGAAATATATTCTGGAGTCTAATAGAAATTCTTTTTATACCTAGTAAATGACAATTTTTAAATTTAAAATTGAGAACAGATTTTCTTAAGTCTGTTTTGTAAATTCCAAAATGTTTCCTTCCTTCTGGCCCAATAAACCAGGAGAAGTAGCAATGATCTTGATGGTCACTAAATAATTTGCTCCAATTTCATACTTAATGTAAATTAGTTGAAATGAATGGCGCATGCCATGCCATGCCATGCCATTTGGTTGGTTGTTTTACTCTGGCCCACAGATCTAGGCAATTTTATTAAACACCCTTTTTAAGACTGAGATTCAGACACCATATTTAACCTGACTCCTAATGGTAAATGAATTGATATCCATTTCTGGGCAAAAAACTGCAATGGAATTAGCACCCTAACATCCCTATTCTTGCTTTCCATAATAATCAACGTTCTAAAGTCAGAATCCAAGCTCATTGCTTTTTTTAAATGAATCTTAAGTCACCCATCTCTAATTCAGTCTTTTCAGATATAGAAGTATTAACCCGCTTCTTCTAAATTACCAATCACTAAGTAACTGAATGTCATTTAGGAACTACATCTCTTGGGCCCATCAAAGTGTTCAAAATCCCTTTGATGGTGAATTCTCTTTAGCCCACACCTTATTAGCAAAGTTTTCAGTGGGCATAAAGTCTGCTATCATAATGTCAAATGCATTAGCCCACTGCTACGTTCTTAACCAGTTAATTACACTGGCTTAAGGCAACCTCTGGGTTCTCCTATCAAAGCTAAATTTAGTAAACTTTGGGATGTGAATATATTTTACTTTTGTTCTGTTTATCTGACTAACTCTGACTGCTCCCTTAGAGACTTAACTGAGAAACTTTCCATCCTTCTCTGCGCCTTTGATCTAAGGCTGTCAGAATTTCACTTCATTTACATTTCAGACCTACTGATTAAAACCACGTCCTTTGGGTTATGAAGTATTGTTGGATGACAGAACTCAGACACACTGCTCTAACTTCCTCATTCTATTGTATTACCGCAAGAATCTTATAAACACTTTTTTATGCTGCTGCTGTTTGCAGGACTGTTTTGGGAAGATGATTTCTTGCTGCAAAAGTACTGACAACCTTTCCTGTTTTAGGACAATAGATATGTCCAGTTCTAGGAATATCATTACAATTAAATATATTTTTAGGGTTGAATATGTCCTGCCAACTGCTGGGAGTGCTATTCGTTTTCAAATGTTCTTCTGTATGTAGAACACCACATGTCTTTGTGAAGGCCTGTGTGCAGTATGACACATTCATGGAAGCTTTTAATTCAGCAAGAGGCAGCTCTCTGCAGCCGCTAGAAACAATCTCTTCCCTTCTGAGTAAAACCAGCCAGTGAAAATAGTTTTTATTTATTTATTTTTCCTGATGATGAGGCTCGTTGGCTGAGTATATCATCACTTGATAGCTTCTTGAAATTCTAGTTGAACCCCAAAATTTCCTTTCCTCTTGTGGAGTTCAGTTAAGCTCTTATCAAACCTATCTAATGTCTCTTTCATTCACTTCTGGATTATTACACTGGCTAAAACACAATGGTCTGTGTTTGGCTTTGTTGTTTTTGGTTTCTTCTTGTAATGGAACAAGAGTTTTCCACAAGAGTCTTACAGTTTCTCTGGCTTTGACAACAGATGCATCTAAGTGATGAGCACCAAGATGGGAAAAATACATAACTGCAGTTGTTCTGGCAGATCAATTGTAGAGGCAGGTGGTTGAGTAGCATTTAATGGAATTGCTTAAAAAAGCTTTTGCTGCCATTACCTATATGCTATGCATTGTAATTTTGCTTTTAAAACTGTTACACCTTTTTGGAGGTCACTGAGACCTATGATACATAAATTCTGTTTTCCTTCTGCTCTACCTCACTTTCAGGGCTATTGCTGCCAGTAAAACTATGTATTCTCTCTTTTGACTTTCATGAAAATCTGATCAAGGGTAAAAGTTTTCTGAAGCAAAATGAAAATCAGATATCCCCACTATTACTACTTGGTGGTTCTCCTGTTTTCTTGGATTGATCAATTTTTTTTTTAATTCCTTAATAGTTTTGCTATCTTCTTACTAGTATTTTTGTAGTCCATGTGCTAATATCCAAAGTGATGCAATAGAAATTTGATTTTCGCTTTGGTCTTAGGGATCAAGTATTGTAGCTGTATCAGGTATACTAAAACATTTCTATTTGTGTTTTTTCACTTTTACACTCCAGACAAGAAGGGGGATAATTATAGCGCTTCTATTGGTTTATTAAGTTTCTGCTTTTTTGCATGTGATGGCCAATATTTAGAGAGAGAGTTAAGGCTCTCCAGAATACACAGAAATAGGTGCAGGAATAAGGAAATGAGTATGATTTAATTTACTTCATAATCTTAGTTATTATTTGCATTAAAGTCAACAAATCTTTCCTATGCCATGGTCTTTAGGAGGGCCTTTTCCATTTAAATTTTGAACACTGATTATAGATTTTTTTCCCTGCTCATTTTATAAGTGAAATTAGTTACTTAAATTCCTTCTTGTATTTATTTGTCCTGAGCCAAGTAAAAGAAAATGAACTTGCATGACTTGGAAGTTTTCAGCACTCTTGAGGGATAAATTCACTTAAGCTCCCCCCAGAGCCAGAATGACCCCTGGTTTAGGCTCAATCCATTTAAAATGGAACAGCTACTGATCAGTAAAGAGAAGTACCTTGAAAAACTGACAAAGATAAAGAGCCAGATCATAGGCTTTGGTCAGGTTAAAGCTGGAGGATCTGCCCCCCTGAGATTTCTTTGATATAGAGGGACAGATGGTGTAGAGCTGCCGTAGGGTTCCTCCTTCATCCCCCGTTCTTTGCCCCTGTGATAGGGGACATTGCTGAGGAAAAGGAGTATGGCCTGGATATCAGTATGTCCCTGTGATCCCTGGCTGCCAGCAATCAGCTGAGAAGCCTTGAGACTGCTTTAATTTACACCAGAGATCAGCCAAAACCCTAGCAAGCTCCAGCATTGGAGGGAGTGTAATAGTCATTTAAAAGACACATTTGTCCTCTCCCCGCCCCCACTTCTATCAGTCTTGGACTAAGCACAGCTCAGCTGGACCAGGGTATCTGACACGGCAGATGCTCCTTCAGTAGCAATACAGTATCGTCAAAGTGATTCTCAGTCTCAGGAGTGTGGATCCCCAGATAGCAGCAGTTGCCAGAAGTTTACAATCATGTCTCTTATACTTGATGCAGAAAACAATGACGCAGTAAATAATAATTACGGGTCTATCACAACACACTAAACATTTGACAAGAGGGTAAGAGGCAATGGACATAGAACACAAACATATGTATTTAGATTACATTAAGCACCTGATTTTCTAAAGTGTGTGTATACGACTCATTGTGCATATATTGATGTCTAATTTGTGAACACAATTACCATTATTGCATGCTCAAGTTACCAGTTATTGTGCCAACAAGATGTGGAAATTTGGTGCATGCATATAGTTATGCTCTTTAAAACTTCAGGCTCCATACAGGTTAGTTTGTTCCTAAAATACTCTGCAGTGAAACCAAGGAATGAATATGCTTGAAGGCTACCCACTCACTCTACCCTAGCACTATAGGTGTCCCAGAACTACAGTATATATAGTAAGGAAGATGGCACTGCCCTCTCCATGTGATTACTTGTTACGTGGCTCAGTAAATGACTTTGATTTCAGTGTTATGAATCCAACACCTTTTTTGAATGTTAACTTCATATTAAAATATACTTTTAAAAAGCCTTATTTAATACCCCTTAATTATCATTAGGAACTATTGTTGGGTTTCAATTATTGTAAGAGGCATTTAATAGGAAAGATGATTAATCACCTGTATGGCTACAAAATAGTGAATTTATTCACAGTGAACTACAGTACATGAAAGTTGTTGAGTACAGTATTGCACTGAGAAACTTTATTCATTGGAATTTATAGATTAGGCCATTACACAAGTCTGAAATAAATATTTCTCCATTAGGAGCATGCATGGTATCTTAGTATATACAAACCTAGAGTAGAAGGATATCGATTCTGGCATATTGCCAGTCAATTTAATTCAAAGTAGGCACACCATTTATTTGACCAATCACAATTAAAATGAGGTTTTATACCCATCCACGCACAGTGCAATTAATACACTAAAATTATGTTACTCGCCTTCACTTCTGACCGATGTCATGCTTTTCTAAGCCATCATTTCAAAAGAACAACTATTAAAATCCAGGGGAAGTCACTTGAGGCCTGTTATTTGGCAATACAGGATCTGAAATCCTATCAGTTGACAAGGCTAATGGACCCATAAGAGTAACTGAAGAAATCCTTTGGTTCCCACTTCTTTTTTGAGGAATGAATTCCTGCAGCTGTTGAAGCTTTACAAGTTTTATTTTTGCTTTAAAATGGTGATTTTAAGCAGGTAATTGTACCAGGTACCAGATGAACAGTAAAAGACTAAAGTCCTCAGGTCGTCTCAGTGAAAACGTTATTAGTGATACACCATGGTAACATAGGCTTTTCCAAACAGAAACATAGCTTTTATAGTTTTAAAGGTATTTGCAAGGAATTAGTATTCACCACCATCCTTTATTCCTTATATCTGAGAAAAATATCCACTTTTCTTTTTGAATTCCTAAAACTTCCTTTTTCTGTCATTTCAAAAGCCAATTTCCGCATTAATGAGGCTAAAAAAAGACATTTTAAAACTATAGAAAAGCTTCAGAATGAACCCAAACAATTTTTTACATAATCTCAGCTGTATTTTTGTCAGATACAGTGACCACAGGCAGAACATTCAAAATTAAGGATGACATTCCTGCCATATTTGGATGTGTTACGTGTTACTGATTCCAGAAAATATGGATAGACCACCATACAATGGTCTGAGACATACATTGATTCAATGGGAAAAGATGTTTAACTTTGAGTTTCCTTACTTTATTGGCATGTGTCAAAATGTACATTACTTACATGGAAGTTTGTGTGTCTATTAGTCTTTGCTTTTAATAGCAACTTCTGAAGAACCTGAAGGTCTTTTATTCTTCAACAAATGGTGTAGGTGGGATACGTATCATGTACAAATATCCTTGCTTGTTTGCTGTTCCTTATGTAATCCCATGAGATTGTATTTAGCTTATTTTCTTGTTTGGTCTTTTGTGTTCAAGAATAAATTGTCTTACTTATTATAACAGCTATAATGATGAAGGAATAATGTTGCCACATATCTACATTGTTTGGCGTAAAACTATGGGATTTCAAAATAAGATTTGAACTTCAGGCAAGTCGCAATGAAAATTAATGGATAACATATTTTGAAGATGCTGTTGTAAAGGTTATGGACATAAAACTACATATTAGCATTTGAGAACATGTATAAGCATTTTAATGAGACTTGAATTTTGTAAATTAGCAAAAGTCAGGTTCCATTGAACTGTACCTGTTTTAACATAACATAGTCTCCACCAGGAAAATAAATAAAATGATAAAAATCTATTTACTAACCCTAGCACTATAATCCTAGCACAGGGTTATAGACCATGACACAAAAAATTAAAAATGTAACTTGAAATAGGCTTAAAAAATGAACAGTAGTACAAGAGCTAACATTTATTTACAAATACAGGAATACAATTGTATTTCCATATAAGATTATATCATCCTCACTTTTCTGCAGGGGATTTGAAAATGCCACCCCACTCTAGCCCATTCAATTAACCACACAGCTTGCCCTGATCTTTGCTCTGTGGGATAGAAACATAACCCTATTAGGCTAGGTACTCAGCTCTTCAGACTACTGATTAGAGAAGTTTGGAATTTTGCTTTTGCACTCAGCAAAGGTTGCTCCAAATCGAAGTTTAACCTCTTTCGCATTCATTCTCCTCAAGAGAGCGCCTAAAAACTGCAGCTTACGTTTCCTCGGTAATAGGCAGGATAATGTTCATGTCACCTACCCCTTTAATTCTATAAAAGTCATTAAGGACATTCCAAATAAAATGAATGATACCACAATGGGAAACTGAAAATAATAATAATAAAAAAACCCAACGGTGTTAATGGCTGCATTCGGCCAATCTTGTGTAGGCACATACTAATGGCAATGTGTAAATACCTCACTAATAAAATTCAATACAAATATGATTAATATGAAATGGAAACACATCTAATAGTTTGGTGAACTCCTGATAGTTGGATAAAGGTTAACATAACAGTTACACTTCTCTTATTTCTGCACAAATAAATGATACATGTTCAATAGAAAGTTGTGCCAGGTGAAAGTCTAGGATGAGCAAAGCTAGGACTTCTAAAATCTGTCTTAGCAAAACCTTTAAGCAGTCAAGAGTGTTTTGCAGGTGAAAGGACAATGGAACAAATGGGAGCAAAGAGGACTGTTTCCAACTCTATGTTTATGAAGATTTTCATATTATTAATTATTATGTATTAGTATTATGGTAGGGTCCAGAGATTCCAGTCAGGATCAGGTGCTGCACAAATATATGTCTTAAAGAGAGAATCTAATCCTGCTAACTTCAAAATCCCAAATCGGAGTCCTTATTTATTGCAATGATTTACTTTGTGACTGTTTCATTCACTTGAAATTGGACTAGATCAGGGTAACAAGGGTTCATGACCTGATATCAGAGACAGCTGATGGTAGAAGATGGAAATTGCTTTGCTGCAAGTGAAGGAGGTCATGATCTACCATTCTGAGAGTTCTGAGAACTAGAAAGGTATTTATAGCTTCCATGGCTATCTGAAAATTGTATAAATGTGTTTAATATTAATGTTCTTACCCTACCTTTAGCATTCGTGGGAGTACTTAATAGCAGAAGTCAGCTTCCCTGCCTCCCTAATGAAACATGGTCTTGTTAAATGTTCTGTAAAACTAACGGTTTTTGTTTTTTTCTTCCATTCCATTCCTGCAGTCAGAACGCAGAACACAGCAAAGCTCGGAGAACTGAACAAACCTCATCTGACCCTAATTCTCTGAGATTCTTTTTTAAAATCAAGCAAAAAAACAACACCTCACCTGAATACAAACATGGGTCTCTTCATAGTTCTATCAGGCTGCCTATACTGAGGTTCAAAGGGATTAGTTTACTACTAATTAGTTTGAATGTTAAAGGCTAAATTATTTGCTGGTGCAAATGAGTGCAGGTTCAAGTTTTAATTCTGAATATTCTAAAGGATTTAGGCCCTGATCCTGAAATGCAAATAGGCAGATGCCTGTGCTTGCACAAAGCCCTGATGAAGTCAATGGGTTACACGCATTATTGCAGCACTGAGGCCTTAAATGTTGCAAGAAAGTTGATCCAGATTAAAGAAATCTTCACATTTCCATTTATGTACAATATAAACAAACTTGAAAAAATATGTTAGGAAACAAAGCCCTGAAATTTTTGCCAGGTGAAAAAAACCTGATCATCAGTAAGAAGTTTCTTGTTATAGCAGACTCTTCCTTTCCGAGAGGTGTCAATTGCTACTATTCAATTTTTGCCAATGACATACTATTTAAGTGCTCAGATATCTATGTTGAAATCTGAATTTCTGCAGGATTTAATCTTTTTTTCACATTCATAGCTCAAGGTGTGGCCCGTGGTGTATTCAACTTTGCACAATCAACAGCAATTTCTCCTCATTACTGTCCCAGTTATCCTGGCCCATATTATTCTTTAACTTCAAAAATTACATTACCTTCCTTTCAGTGCCATTCTTAACCACAAAGACAGAAGGCGTCAGACTGATTAATGCTGGGATACTTACCTCAAAAATGAGTTCTTCCCCCCAAATACATCAATACAGCATGTATGCTCCCAAAGAAGTTAGAAAGGAAAATGATGTGAGTTTGACTTAACTGCTTTCCAGTTTACGCACATACCCTCCTTTTCTTGATCCTGCATTTTTCCCATTGAAGAAAATAGATTATATAAGAAACACAGGATCAGTTCATTTTGGTGTATTGTACACAGATTAAACTGGCACAGTAAATCTTATGAACTATTCAAACTCTCTCATACAAATACAAAGGATATTCAAATTACAATGGTGATTCTTCTTACAAAAATGGGTTTATAAATTGTGCCTAACTTGCATGATACACACAGGTGGAATTTGCTGATCAAACACCAAATACAAATTGTTTACAGGTTACGAAAATATATTGATGGGCACACTGCAGGTGAAGTGCTAAAAGTGCATGATTTTCTGAGCATGATTCTGAAAAGCATGGAGCACTCTGAAAACTCAAGGGGACTATTCATGTGCTTAATGCGAAGCATGTGATTAAGTGCCTTGCTGACTTGTGGCCATAATTACATATGTTGTAGTGGTAGCCATTTGATGAAGAAGCTTTTATCACACCATTTGCGCTTTGTTCACAAATCCACGTCACCTGGGACTTTCTAATATTCCAAAGCTCAGAGCAGCTTCAAATACACCTTACACCCTACTATTGTTTATTATTCTTTGTATTACAGTAGCAGCTAAAGGGACCAACCAAGATCAAGCCTCAGTGTGCTAGCTACATTACAAATACAACTGCTGCAACTCCACCCTTGTACCTCTTGTCTGGTAATTCACATTCACGCGTCTGTTGATTTACACCCCATTCATTTTTTCCGGTATTGTAGATATATCCTTTCATTTTCAAATGGAACATAGTAAATGAAAAGGTTTAGTCTAAATTTGATTGAAGTTTCCTGATTTTGACCCCAATCTGTGCACAAATGGAAAGTAATATCTACAGTCAGTATTGATTTCCATTGCTGTCAAGTAAACATTTGGTAAAGATGACTATTTCTTGTTCTGCTGTACTATACTTTTCAAAATTGTGTATAAGATCGGTGTTTTGTACTGTGTGGACGACTACAGATGTGCTAGTTAATGACTGATATTCTTACTTATCACTGATATACCGGAGGGCTATTGCTCTACCCTTCATTCTGTTATTAATGACCTTATTAGGAATGCAAATCAATGTCCACTATGTAAAATGAAAAAACCCAGAAATCAATGTATGTCCTGTTGTGCATGGTTTAGATTCAGATTTTTTCTAAGTGCCACAGGTTCAAACCAAACCTTGAATATTAAATTAACTTGAGTTGTTTAGTATACTTATATTTTATAAACCTCCAATATAATTTTATATTTTAATTTATCATTTTAAAGGTAGACTAGTAAAATAGTTGTCTTCTACAATAAACTCAAACAGTGAACTAAAAATAAAAAAATAAACCATCAAAATAGAGAAACACATGTAAATCACTGATTATGCTATTATTCCAAATGGGAAAAACAGTTATTTTAGAGTTCCATATATTCTAAATCTAGATTTGTTTTATAAGTTTAGAAATCAGGATCAGAATCACTAGTCTCTTCAAATGTTTGCTTTACTTCCTTCTATAATTTTTGTTATTTACATAGGCTCTTAGTGATCTTCAAAATTATAAGTAAAACAGTGAGGGCCTATTTCTATAAATGAGAGTCCATTTTTGATAGCTTGCAGTTGTGTGCATAATATAGCAATGAAGGTAACCATGGAGCTTACTGATTTGATCTCTTCAGCTAAACTAATGGCTAAATTCTAGATCTCATTCATTTAAAGTTGTTCAGCTAACAGCTGTTTTGATAACACCTCCAATCCTTCAACTCTAACATCAAGATGTAGCCTACCCAGTGGAAATCAATCTTCCTGCACTTGAGATAGAATACTAGTTACTTACCATCTCAATGTCTGATTATACCATTCACCACAGTATTTGGATCAGAAATATTTAAATTAGTGAGAATACAGTAAGAAAAGACCTGAATCTTTTCCTAAAACTCTAACCAAATGAAACACAACTATCTCCTGAGTTTCAAAAAGGCATACATAACATCGTGCACAATATTATTATTCATTTTCACATGCCTCACCACTTCTTGGTTAAGGCTCAGACTAGAGAAAAGTGCCAAAATATCACGGAAGGGCTGTTTTCATCACCTCAACTGAAAGTAAGAGTCTGAAAATATTACAGATTGAGATAGTTTGGATAAGATTCAGAAAAAGCCTCCCAACGTAGTCTGCTACTATCTGACTGATTTGAGGTTTGCCCATTGTAAATGCGAACTCTTGTAATATGTAACAATTCAGAACTATCGTTATCTAAAGTTTGTTGGTAACATTGGAACATTCATATATACCTCTACTCCGATATAACTCAACCCGATATAACATAAATTCTGATAGAACGCGGTAAAGCAGCGCTCCGGGAGGGTGGAGCTGTGCACTCCGGTGGATCAAAGCAAGTTCAATATAACGTGGTTTCACCTATAACGCGGTAAGATTTTTTGGCTCCCGAGGACAGCGTTATATCAGGGTAGAAGTGTATCTACTTTGTGAATACACTGCTTTCCATAACTTTTGGACTGAAACAGAATAATGTTTTTGCATGTCTGGAGCACCTGTTGACGAGGTGCACTCACCTGTTGTGAGTGCTCCTGTTGGCTGGGTGCAATCCTGCACTCTATCTTATCCCAACGACCCCTGTCAGTTGTTGCCATCATCAGGTGGTTCTTCAGTGGTTTAGCCCTCCGGCTAAGTCATACACCATCTAAATTGGATGAATAGGTGAACCCCTTCCAGGATGACAAACGTCCAACAAGGACTATCACCATGCCCTTGTTATCTGTAGCCCTTTCTCTGGGCTCAGTTCTCAGCACCTTCTGTACTAGCTTTAAGTCTGTCCCTACCCTGTTAGGGAGCACTGCCCTCAGGGTTTCTCCCTGGAGACCGTTTGTCCTTAGCAGTTCTCTGGTGTCCCAGCTCTCCAGCCAGGTTATTCCTTAACTTCAGTCCCCCTTTCAGGGTAATAAATTCCAGCAAATGATTGGCCCTCTCCAGGGTCTTCAGCCCTGTCTCTGGGCCTGTATAAATTCCAGCTCTTTGCTTGGGCTCCAAAACGAAACTTGTCCTCTTCTCGGGCTTTCGCCAATTCACCAGTGACTGGTAAGGGGACGCAGGCCTGCTCACTACTCCAGGTCCCTATTCAGGTCCCCTACAAACAGCAGCTACTGCTTCCATTAGTAGTTGCTGCTGCTGTATTCCCTGGGCTGATTCCCATATAGCCACTTTCTCTTCACTGTTTACACAGGGCTAAAGTTCTCAACTCCTCTTCTTCCTCACTGAATTCCAGTGCCACCAGAACCCATCTTCTGGCTCTCCCTTGAGCTCAAATGATTAAAGAACATCCTATTTTGCTCTTCTGGTCTGGTCCCAGTCAGGAACTGAGCCTGCTGGGCACTGATGGGTTTTTTCCGTGCAACCTTTTTAGGCATGTCTGGAGTACCCACCTTCACTGCTCCTTTCCTGGAGTGGGGTGTGGTAGGACCAAAAGGTCTCCAGCAGGGGACCTCAAAGGGCCTGGTACACCTCATCACACATAGAGTTGCCAACCCTCTAGGATTGTCCTGGAGTCTCCAGGAATTAAAGATTAATCTTTATTTAAAGATTATGTCATGTGATAAAACCTCCAGGAATACATCCAACCAAAATTGGCAACCCTAATCACACACCTTTAGAGAGACCGTACATCCATTTCATTTGGGACAACTGAAATATACCATCTTTTCATTTCGCCAGTGAAAATGTTTTTTTTTTAAATAACTTCAGAATGTTTGTAAAAGGCCGACTGCTATGTTCATACAAATGTATCTTTCTGTTACACCCTCATCACATGGAAAACATGTGCTTTGCACTAACTATTGTTCAAGGTCAAAACTTGTCCTAAATTGTCAGGCAACAACATTGCAATATAAGTACAATGAGTCAGTGACCCAAAAGGGGAGAAGAAGGCAGAGAGGAAGGGTGAGTATCTGGGGGTCTTTTTATCCCTCATTTTCCTCCTCTCTTTCGTCACCAGAATTATTCCCAGAAGAGAAGTGATGGGTGAAGGAGTACAGGGAAAGAAGCCACACTCTACCTTTCTTTGATGTGCTCTGGTGTTCCATGCAGAGCTTTCCCAACACAAGGTTACAAAGGAAGTCTATGACAGAGCCAGAAATAGAACATATGTGACTGAATTCAGGTTCTATGTTTTTCCCACAAGATCATCCTTCTAGTGCCATGTAAATATAGGATTTGATCTGTGGCCTCTCAGGTAGAAATACTCCAATTTCTTTTGCATTGGTTTCAGAGTAGCAGCCGTGTTAGTCTGTATCCGCAAAAAGAAGAACAGGAGGACTTGTGGCACCTTAGAGACTAACAAATTTATTAGAGCATAAGCTTTCGTGGACTACAGCCCACTTCTTCGGATGCATATAGAATGGAACATATATTGAGGAGATATATATACACACATACAGAGAGCATAAACAGGTGGGAGTTGTCTTACCACCTCTGAGAGGCCAATTAATTAAGAGAAAAAAAAATTTTGAAGTGATAATCAAGCTAGCCTAGTACAGACAGACAGTTAGATAACAAGTGTGAGAATACTAACAAGGGGAGACAGATTCAATGTCTGTAATGGCTCAGCCATTCCCAGTCCTTATTCAAACCGGAGTTGATTGTGTCTAGTTTGCATATCAATTCTAGCTCAGCAGTTTCTCGTTGGAGTCTGTTTTTGAAGTTTTTCTGTTGTAATATAGCCACCCGCAGGTCTGTCACTGAATGACCAGACAGGTTAAAGTGTTCTCCCACTGGTTTTTGAGTATTTTGATTCCTGATGTCAGATTTGTGTCCATTAATTCTTTTGCGTAGAGACTGTCCGGTTTGGCCAATGTACATGGCAGAGGGGCATTGCTGGCACATGATGGCATATATCACATTGGTAGATGTGCAGGTGAACGAGCCCCTGATGGTATGGCTGATGTGATTAGGTCCTATGATGATGTCACTGGAATAGATATGTGGACAGAGTTGACATCGGGGTTTGTTACAAGGATAGGTTCCTGGGTTAGTGGTTTTGTTCAGTGATGTGTGGTTGCTGGTGAGTATTTGCTTTAGGTTGGGGGGTTGTCTGTAAGCGAGGACAGGTCTGTCTCCCAAGATCTGTGAGAGTAAAGGATCATCTTTCAGGATAGGTTGTAGATCTCTGATGATGCGCTGGAGAGGTTTTAGTTGGGGGCTGAAGGTGACAGCTAGTGGTGTTCTGTTATTTTCTTTGTTGGGCCTGTCTTGTAGGAGGTGACTTCTGGGTACTCGTCTGGCTCTGTCAATCTGTTTAACCTGTCTGGTCATTCAGTGACAGACCTGCGGGTGGCTATATTACAACAGAAAAACTTCAAAAACAGACTCCAACGAGAAACTGCTGAGCTAGAATTGATATGCAAACTAGACACAATCAACTCCGGTTTGAATAAGGACTGGGAATGGCTGAGCCATTACAGACATTGAATCTGTCTCCCCTTGTTAGTATTCTCACACTTGTTATCTAACTGTCTGTCTGTACTAGGCTAGCTTGATTATCACTTCAAAATTTTTTTTCTCTTAATTAATTGGCCTCTCAGAGGTGGTAAGACAACTCCCACCTGTTTATGCTCTCTGTATGTGTGTATATATATCTCCTCAATATATGTTCCATTCTATATGCATCCGAAGAAGTGGGCTGTAGTCCACGAAAGCTTATGCTCTAATAAATTTGTTAGTCTCTAAGGTGCCACAAGTCCTCCTGTTCTTCTTTTTGCATTGGTATTACTAAAGGCCTCTATATTACCAATCAAAACAACCATCTCAGTGAAGATCCTGGCAGATATTTTATTAACATCTGAAAAAGGATCAATCATTATATCCAGTTGGGAAGACATCTCATAACCATCCTTTACTGAATAGTTAAACAAAAGTAAGGCTAATATATAAACATGAAAGAGTAGCTGCAGACAAGAACAGAAAGATGGAAACCTTCAAATAAACATGCAAAGTATTTTCTTATATTAATGAGTTCACAGCAACAATGCCTTTAGCATAATTTTGAGATAACAATTTGAGTGGTTTTCCATTTTTTTTAATTTTTCCCACACACAACTTCTTACTTCTCTTCGTCTTGTTTACATTTCCTATAGTTGATTATGTCCCAATGAAATTTTACTACTAATCTTTCACCTGTGGCAAATTTATTGTACATTGGTGATTGGTTTTTTTGTGTATTTTCTATTTTTATTGGGTTCTTTTAATTAACAAACATCTGAAAATACAAAGATGTTCTTTCTAATAACACTGGTCTACAATTTGTGAGAAGTCGTCTGCTTCAGAGATAAAATGTGCTATTTATTATGTATTTTGATGTGCTGAATTCAAATATGACAATTAAAACAACTGATTGGCTACTGTTTCTAAGATATTTAAGTTTTTTACATTTTATGTCTATGTATATTGTGTAGATAGTAGAGTTTTAATCATAAATTGTAAACCTAGGTCTTTTCATGTGTTTATGGTTGCTTTGCATGATAATATTTCACCTGTCCTGTTTAAAAATCAGCAAAAGGGTTATATAAATAAAATTTATTATGAAACAAAAGGCAAAAAACTACTATGTACATAGTTTAGTCCTATTCAGTGTCTACTCGGCGCTTCTTGGCTTGTCTCTTGTATTCATTAAATGGAGCATCTCTTGTCACTGTCCAGCAATAGTCTGCAAGCATTGATGAGCGCCATTTGCCCTGATAGCGTTTCTCCATTGTTGCAATGTCCCGGTGAAACCGGTGTTGCAGCATATGTGTGGGCCCACCTCTTGTCCTGATCTCCAATTTTGCAGCTAAAATAAAGGTGATAGCCTTTCTTAACCATAGTGGTTATATTGTGCTTTCGTGATGCAAAAGTCACTTCACCACAAACATAGCAGAAGTTATCTGCACTGTTCACACAAGTACGAGGCATCTTTGCTCACTTTGGCTAAACAAAAATGTGTCCCTTTGCAAAATCAAACACTGACAAATAAGAGAGCACGACACTGTATGATTTCTAGAGCTGATATAGGGCAATTTGTTCAGCAGAGTGATGTAAGCTTCGTTATGATTGTATCATCCATGACTTCTAGGAATAACATGATGCAATTCATATCATGAATTACGCAATACCAGCTTCAGATTGCATCATTCATTGTTTTGCCTAAAAAGCAAGTTGTCCAAACCCAGTCATAGATTTATTCATAGATCCAGTCAAAGATGTATTTTAGTTATTTCTGGTTTAAATTGAGATCCCTTCCCTTTATAACTCACTTATCCTCCACCATTCCCAAGACAAGGGTTGTATATACTGACCCAATAGCATATCTTGAAAACTAGAACCAATCAACAATTTTAAGCATCATTTTCATTCAGACCCAGAATTAGTAAAGTTTGACTACATTTATTTCAGAAGCATTTTGGCTGTAGAGCAGTGTAATATAAAGATAAAATTCCATTAGTAGCCACTGGGCATTTGGGGCCTGATTTGACTATCATTTAATACTAGTGCAATTCCATTGACTTAGTGAAGCTACTCCTATTATCTAATAGTGCGAGGGGGGAAAAAACAGACCCTTTGTAATCTCAGTTCCTCTGATTTAACATTCAGAGTAGATACATACATTGTTTAATGTATTGTAACACAACCCCTTTATTTCATTGACTATAAAGTCCATGAAATACAGAGGTTCATGGGCTATGAAATAAAGGCTCATAAAAGTGCCATGAAATGTGTAATTATCTGTCACGGTGGCCTTCAAAACATCCCCAGGGTGAACAGACCTGGGGTATTTTGTCAATTTCAAATGAAATCAAAATTCTTCACAGATCATGTTGATAGCACATAAGGATGAAAAGATACATAAAATACAAACTGCAGAAGTCTTTGAATTTAGCAAAACAACCGACTGCTCATAAAATAATACCATGTAACTAGTTTATGAGAAAAGTAGCTCTCTCAGAGCTTTCTAATGGCTGAATGCCAATGACTCCATAAACAATAGGTTTAATTAAGGAGAATTACTGCTACCAAACATCTGATAATGGATACTTGTCACTTCCAGCACTCCTTAATTTTCTCCCCAAAACCAAATGAGATTATTGCTTGGAAGTTATGAATGAATCATACAGGGAACTGTAAGATGACCCCCCTCCCTTCCAGAACACAGATTTATTATCAGAGTGCACTCAAAAGGGAGAGGGGAGGAGTCATTTGCTGAGATTTAAGCTAATTTCATGTCACCCAGCCATCTAATTTTGGGGGTGGGGTTGTGGGTTTTTTTCTTTTTGCGCTACCATTCAATTACAAGTTGGACAAAAACTAGTGAAGTGGTATGTTAATGACTTCAGCTTCTGAACACACTTTCTTTCTTTCTTATCCTCAACTCACTTGTACGTTCTTATAACTCCCTCTGCCTTAACTGTCAACTGAATATTTCCCTGAAGACATAACCGTCTGGAAGCTCATCTTCTTTTATCTATACCATGGAGCTGTCTGTCAGCATCTGTCTTCACACTTTGCCTGTTTCTAAATTTCTTTTAAAAATATGGTCTAGACAAACTTCTCTGGCATTGTGCTCCTCTCTTAACATTTCACCTGATGCTGTGCTGTCTTGCATCAAGAAAATTTGCAATTCAGCCAATAGCAGTAGATGAATGTTTCATGGATTTTTAACAAAGTTTCCATCTTTCTTCATAGTTTCACAGCTTTACATTCAGGTTCATTTAATTATATTCATATACAAATATTACCGATAAAAGCTTTGTTGCACAATTTGTATGATATCTGACTGGTGTCAGTGAAAAGGCCGTTCAGCTCAGTTCAAGTGAAGAGCTTTTTCCAGTTAAAAATTATCTATTTCTTTGATTGAAGGGGGCTTTACAAGGGCAAACATTGCTACAAACTGTTTCAAATGAAGGTGCTCTTAATATGAGATGTGATCAACAGTGAAAAGTATTACTGAGGAAATGGTTAGATTTGACAAGCCCTACTCACAGTAGTAAGTACTGACCTACAAGAATAGTGTCACAGGAATTAATGCTACCAGCTATTTAGGGGTTGCACAATCAAGTCCAAAATCGGCAGGATTTTGTGCATGTATATACACTTATACAATTTAGATATAGATACCAGAATAGATAGATCTATTCAAACTAATTCTTTAACACTGCAAATGACAGATTTGGTGGCTAACCTCCACACTTTTAATCTTATCAGCAGGCATTATGAATCTAACATTAAAATTTCACCTAACCTGATGAAATAGAAGGAACTAGAATCCAAAAGAACAGTCAGCATTGCATAAAAGTTACGTTGTACAATGCTGATATTTAGATTCATGCCAGTACATCAGTAAAAATAAAATAACACTACTAAAACCGAACTCTGTATGTGTGAACAAACACGTGTGATACATACATGCATAGGAACAAAATCTCAGCCTAACTCCCTCCTCTAGAATACTCTGGATTAGTGGCAATCACAGTCTGTCCAATGGATTGGAATATGATTTGCATTATTGTAAACTACATCCTGATTGGATTACTAACAAAGACTGGCAAAACAGATGAGTTTACCAATAGCTAACTGTCTCTGTGAAGCAGCAGGGCAACTACTTTTAAATTGGGAAGGACTGTAAAATATATTTACATCTAAATGTCTTACTACAAAAGATGGGCCAGATGGTTCCACAGATACTGGGAAATGAAAGAAGCATCCAAGAAACCAGAAAACTTTCAGGGGATGGTGCAGTCTTTATATTAAAAAAAGTATAAAGTGCTATTTTGTTTATTACAATTTAACTACACTTTTTTGGCATATCCTATCTAGATTTCCTTGTGATGCATAATTTTAGAACATTAGAGAGGGTTGTATCTGACACATAGGTGACATATTGTATGATAAGACCCAAAGTTGAAAAAAAATAATATAAATAGTATTCATTTCCCGTGAACAAACGGAATTGGATATTTGTTATCCACAGAACATTTACATGGATTTTTAAGATATTTAGTGACTTCCAAAGGCGGTGAAATTCTGTAACAGATAAACCTCTCTTTAGTCTCTAGAATGAGTTGAGTCTCTCTCCCATAACTGACATTTCATGGCTGCAACTGGGCTGAGAATACCGCATGACTAGGAACTCACTCTAAGACACCTTTCTATATACATTTGTGATACAGTCACAGTAGCCAGCCCACTAACCTTCCTTTGCTAGAACCTCTACTGGCTCTCCTCAGAGGATGTTTCCCTTCTTATAGGATTTTCCCAGCATGTCTTTTAAAGGCTGGTCCTTTAAACATGGCAGAGCCAAGCAGCTGACACAATTAAATAATCATTTGGTAACTGGCTGCTGCTTGCTACATGTCTTTCTCTGCTCCAGATGGTCGTATTAACTCCTGTTATGAGTCTCTTCCTCCCTCCCCCATTTTTCATTTATTTTTCCTGAGGAGATATCATATTCTCCTACCATACCAATGAAGGACATATTACACTTGTTTAGCTAACAAATTAATTCATCTTGAAAAAATGTTATGCCAAGGAAGATCAGAATGAATAAGAACTATTCACCATGGGGAACAAGACAATCAAGTGAGAAAAATGGCTCAATAAGACACTTCTAATCATATTGGTGAAATTCTCAAAACACTCCTCAAGCCCTGGTGATCAGGCTTTATTCTTCATTTCTCAGTAGGGTTCAGACGGAGATAAAATCCACATTCCTTCCAACCCAGATACAAGCTATAGGGTACAGTCTCTCTGAAACTGCCACGGCGTCTTACATTTTATTTAACTTATCTAAACATCTGTAAGTGTTTCTTGTGTTTATTACACCAGGGGATAGAACCTATAGTGATTCCCTGATTATCACTTTCTAGCAATAGGTGAAAATCAAGTGTGTGCATGTGTGTGTGAGATCTCTCAGCAGCGTTTGATACCAGCAAAAGGCTGTTGAGCTTTGCCAATATAACTTCTGTGTTGAGAGGACTACTGGGCAGGTCGTGTAATTCCACACAGCATCCTCGGTCAAAAAATTTGTGCAGCATCTCCTTATAGCAATTGACTTTGGGACCATCTGATGGGAGGAATGGACATGATAGTGAAAATGCTACATAGAAGGAACATGTTGCCACCTGCATCTTATTCTTGTTAATACAGCCCTAATATCATGTCCTACACTATGCTTCACCATGCCACAAAAAGCAAGATACCTCTTTCTAATTCCCATGCTACATCCAAGACCAAGATAGCAGCCTCACATGTATGTTGGTTTATAAATATCCACATACCTACCATTCCAAGATCCTCCTTCTGTTGCCAGATGACAACTGCCAATTGGTGAACAATCTTTTTCAAAAAGGCCAGCAGATTAACCAGCTACTTACAGAAACAGTGAAGGATTTGAATACCATGCTAGCTAGACTATTATCTGACAAATGCTCTGTAACTAGTCAACACTACAGTTACAGAAGCCAGTTTGGGCATGTGTTGTATGTTACCTACCATTCTGCCCCACAGGCTGTTATAATAAATACATTGTAGAATTGTTACTGTTTCACTCTTTTTAAGTTTTTAACCTATTTTTGTTTTGATTTTAAGACTACTCCATGTAAAAGGGAGGCTTCAGGCCCATGGCTGCTCTCTTTAAAACCCTGCATTCCTAAGGGATTAGTCAGCAACCATGCTGACCCTTTTGCAGCAGTTTTCATTTTGCCCCCCCCAGCCATAAAGCACTGTTCCCTTCATTCGGCAAGCCAGCCAACCCCTCTCCCCCGGCTTAAAGGTGCGGGGTGGTCAAATGCCAGACTCCTGTATCCTTGATAATGACTGTTTAATCTATATCCAAAACCGGAGTCTTATTATTTCCATCAATATTATTGAAAATTTATGTTCACACTCTTTATTTGTTTCACACTTCTGAACTGATTTGTCTCTGGAATTTTTTTTCAGGATTTTTTATTATTATTTTCAATCCCTTTTCCAAGTTGCTTTCCAGCAGTAGGATGTTCTCTCTCCCTTCAAATTTCCAGACATCTCAAATCTAGATTTGCTATTTGAAATATGCAGCATATGAAGAGTGAACATGGATGTTGCATCCCCACTAGAACTGGATGAGTACTGGAAACAACTAATTCAGACATATTGTATGTTCCTTTTTGTGTTCTCTTTACATTAATATCCTAGCAAATGGATTGACTAGCAGGCATGCCTGCTAGTAAAAAGTATTTTTCATCACAGATTTAAACTGATTATTTATGGTCATATAATCAGGAAATAAACAATTGTGCCTGGTTGTCTACAGCCACTTCCTGCCACTCAGATGATGCAAAGGGCTGGAAACCAGTTCCAAATGCCCAATACAGATTTTCCCTATTAAAGGGGAACTCCCAACTGGTGAATCTGCATCACAGCTGGACCTTGAACCTTCCCCTGACATCCCTTCCGTCTTTTCCTGTTTTGAGCAAAGGGAAGATCTAATCCAATATATCAAAACAAATATAATTTCACGTTGCAAATACAAAATACCAGTTCTTGCACTGAACAGTTTGTGAAATTGAATCTGTGAAATAAATTTGTGTAATCCATTGGTTCAATGAGTGCTCTGTCTCACTCTAGTGGCTGGTTCACATAAGAGGATAAGAGCCTATTACTGCTACTATCTAATGGAGTACTCCTTTAGCTCAAGTGATAATTCAAACCGATGTTGGCCTCCAAGCTTTATGTAGGAAACACACACAAATTCCAGTGAATCCTCAAACATCTGAATGCCTTACACCAGACTGAAAATTAAAAATGGAGTATATAGTGCAGAAGTTACAAGTGAACTTGGCAGTTGGAATGTATCTTGTCTGCATTTTAATATTTTCTTCTTAGAGTAAGCAGGAAGATAAGGAGTGACACACCCTTTGGCCCAAGAAGCATTCAGCAGAAAGGGATAGAAAGATCAGCGTTTAAAAAATAAAACGATGTACAGCCATAGGACTTGAGGACATTCATGTCCTTAGTTCTGCAGTAGATAATGAAAGTGGTAAAATAGACACAAACAAGGAAGTTCCAACAAACAGATCCCACTGCAGCTAACTCAGATAATTCTGCATGACTCACACTGGGATATAGACAGTTAACTTGCCACCATTCCTTCCATACAGTCACATCCTTAATTCACATCTGGAAGAACAGAGCAGGGACTATGAAATAACTTGGAATATTGAGAGAGGCTGTCCAGTGGTCTGCTCTACCCCATTAACAGCAATGATTCTCCCCATTAGAAAAATATTATAACTTGATTAAAATAACCACTTCAAAGATAGAGGAAGAACTCAGTAAATGTTGGGTGGCTCAGAGGTATGCAAAAGGTTTGCAACAAATCTGGATAAACTTAGTCCAGGTCCACTGAAAGGTACAAAAGCTGTCCAGAGTTTTAAAGCGAGACCGCCTCCAAACAATCTTTGTTCCACAGAGCTGCTCACTTCCACCAACGAAGCTTCTTACCTTGGAAATGTTGTGAAGCATGGGCCCTGTTTGTCCATTCCTAAGCTCCTGGCCTACTAGGTGGCCTATTCCCCTTACCTTTGGTATTTTCAAGGGGTGCTGAACAACCACTCCCCCGTCTTTTTACTTGGTAGGCCTGCTTCCTCACCCCAACACTGAAGATGGGCTCCTTAGGGTGGGATTAGAAGTCATTTCCGCTCAGTGACTGAATGAGTCTAGGGTCTGTGAGACCCGTGCAAAGGAATCTCTAGTGTCCCTAAAATCCCTGTTCAAGACTTTGGGACTGCATGCCCACTTAGAGACTTACCCCTCCCTCAAGATAAAAGGCAAGAGCGGGAGCTACTGAAGATTTGAGGGCAGAGGGGCACCAGTATTATTATGAAAATAATATTTTATAGAATCCGACAGCCCCTACAGTGTTCTTCACCATTTAAGAGGAGACAAGCAGTTTTGGACAGGGGTTGGTTTTGACATTGTATGTCCCTATGATCCCCAAATTCTATGTGAACAGAACTGATTGATGCCCTGCAGGCTTGTATGAACCAAACTCTGTGGTTTAGGGTCATATAAGAAGCAAAAAGTAGTTTTGTGTCACTCTGAGCAAGGTTCTCTTTTCCTGCTTTCTTGTCACTGATTTTAATTAAACTGGCTCTAACTTGTGGGCGTACATGTTCTTTATCTCAGAAAAGGAGATGGTTTTCAAGCTGTACATAAATGGGTCAATTCTGCCTTCAAATACTTGAATACAACTTCCATTTAAGCCAAGGGGCATTCTACCTTTGTAACTCTGGGTGAAATTGGGTGTGCTGAATACATTTGCATAAATTGTTTATTTAAATTAGTAATAAGACAAATATATAATCAATTCATATACATATAGATATACAATTCAAATGAGGATTGGCCTACGTAAGTGTGTTATGACAAGTGTAGTCATTCAGATTTCAGTAAAATATATGTTTATTACTCCTAATTAGTCCATTTAATCATTGTTGGGTACATAACAAATGTCCTTTATTTTAAAGTAAAATCTTATTCATTGAAATTCAAAGGGAAATGAGCAGGAAACATTATCTGCTGTGATTTCTCTCATAATTAATACACTTATTCATTGTGAAGTGCAGTTATATTACCCATTATTATAAAGTGAAGATTAATTCATTGGAATTTAAAGACATTGGACTATTACCCAGACCAAAATACTTCTAGGAAATAAAAAAGACTTTACCAGGTGCATACCTAGGAAAATAAACAATTTTTTTGGATAAAATATAAATTTATTCAAGTGCAGAAAATCAAATATATTTCATACTCTACAACTCCCAAACATCTCTCCTCACTGCACACAGGTAAAGAGAATGGTTGCATAAAAAGACAAGAATATCCATCTTAACATGATGGTTTCAAGCATAATTAAATCTTGCCTCTTGTTTTAGCACAGCAGTTGTCATCTTTTTATGGTTGGAGTCCTTGTTTTGTAATGGGCCAACATGTCGGGCCTCCAACATGCCTGATTTAATGTCCTGATGTAGTTTCTGCATCTCACCTATTTTATTTTCTTATTCTTTTTCCTGTCCTGTTTCTCTCATTGTTTTTTTTTTCTATATATAGTTTTCTGGTTCTGCTATTCATATTTCACTCTTTCCTTTGTGGTCTTCCCTTCTCTCCTCTGCTTTCCTTTTTTGATCAGGTCTCTTTCCTTCCCGTCTCTAATGCTATCTCCCCTGCAAAGTTTCGCATTGTCTCAGTCCTCATGATGTAACCCTATTTCTTTTGCTCTCCCTACTCACATTCCCTCTACTGTCTCTCCCTCCCAATGCTGGTTCCCTGTTCTGCATCGCTCTCTCTCTCTCTCTCTCTCTCTCTCTTACGCTCTCTCCCCCCTCTGCTTGGTTACTTCTCCCCCAAGTATTGTCTACACAAGCTCAGCCACTCTAGGGCCCAGAGCTGATCAAATTTTCATTGAGAATAATTTGTGGTGAATTAGGCCCTTTTTCTGTTCATGAATTATCCACCAACAGGTCATGACGTCTATGAATTCATTTCTTCTACTAAGGCTGTGTTCAGGACTTGGTCACTGAGTATTCACTGTTTACTCTTCACAATTCCTGCCACAGGATTGGTCAGCTAAGCCAAGTGGTATTGTTTCAACACCCTGATTGATAGCCTATGCTTTTTTAAAAGGATATGCTCCTTCTGTTTATAGATTATCTGTAGATATTTAGTTATGCTAACATCCATGACATACCTGTGAATGTTACGTGGGGAAAAAACCTTGTTCACCAGCATCCACAAACAAGGAAATAAAAGCAGTCATGAATACTAGGAGAGTGAGCTGCCAGGTATTTGCAAGATGTGTCTGAATACTTGTTACTCAGAATCAGTCAGGTCAGCATGGAGTGACAACATATAGTGGGTGCCCTTAAGTTCCCTCTTGCAGTTTACTGTTAGATAATAGACAGCATTAATGGTACAGCAGGTATTCTCTACTCTAAGTATAGAATGATTAAAAAAGAAGGGAAATAACAAATGTTTAATATTTTTCCATTTTGTAAAATTTTAAATGTTGTTGAAAAATGTGTCCTCTAGTTCTGAGCGAATACCAGCTCATACCTGTAGTACTTTCATACCCTGGATAAAACAAGAGGAACTTTTTAAAATGTCTTGAATATGGGAGTAAAAGGTTGACATCTTATTCCACTGTACAGAGGGCCAGATTTCGCTCATAGTCATATGTATTTTCATCAACTTAAATGGCCATTTACTCTCCTGCATCAAAGTTATGCTTTGTGTCCTGGAGCCAGTTATGGGGCTCTGACTCTGGGGTGCAGCCCATTCTTGATACCTGTTAGAGCTACTGCTGCTAGGCAGCGGTAAATTGTGCCTCTGATGTAGTCCACTTAATGGACTTCTGTGCCAATGGATGGAAAACAGATATAATAGAGGCCCATAATGCCCTCTCTCACCCCTAACATGTCCCCTACATTACAGGAAAGGGGGACAGCAGTGTGTATAGCGTAATCATATGCAGGAGAAAGATGCTTTATGCTAGGTAAATTCTATGAGGAATTTGAGCAAGATTATAGCCACTTTATACCATCTGAGAAGTGCAAAGAGCCATGTCTCACCAGAGAATCTGGCCCCAAGTTTTAAATATCTTGGGCTGGAAACTAGCATTCTCTCTCAAGAGGAAAATGCTTGATACCCTCAATTTTTCAGTGTTTGTTGAAAAATGCCATTTAATGCATAGAACCCCCCCCCCCATTAATATTACAGCTTAAATGTGGAGGATAGATGTGTGTGTAAGAAGCATTCACTGTATGCTGGCACCTGCGATTTTATGCAATTTTAAGAGAAGTTGTTGAGGCGAGGTTACAGGACAAAGTTTAAATTCTGCTATAGCAACTAATTAGTCCCTTTAGCTACACAATGCCTGTTTCCATATCAGCATCCATTCCACATGATTGTTAATGGAGACAGGCATTGAAGCTTATATACTTACAGAACCCCCAACCCCTCAGCTCGCCGTGAGTCCATTGCAATAGTTGAAGAATACATGAGTAGCTAAAGAAGTTATAAATAGAGCTATCTCACCATGACATTTATAAATTCAGGAGGCACTTCAACTGCCAGCATTTTTTCTTCTGATATTCCGTTTGATCTCCAGTTCAAACACCGCTAATATACAGTAATACCATTCATGAATCCAATGCTAGGATAGTAAAATATTCTATTTAACTGCATTTTTTTCCATTTGAAAAAACTCAGAGTATCCCTGATTTGTGCAATTATGATTTCTCAGATTGTTTCGTAGGAAAAAAGGAAAGGACCATAACAGCCTGTTTCCAACACCATATGCTGTACTGTGTTCTTTGGGCATCAGATGTGAAATGAGAGTTTAGTGGTCAGACTGGCTGTGAATCTAGACGTTGAGATGAGAGATTCAGGCAGTTAAGCAGCTGAGTCTTTTAGTACCCACAAATTAAATAGAAATCTACAGAAAACTCTCTTGGATCAGGATAGTTCAAGATATTAATAATGGGAGATTACACTGTCACCCTTATGTCATTCTAATTCAAACATATCCCAGGTCAATAGTGACCAGAATTTGCTACTGTCGGTGGTCTGACATGAGGTTGGCACACTCAGTCCAGTCCTTCGTGACATCACTACGAAAATCAATTAACGCCATTGCCGTCATTTTAGCAGAAAGGCCAACATTAGGACAAGCATGGAGCCTGAGCTACTTCCTTATGCATCAAGAATATCCATCCAAGTCAGGGAGGAGAAAAAAAGTGGATCAAATCCTTAGCTTTGACTGAAGAATAGTTGGTGCAAAGAAAGTAGAGTGTTGAAGAGGTATCATTGGGAATCCCCATTCCTGGGCTCTCCAGGTGCAGGGCAAACATCATAAATTAGAGCATCTTGAGGGCTTCTCAGTATCAGCAGTTAATGGTTCCCCTGGGAAGTTACACTAGCTGGGGATGGCTGGAGTGTAGGGATACCTGGGCCACATACCCTTTAACCCAGCCAACCCCCTTTATGTTGGAAGGTGGAAGGGCACCTATGCAAGGGCAGTAACTGTCCTCCAGCAGACAGTTACACTCATGTTAACTTCAAACCACTTGAGCAGTGGCATAATGAACAATATAGCAAGGCATTATGGGGAAAGAGTACTGCCACAGACCATACCTGTGCTGTGGATAAGCAGAGGACTTGGAGATTTTAGAACTATCAATCCAGTACCTTCCATGAGAAAAGAACTCGCAAATTAAAAATCGTGGGCCGAAGAGAGACTTTCTGGCAGAACCATCTAAGTAATATAATATCAGCTGCCAACATCTATGTATTTGTACCTGAGGCGGAAGAATCAATATGACATGAGGCATGGTGCCATCTCTTTCTACAACTAAGGGGTGGGTGGCAAACATCCACATTTCTCCCAAAAATTGCTTTTACTACGGATGCACAGATCTTTACAATCTTGGATTCACTTATGACTGTTAAAGGGGCAAAGCATCAAGCAATGAATTATTTGAAGTGATTTAAAAGACAGCTGGAAGCTGAGGAGACTTCAAAAAGTAGCCGATCATTATTAATTCATATGGTATTCATTAGTATGCTATTAAATAGTGGTGGAGTCATTTGGCATTATTTGATGTAGAATGCAATTCTATAATAATTTCTCTGTAATTTAAGTGTACTGTAAGAATATTTATTGTAGTCTTCCACTAGCCTACCGTTAGCACAGATTACCTTAACCTAATACTAAGCACCTATGATTTGTCAAAGGTGCTATGACTATTCTACACCAGCATTCTATGCTTGCTTTCTCTCAACACAAAAGAAATAGACTACAGCCATACACTGGTCCCCTGATCCAAGGACATTCCCAACTGCTACATCACAAGCTGAAGATATGGTACATAAAACTTTGGGAAGGAAACACCCCTTCTGTTCCAGTCCATAAAATTCTTGGATGCTGACATTTAACATGTCAACAAAATTCCACAGGCAATCCTATGAGAATCCTCAGGCTGCAGATGTCTACAATAAAGATACTGTTAGCATACTGCACAATACACTGTCAGCATTAACTCCACATCCCAGGCCTTTGTGGGATTTTTATGCATCCTTGAAATTTTGTTAGACACTTTAACAATTCACTCATTCCATGGTCTCACAAACATATGTTTGCTATATAAGCTTCATTCCCCTATCACCCTTAAACTGTATTTTTTTGGTTAATAAAGTTGAACTGAAGAACTTAATATACTAACTAATACAAAACAGGTTATTTTTTAACCTTAAGAGAATATGCAGCACTGTATTCTGTATATAATTAAACATCACAAGCAAATAGAAGTATATTTGAAAATAAAATGCAATACCCTGAACACAATACCCTGCTCTAGGGCCTGGTCTGGTGAAGTGCTCAGCTGGAATGAGAGTTGAGGGCACTCAGCACCTTGAAGGACTGGGCCCTTACTGATACTTGTTTATCAACATCTGCATTTGCTCTCCCTTGTCACCCTTGTGAGATAAACAAAGAACTCAGGCATGGAATGTAAAAAGCATCTTTAACACTGAGTCCTAAAGCTATTACTCAGATCCACATCTTTGCACAGGTATCCCTAGGGAGGAAAATTAAAGGAAACTATGAGGACAACCTCACAATCTCTTCTGTCAAAGAGGCAGGCTTGGCATCCTCCTATAAAATACACAAGATGCTCAGTCCCTAAGCCCCACTTATGGATACTCTGAGATCCTCAGTATCTGTACAGTGAGCCTGTCCATCTATGCCATCTCTGGGGCCTCCTGCATCACTTTGGCTTCCCAGGAATGTAGCTGAACTGCCAGATAGGCTTAGATCTGTAGCTGCCCTTACAGTCCTCCCATCTTTATACACAAAGTGATTTTTCACAATGCAAAAGGGTTCTGCTGGTGAGGTAATACAGCTCTCCACAGCTTTCTTCTGTATGGATTCCTTAGAACCTGCAGCACCCCTGTGACAAAGTCCATTTCACGGCTCGGGATGGATGAGCACCCAGAAGATCGCCCTTTTGCATGGTTCAGCAGGGCAAAATTTGGAATTTTTCCCATCTGTAATAGAGTATTTGCCTTTATATCTGATGGGCGCAGAGGAAGGGAGTAGAGATACTGTCACACGTTAAATATCATTCCTTTACCCCAGATCTTAGTGGCTGCAATTATATGCAGTGCAAAGTAAGTAAGCCGATCTCCGGGTTTGCTAATGAAATTCAGTTAAGAGAGGGAGGAAAAAAACTCATTTTAAATAGAGCTCTGTGGTACATGAAGCTTACAATACATGAAATACTGCTACCATTTAAAATTCAGTGTAGGTGTTTATAATTAAGTTGTTTTAATTGTATTAGAATTAGGTTTTCTAATTTCTTTTTTTGTCTCCACTGGACAGATGATGAAAATTGGAAAAATAACATAGGCTCAGAGGCAGATGCTGCATTAGGAATGGATGAGTCAGTTTGAACACAATAAAAGCCAAGCCTCTTGTTTTCACCCACAACGTCAACCAAATAGAAAATGGACCTACAAATAGAGTTGGGCAAAGTTTTTTGGGCAAAACTTTTTTTGGTTAACCAAATCATGATACCAATTAATGTTAAATTTGCTGAGTTGCTTCCTAGGTGAGGGAGAGGAACCCCTCCCCCCCTACACACACACACACTGTAACTAAGAAAAAACAAACTTGATTTTTTGGAAACATTTTCAAAATGAAATGTTTTGATTTTTCAATTTGAAATTACTTTTTGTTTTGAAATTTACTTCAATTAAAAATTAAAAAGTTCAGAAAGAGTTCAAACAAAATGAAATGTTTTGTTTCAGGTCAAACAAAATGTTTTTTTCAACCTAAAACTTTACTTTTTGGTTCAATTTTTTTAACAGAACATTCAGCAAACTGAAAAATCAGTTCTCTGCATAACTCTGCCTACTATATAAAGTAGGCTTAAGTTTGCCAGTTTAGTACTAGGAGTACATTTGTGGAATTAATATGCAATGAGACTATACTGCAAAATTCAGATATGGATCCAACTCATGCCACATAGTATCTGGACAATAGAAGATAAACACAAGGCAACCTAATCTGTAACGTTTGGATTGATGTTTTCCAAGATTAAAAGTTTTCTTCAGGCCTTATCTGTCTGACATATTTATTTTCTGTGAGCCAGATCTTGTGAGGAGCTGGACACTTAGCTCTCATGGAAATCAGTGAAACTGCTCAAACGTTGCAGGATGGGGTCTACAAAAAGACAACAACATCAGCTTGACCAAGTGAGCTAAGCATCATAGTGAAAGCAGAGATCTCCATTCTAATCTAATCTAATTTGAGACAACACTGACTGTTGGTTTAATCAATTCACTTAACCTTTCTGCCTCAGTTTCTTCATATCTAAGGTGGGGACAATATTTGCCTAACACCTCAACAGGATCTGTAATGATTAGTGCACTATATAAAACCTGCATTTCATCAAAAGGCGCACACAGCCTCCATTTACACAAGCAGCTGCACTTGGATTCTCCTGCAGCTACGGACAGTGACTAAACTTGTGCCTAACTTGAAGCATTTGCGTAGTCTTTAAGAATACAAGTCAATAGGACTCTCATGCACCATATTAGCGACAGTTTAAATACCTTGCTAAATATGGTCCTTAAACAACTTGTTATTTATTATCTCTCCATATTAATGATGCACCCAAAATCCAGATGTGGATTTCAGCTTCACTCCTCCCTCTTTGACTTTGGCAAGATTGTTATTCAATTTTGCTTTATCCTTCTATGTTCCTTTTTCCCCCCTTTAATTTTGTTTGGGACATATGCTTCGTCTGAGCCAGCTAGGTAGCCCAGCAGCAAACTAATGTGATGTTAAATGACCCACAACCACCAGTGGCCAACCACCCTTGTCATTTCCTTTCCGAGGGAAGAAAAATCTAAGAACAAGCTTTCTTGTGAGAAAGCAAGGACTTTGCAGTTTAAATCTACCAGATGTGTTTTTCTTGTGGCATTATATTTTTTAAGTTCATTGTTTTTTTTAGCTCTGCTTCACAAGTTACCAGAGGACCACTCTGCAGAAACCTGCCCATAGAGGTACTTTGGCATTTAGTATCCCTAAATGAAGGCCTATTTTATAGGTATTAAAATATGATCTTATGTCTTTACTTCAATTGCATCTGCTCACCTTTTTATTTATTTTTTAAATACACCAGCTGTGGTCAAAAGTGCCAAGTTGTTTAACTCATTACGTTTGAATAAATTGGCACATTGTTCTCCTAAATCGTGTTGTTTATGAACTAAAGAGTTGTTGTCAAGTTGTAGAATAGATTTTTAATGCTGGCACAAAATAGAAAATTTAAATTCTAAATCATAATTGAATTTAAGGGTACAAAAGAAAAAAAAAATCAGCAGAGGAATGTTGTAGGAGGCGATATGTAAATTATGGCTGAAACATCTTCACTTTTGATGTAAAATATACTTTTCAGCAGAAAATGTTAATTAGAAGACAAATGTTTACTTTTTCCTGAGAAAAGTGTTTCCTTCATGATCTGACAAATCCTATTTTACTGTCAATGTACACGGAGGATTATTCTTAGAACTGGATGCAAAACGTTAATTTTATTTTTTACAATGACATATGTTTCTTTTCAGCACCATAGTTCAGCTTCTGATCTTGTTTACACCAGTTCAAATCCAGAGTAACTCCATGTTATCAGTGGAGCTATGCTGCATTTACACGACTGTAAGAAAGATCAGAATCTTGTCCCATCTAGCATCCAGTAAGCTTAGATTTGAGTAGCCTTAACCTGTTCTCCTTTTTATTTTAGGAGTAATAAAACAGTTCACAGCTTCTCTTTGGTATGTCTCTAACCTTGGAGATTTCATATTTGCTATTGTAGACCAACACTGTGTGCTTTTAACTTCAACCGTCAAACTTGTCTGTGGAGAGAGGAAAGCTGCTAGGCTACAAGTTTTCAAGACCACATCCGTCATCTGGGATTTTCCATTTCTCAATACTACTATAGAAATTACTGGTGGGAAGATGAATAATGTTGGAGTTCCCTCTAAAAAACTACACCTCATGTTGGATAAATGTATAGCTTCTTATTTAGACCAGACTTTATGACTTTGTGAAACTACAACCCCATTCCCTCAATTTTTTCAGGGTCATATCGTTGATTTTCTGTGTTGTGTAGCATTTCACAATCTTACAACAGCAAACTTTGATGAAAACGATTGTAGTCTGTGTGTATCCACCCATCCATCATTTTTGAACCATTACCCCAGAGATATTTTCATCTTGATGTTGCATAAATCTTAATTATTTTTGGAAGCAGTATTAATTAGGTTCAGCTTCTTTTCAACAAAAGAGAAAGACTCACCCAGAGACTTTCAACAAGTCTGTCTCCTATTTCTATCTTAACCTCGACCCAGGTGTATACATTTTTAATATACAAGGCAACACTTCTTTCAACAGGGTAAGCAGGAAGGTTATGCTAACAGCCTTAAAACACAGTTATACCAATTCTACTTAAAATGGTACATGGGGTATCAATCCACTGTTTTGAGATCTTTCAGTCTTTGCATTTTTAAAGCTCTTTTGGAAGGCATTCTCCATCTTTTACTCCTTGCTTTTAAACACACTTTTGACTACCTTAGAATAAAATATCCTTCTAAATATCTCAACTTCTATTCTATTTATGTCCTGCAGACTCTCTTTTCTCAACAAGTAGCCAATGGAGCAGCACTGATGGTCAGGGTTCTGGAGAATATGATTATTTTCACTGACTTACGCTCAGAATTCTTAAGGTCAAAGAGACAATATAATTCCATCCTCTAAAATTACATCTACATGTACTAAAATGAAATTTTACGGGACCCAAACAGATGAACAGGTCAGGTAGGTTTAGGCTAATGAGAAATAAATTGTTCTAATAAGTAACCTAACTTTGCCTGAAGGATTTAGCTCTCCTTTAATGGATTCACACCTTCAAATGGGATCTGATGTTGCTGGGCACAAGAAGCTTTTGGCATTTATAGTACTCTTCTTGGGGTTGATTGCATCTTTCACAAGTTAATTCCCTACTAAGTGCTGCCTGGAATGATTTAATTTTAATGTTTCCTGAATCTCCACCTAAAGAGTACTATGAGTATAATGGCAACATTTTTTCCCATTCGACTCCTTTGCAGCATTGTGGATATTATGCTTCCCCCTCCCCAGCTATTGCGATATAGTTATTTGTGATTATCAAATACTGATGTGCTAAATACTTATGCCGATGTCATATTATTCCGTGAGTCCTGGATCATGGTAATTTGTCTTAATGTTCAAATGGGCCAGATGGTTGTTTCATTGCATATGTTTTCATGGTGTTTGTTCCTTATTTATGTATTGGTGATGGGAAGTCTTGTGCTCTTTATGAAATGCTTATACTGAAGTCTGGAAGGAATATCTGGGAAAGAATAAACATAGTTGTGGGCTTCATCATGCAGTAATGCCTTAAGCAGATAAGTGAATGGAGACAGCACTACGAATATACTACTGACCACCTGAACAGGATGGTGACAGTGATTGTGAAATGCCCAGGGAGATTAGAGAGACTACAAAAAACAGAAAATCCAATAATTATGGGGGATTCCAACTATCTGCATATTGACTGGGAACTTGTCACCTCAGGGTGGGATGCAGAGATAAAATGTTTAGACATCATTAATGACTGCTTCTTGGAGCAGTTAGAGGGGTAATTCTTGATTTGTTTCTAAATGGCACACAGATCTGGCCCAAGAGGTGAATATAGCTTAACTGATTGGTGATAGAGACCTTAATGAAGTGGCAAGCAGCCTGCTGCACACTGCCAGTGCAGGCAGGCTGCACACGGCCAGTCAGGGTAATCCGCTGGCGGGCCGCAAGACAGTGTTTACATTGACTGTCCGCAGGCATGGCCGCTCGCAGCTCTCAGTGGTCGCGATTCACTGTTCCTGGCCAATGGGAGCTGCAGAAAGCGGCAGCCAGCATGTCCCTACGGCACGGCTTACCTTGACAGGCCGCGTGCGGCCCATGGGCCACAGGTTGCCCATCACTGCCTTAATGTAATTAAATCTGAAATACAGTGGAGAAATACAGGGTGGAGAAATACAAAATAAACACTCCACATTAGCATTTAACATGAGAAAGAAGAACTACACAAAATGAGGAGGCTAATTAAATGGAAATTGAAAGGAAAGTCACAAGGGTGAAATGTCTTCAAGCTGCATGTAAACTTTTTAAAAACACCATAATAGAGGCTCAAACTGTATGTATACATCAAGTTAAACAACACAAAAATAGTAAGAGGACCAAAAAAGTGCCACCGAGATAAAGAGATAAAAAAGTGGTTAAAGACAAAGAGCCTCTTAAAAATTGGAAGTCAAATCCTACTGAGGAAAATAGAAAGGAATGAACTCTGTCAAGTATAAAAGTATCATTTAGACAAGCCAAAAAAGAATTTGAAGAGCAACTAGCAAAAGACACAAACACCATATAACCGCATTTGCTCCAATCCCTCGGATAGAGACAAGCACCTACAAGATCTCTATCAAGCATTCTTAAAACTACAATACCCACCTGCTGAAGTGAAAAAACATTGACAGAGCCAGACGAGTACCCAGAAGTCACCTCCTACAAGACAGGCCCAACAAAGAAAATAACAGAACACCACTAGCTGTCACCTTCAGCCCCCAACTAAAACCTCTCCAGCGCATCATCAGAGATCTACAACCTCTCCTGAAAGATGATCCTTTACTCTCACAGATCTTGGGAGACAGACCTGTCCTCGCTTACAGACAACCCCCCAACCTAAAGCAAATACTCACCAGCAACCACACATCACTGAACAAAACCACTAACCCAGGAACCTATCCTTGTAACAAACCCCGATGCCAACTCTGTCCACATATCTATTCAAGTGACATCATCATAGGACCTAATCACATCAGCCATACCATCAGTGGCTCATTCACCTGCACATCTACCAATGTGATATATGCCATCATGTGCCAGCAATGCCCCTCTGCCATGTACATTGGCCAAACCGGACAGTCTCTACGCAAAAGAATTAATGGACACAAATCTGACATCAGGAATCAAAATACTCAAAAACCAGTGGGAGAACACTTTAACCTGTCTGGTCATTCAGTGACAGACCTGCGGGTGGCTATATTACAACAGAAAAACTTCAAAAACAGACTCCAACGAGAAACTGCTGAGCTAGAATTGATATGCAAACTAGACACAATCAACTCCGGTTTGAATAAGGACTGGGAATGGCTGAGCCATTACAAACATTGAATCTATCTCCCCTTGTAAGTATTCTCACACTTCTTAACTGTCTGTACTGGGCTAGCTTGATTATCACTTCAATAGTTTTTTTTCTCTTAATTAATTGGCCTCTCAGAGTTGGAAAGACAACTCCCACCTTTTTATGCTCTCTGTATGTGTGTATATATATCTCCTCAATATATGTTCCATTCTATATGCATCCGAAGAAGTGGGCTGTAGTCCACGAAAGCTTATGCTCTAATAAATTTGTTAGTCTCTAAGGTGCCACAAGTACTCCTGTTCTTCTTTTTGCAAACACCAACCACATTTTTTTAAGTAAATCAGAAGCAGGAAGCCTACCAAACTATCAGTGGGACCACTGGACAATCAAGGTACTAAAAGAGCATTCAGGAAAGACAAGGCCATTGAGGAAAACCAAAATTAATTCTTTGCATCACTGCAGAGGACATGTAGGAGATTCCCAAACCATAGCTATTCTTTTTAGGTGACAAATTTGAGGACTTTTCTCAGACTGAGATGTCAATAGAGTGTTTATTTGCCTTGTTCCTCTCTTAGTCACTATGCAAGTATAGTGTAATTGCAAAGTGGCATTTCTGAAGAGACAGAGTTAACTCCCTTTGCAAGTAAATCATGGTTTGGTTTGAAAGACTCTCAAGCCTTTTGTTTTTTCTCCCCATTTAGTTGGCAAGAAATTCTTGCCTCTACGGACAGAATTTACTGTAAGTACCTGACATTTACATTTTTTTTTTTTTTACACAGTTTGTCATAACTATAAAGGTAAGGGTAACAGCCCTCCTGTGTACAATACTATAAAATCCCTCCTGGCCAGACACTCCAAAATCCTTTTACCTGTAAAGGGTTAAGAAGCTCAGGTAACCTGGCTGACATCTGACCCAAAGGACCAATAAGGGGACAAGATGCTTTCAAATCTTGGTGGGGGGAAAGATTTTGTTTGTGCTCTTTGTTTTGGGGGTTGTTCGCTCTTGGGACTGAGAGGGACCAGACATCAATCCAGGCTCTCCAAATCTTTCTGAACAAGTCTCTCATATTGCAAACTTGTAAGTAAACAGCCAGGCAAGGCGTGTTAGTTTTTATCTTTGTTTTCTCAACTTGTAAATGTACCTTTTTGCTGGAGTGTTTATCTCTGTTTGCTGTAACTTTGAACCTAAGGATAGAGGGGATTCCTCTGGGCTCTTTAAGTTTGATTACCCTGTAAAGTTATTTTCCCTCCTGATTTTACAGAGATTATTTTTACCTTTTTCTTTAATTAAAAGCCTCCTTTTTAAGAACCTGATTGATTTTTCCTTGTTTTTAGATCCAAGGGGGTTGGATCTTGATCCACCAGGAGTTGGTGGGAGAAAGGTGGGGGGGATGGTTAATTTCTCCTTGTTTTAAGATCCAAGGGGTTTGGATCTGTATTCACCAGGGAATTGGTGAAGAGTCTCTCAAAGCTACCTAGGGAAGGGAATTAGCATTTTGGGACTGGTGGCAGCGGACCAGATCTAAGCTGGTAGTTAAGCTTAGAAGTTTTCATGCAGGCCCCCACATTTGTACCCTAAAGTTCAAAGTGAGGAAGCAGCCTTGACACAGTTTGAAGATTTTTTTTTCCCTCTTTTTTTTTTTTTTTTTTTGGAGAGAGAAAGAGAGAGAGAGCGCACCAAGATGAAGTAGAGACTGAACTTGACAGTTTCAAAAACATTGCTGGAAGCATTTTTCTTGTTACATACTCAGATCCTTCTTTAGATCAGGTTCATATGTAAAATTGCTAATGCAAACAATAGAAGAACTTGAAGGAGTTTCAAAGGCTATTTAATGCATTCTCACAGGAGCACTAGGAAACTTCTAGTCATTATTGTGGGTGCTACCTTAAGCTAAGGACTTAATCATGCTTAACATTATTTTATTAATAATGTGTATGTTTTTTAATGTGACTGTGTAACACTTTAAATGTTTATTTTTCACAAGAAAAGGATTTTGATTTATTTGTGAATTTAGTTCTCCAGAAGGTGCTAGACTGACAGTCCTGGGGAAAGAAGTTATCCATTTACTCAAAGCAGAGTATAGCTCACAAATAATGAAACTCACTTGTGTTGAGGAAATGGTTTGCCCAGCACCCTCAACCCATCTGATAGTATCTGTGAACATCCACCAGTTCCACAAATGGAATTGGATGGGGTTCTGTTTACATAGTACTAACCCAAACCTCCATGCAACCTTATTTATGTTGTTTCATGAAGTGCTTAAGGACCAGATTCCCATACTCACATGCTGCAGAGGTAAGTAAAACAACCCAAGGTCACTGCCAATCTGACCTGGGGAAAATTCCTTTCCAGCCCTCATCAGCTAGGCCCTGAGCATGTGGTCAAAAACTAGCCAGACAAGCCCCTGAGAGAGAGAGAATGCTTGGTACCACCTTAAAGCCCTGGCCTCATTGTCCGATGTCCCCTCTCCAGCTGCAGCCATCCCTGATGCTTCAGAGGAAGGAGCCAAATCTTCCAGAATACATGATGCCTGTAGGTGGCCAACTGAAACCCTGAAGCATGAGCTTTTGGGAATACAAGACATAAACCTGAAGTGAGCCCCAGGGGTTGTGAGCCCTACCCTACCATCATACGCAACCCTATCCTACTATCACACTCATAAATTTGTCCAACTCCCTCTAAACAGTTTGCCCCAACAACTCCTATTGGGATGCTGTTCCAGAATCTCACCCATCTGATGGTTAGACACCATCTTCTAATTTGCAGCCTGAAATTGTTCATGGCCAGTTTTTAGCCATTTGTTCTTGTGCCCACATTGTCATTTAGTTTAAATAACTAAAGACACACACACACACACAGTATGGGTGACAGATATTTCAACCATATGCAATGTAGTTTGGGAATTATATTCTACTTCAGGGGTAGGCAACCTATGGCACAGGTGCTGAAGGCGGCACACGAGCTGATTTTCTGTGGCACTCACACTGCCTGGGTCCTGGCCACCGGTCTGGGGGCTCTGCATTTAGATTTAATTTTAAATGAAGCTTCTAAACATTTTGAAACCTTATTTACTTTACATACAACAATAGTTTAGTTATATATTACAGACTTCTAGAAAGAGACCTTCTAAAACAGGTTAAAATGTATTACTGCCACGCAAAACCTTAAATTAGAGTGAATAAATGAAGACTCAGCACACCACTTCTGAAAGGTTGCCGACCCCTGGTCTACTTCAAGGGGTAGAATTAGCACAGCTCCTAAAGGAACTAAAAACAGTTGGGGGTGATTACAGTAGGTCACTGAGACTGTAAACTGTATCACCCCTGAGGTGGTTTGCATATATTTGTTCAAACAGGTACCGGAGGCCCAAGGAAACAAAGAAAGGGCTTTTTGTATAAAGGGCTGAGTTTAAACAGCCTCAGGGTCTTCTTTCTGATCCAGCAAATGGGCATGACCTTATGTCCAAGGGTGTGTGTGTGTGTGTGTGGGGGGGGGGGGGGGGCGGTTTCTCCCAGTCCTTGCTGAACTGTTCAAAGGATTTTGTACTGCCAGGGTGCCATAGGAATGCTGAGCTACTGCTGGTACCTTTAGTATGAATGTAGATCTCTTTATTTTTAATACGGTTTCTTTGTATGCATTTGTCTTTAAATAAACTTGCTTACTTTGCAATGGGTGTGCAGTCATTGGTAATGACATTGCATTGTCCTTGGAGAGAAACTAGGGAGCAAGGGGGCTAAACATGTGTCAGACCTGCTTGGGATGATCACAGCAAGGAGCAGGGTGGGAACTGCAGCCTAAAATCCCAGGTCAGAAGGGAGTGGGATACAGGTCCCTGCACAGAGAGGTGAAGTCTAGAGGCCTGAGAACTGAATGGGTGTTCTTGAACAGAAAACAGAGGGGGGCAGGGAAAAGATGCCCTGAACTCTGATGGGGATGAGCGTTACTGGAAAGCGGGGCCAAATTGTGATGCGACGCTTTAGATGGAATAGATGAGAGCCTGTAGGCCAGATCATAGCCCACCATAGCTATTTTGCACAACTTTGGCTCAAAGCAGTCTTAAAGATGGCTTTAACTGGCTATCTGAGGATTCCCGAGCTGTAAGGGAATTCTTAGGTAGCATAGAGTTGGCATAGCTACTTCTTCATAGGCTCTGACACAAGGGGTGTTTTGATGATGTGGCCCGGGGAAGGGAGTTTGGCTGGAGTACTGCAGCATTCTGGCATGTCCCCGTTGTTGGAACAGCCTCATGGGAGATGAATCAATCCCAGAGTAAGGCAGAGTGTGATGTAAAGTAGCGTAATGTCACCTATGACCTCCACAACTGCATAGGGTACATCCCGGGCAGGGTTGAGAATCTGGTCCCTTACACTGACTCTGCCAATAGCTAAAGAAATTTAATTGGGTGTAATATATACTGTCACACTGCTCAGCATTCAGGTTATACCCACTTGGACACTCTTACACTTTGGCAAAGCATGGGGGTGAGTAGTTCTAGGAGAATATCCAAGAAACTAAGGGTGTGTAAAGGAATTTAAGTTTCACCTTATCACTTCTGAATTTGGCCTCTGGTCTATACTTTTATCTAGTGTCAGAGCCCTAATTATGTAACTGGGCTTCATACGTGTCCTGGTTCAGGAAGGTACTCAAGCATCTGAGTAGTCCTATTGACTTCTGAATCAGAGCAATGGAGAGCTTGTAGAATACAGCCATGCTTTTTCAGTCATGCTGTGTCCGTTGGCTTGTATTCAAATCCTACTGCTTTTCTTCTTATGCACTAGATAATTTACAACTGATGCCTTACATAAAAAATAGAAAACTAAGCTTAACAGAATGGGCTCCCGCTGAACGTTCCCATGCCATATACACTGAACAAATTACATATTGATCATTTAATTATTAACCTACACATTTGATGTCATTTTAGTTGCATTGTCCTCTTTCTTGTCACAGGCAATCAGATGGTAAGCTAATTCAGAGTTGAATGCAGTATTGTCATAATAATTATTTTTATTCAGTCAAGCATGTTAAGTCCTAGTGCTGATACTGGATACTACTGCACAGCAAACAGTAAAAGAAATATGAAATTAGATTGCCATTTTCTTGAATTCTAGTAGAAATAAACATCTTTCCCAAACCTTCTTTGTTCTCATTTCAGTCATCTGTGACCTAGTTAAAACCCATGGGCCAGACTAAATTACTTACTTTATTCCAAGAGGTTCTGCTTTAGGTTTGAGTTAAATTCTCAGCTGAGATAATGAGAAAACAGCACAGGAGAAGCTGTAAAACTGTACTTAAATTAAGGGTACATCTATACTTATCTCTGGGTCTGGCAGTAAGCAATCGATCTTCTGGGTTCGATTTATCGCGTCTTGTCTAGATGCGATAAATCGATCCCGGATCGATCCCGGAAGTGCTCGCCGTTGATGCCGGTACTCCTGCTCCGCGAGAGGAGTACGCAGAGTCGACGGGGGAGCCTGCCTGCCGCGTCTGGACCCGCGGTAAGTTTGAACTAAGGTACTTCGACTTCAGCTACGTTATTCACATAGCTGAAGTTGCATATTTTAGTTCAAAGTGGGGGGTTAGTGTGGGCCAGGCCTAAGTGAACTGATTTTCATGACATGTTTCAAAAATATATATTATGTAGTATGTACATATTACTGTAACTCACAGATTACAGGTTAATGTCATACCTCTTTTGTGAGTCTTATACTTAAATTGTAGGCTCTCTGGGGCAGGGAGAGCTTTTTGTTCTGTGTTTGTAAAGTGCCTAGCACAATGGGATCCTAGCCCATGACTAGGGCTGGTAGGTCCCACACTAATATAAATACTAACACAAAACTGCACTTACAAATGGTTTCAGATCTGTACTAAGTCCCCCATTTGTTTTCTTAGTTAAACTGAAAGACTCAATAAGAGACATTAGTTAACTCTGGAAGGTGGGCTGTACCCATTACCATAGCATTCAAATAAGAGCCTAGAGCTGCGGGCGGCCAGGCAAATGTGAACAAACTATCTGGCGGCCTGCCAGTGGATTACCCTGATGGGCTGCAGGTTGCCCACCACTGGCCTAGAGAGAACCAAACAGGGGCAAGTAGTATGGGGGTTCAATTGTTCTTCTGTTTATTCAAAGTCACACTAACATCTTGAGGCACGGACCTCATCTTTCGATAGGTTTGCCATAGTGCACACCTGCTTGGCACTCTAAATATAAAGCTACATTACCTTTCTCCCCATCAGGGGTAATAAAGAATGGGAGCAGGGACAGACAGAAATGACGTCCATGTTGAAAATACATTTTCAGAGAAATGTCCTGATAAAAAGATATTTACTCTTAACAGTGCGCTGGCGAGAAGGTCACAGCAGTGATGAGTAGCATTCTCTCCTGTGGATAGCCCCATGGAACTAATTGAACTACTCAGGTGAGTAAGTGCTCCTCAGTGTAAGGGTAACAGAACCATACCCTCTTGAAAGTTGGAGCTCTAGGGACATCAGGAATACCCAGTAGTAATCTGAGGTTGGGAAGGTAACTTCAGGTCTTGGCATCCTGAATCTCAGAGTTGGTTCAGCCCATCTCCTTTTATAAACCCCCTCTTTATGCAATTTGATATTTTCTAGAATAATAATTTTACAGTTTTACCATGAATGTTTAATTCTCAGGTGTTGCATATTAAAGATGTAACTCAGGTAATTTAAGGTATGGAAAGACATGATTATGAAAAAGATGGGGAGAATAATAATACATAGCTCTTATATCACAGTTTTCCTCCATAGAGCTCAAAGTGCTTTACAAAGAAGGTATTTAGCCCATTTTACAGATGGGGAAAACTGAGACAAAAAGATGAGACTATGTCCTAAAGTCAGAAGAGTGTAGTTCGGCAGAACAACATTCAACTTTGGAAGAGAGCCCTGCGGAAACAGAAACTGCAGTTACATACTGAAAATAACAAGTGTCTAAGCAACTAGAATGGAAAGCATAATATTGTGTAAGAAATGAAACCTAGTGACTTTGATTGTATGTGACTGCTCTTCTGTGTAGTTATGTTTAAAAGCTAGTTGTCTGTTTTGACTGTGCCTTCTTATTTCAAACATAAATGGTATCAACACCTTGATATTTCAGTGCTTTGCTTTGGTCTGTGCACATATAAATTGTATAATATTCAGCACATTGAAAATTCATAGAATTTGTTAAGGCGTAGGCTTACTGGATGCCATCTATTACTCACCTCATTTATGCAAGTTCTCTAAGCCTGATTACAACAGTTGGCTGCACTAAGGTCAAGACCCCCAAATAATAATGCTGAACTATATTAACCGTATGAATAAGAGATTTTAGCAGTGGACTCCATTTGGGAAGAGGGGTAAGGGTCTGCTGCATCCAGTTAAGGAGAAAATTATCCTCAGATCTGCAAGGCAGATATCAGTTTCCACATTCTGCTCTCCTTGCATACATAGAAAAGCCACATGAGCCAGAAGGGCTATGTGAATATGAGAAGGGGATTCTACCTTGAAGCTTGATCATCCAATATTTACTTATTTCCCTCCTGTCCCCACCCAAGAAAGTGTCAACAGGTGTTTCATTCGCAACTTAGTGTGGGACTAAATAATAACATTTGAACAATGCCTGGACTACACCTGAATGCAGAAGTGCTATTATTTGTGTTCACAAAGAATGTGAGTGCAAGAAGAAAGGCCCCTCTTAGAAGTTAAGCCATTTATCACCCACACTGAGCAAGGTTCTCCTCTCATAGCAGCATTGCATATCTCCACCCTGTTTCATCATCAACTTTTATTAATAAATAAGGCCCCACTGAGCATAGGCCCCATTGCACTAGGTTCTGTTCAGAAATAGTAAGAGCGATTGCAATCTAGAACAAGGCAGGAAGATGGAAGGGAACAAAAGTAGCATTGTTCCTATTTTACAGATGGGGAACAGACACAGAGGGTGAAATCCCAGCTCCCTTGATTTCAATGAGAGTTTTATCATTGATTTCAATGGAGCTGGGATTTCACCCAGAGAGATTAAATAACTTGTCCAACGTCACACAAGGAGCCTATGATATTCCTGTGAATCTGACCCAGATCTCCTGAGTCCCAAGTCAGTGCCTTAATTGCAATACCGTCATGCTTCCTCTCAGAGCAAGTTATATGTACCTAGGCAACATATTTATGGTTTGTTCTCTTATAAAGCCGAATATAAAGTCAGTAAGTTATACTTACACAGACATTTTCCTGTATTTTATCACTGGAGACTGAGCACGATACTCATTTCTTTTTCACAATTATTCTTCAGCAGGTTTAGCATGTGCTTAAGACTGAGGGGGGGGGGGTCACTTAGCTCAGAGTGGCTGACTCATCATCCCAGGAGACAGCCTCACAAGGAATGAGAGAAACAGATGTTTTCCATCTTCGCCCACTTGTGAAGTGTTAGCTTAACACCCTCACCATCCACATGCTGCAAACTGTAATCATGCCCTGTCTTTTTGTATTCTGGATTGATATGTTAGCATCCCATCAGTTTGCATTGTTGTACTTCAGCTCTTAGGGCTAAATTATCCTGGTAAAATCACATATGGGGCTTGAACCTGCATACCTTGTGCACCCTAAACTCTTTGGGAAACCAGTGTAATTTTTGAGCCAGCAAGAAATATATACTAGGTAAAACAGTTCAAAAATTCTCGGATGGAATGCTTTTCTGACAAAAATGCTGCTTTGATGGAATTGAAACATTCTGCAGGAATGTGTAGATTCTGTCAAAGTTTTCAGTGGAAACCAGGCAGGCAAACTGGCCACAGAGCTTGCTTGCCTGGTTCCCTGCCATTCAGACTCTCTGGGCCACCCAACTCCACATGGTAGCTTGCTGCCTGTAGAATACATGAGAGAAGAGGCAGCTGTCTAAGTAGCTGGAAGCAATCCAATAATTTCTGTTTCAGGTCTCCTGAAATGGGCGTTCCAGAATTTTTCTTCCCATTAAAAATGTCTGACTTTTCATCCCAAATTGGGAACAAATTTTCTATGGAAGGAAAATTCCATTCTCTGACCAGCCATAATAATAGGTTCCTTGGGACCCAGTAACGTCAGTTGTGGTTGCATATCATGAGGAGAATGTGGGTTGTGTTTTAGTGCAGTCTAACAAAGAAAGGCGACAAGTTGGTTACCTTGGCATTATGGCTGTTGGGTTTCAACAGGTAAAGGGGTGGGTAGAGCAATGTAATAAACTACATGGTCGTGTTTAAACAAGTGAAGGTCTATAAATAGTCTGTGTAGACAGAGCAGAAGACAGGGGTGGGACCTTGCCTGGTCACAGCATGCTATTAAATTGGAACCCTCTTTTGCAAGTCGGGTCTAAAGAATACATTTTAATAATACGGTATTAATTTGGCATTGCACAGTGCTTTAAAGCATTAAGGAAATTCTCAAACAATAATAATTTACCACTGACATTTGTCCATTCTAAAAAGTTATCCACAAAGAGGTCCATAATACCTGGCATGAGGTTATAGTGTAACTGTGAGAGAGAGAGAGAGAGAAGTTTCTAGGACAGCACTGCTATCAGTGATTAAGAGCCAATTCAAGTTTCCCTAATTTGTCACTGTACATTGTCTGAATCTGGTTAGAGGCTTTACCAGGATACCACTCAGTTTCATCTGATTTTATAATGTGTTGCTGTGAGGTGTGAACTATCAAGACCAATTTAATATTTTACAGTGAGATATGATTGAATTGTTCCAATTCTTACTCATTCTGTCCACTAATATTTTTAGACTTCAGAATGAAACTGCCATACCCCGTTTTACTTGTGCGTTTCTCTACCTTCTGATGTCTATTGCTCTGTTTATCTACTTATTCTTTCCTTTGCTCATAAATTAAATGCCTTTTTCTGGAGAAGAGAATAATCAGGAAAACATCCTCTTTCTAGCCTTATGCAGGTATAATATAACGTAAAATAATGCAGTTACATTTTACCTCTTAACTTGCTTATAAAAGAAAAGAAAATCACTGAGTTCTGCAGTTCCCATCCTCCTGCAAATAACCAATAGCTCAGTGGTTAGGTGGGAGACCTAGGATCGAGTCCCTGCCCTATAGAACAGGTGTCTTCCATGTGTATGAAAGGCAAGATCTACCTGATATCCCACATCTCAGGGGAGTGCCCTAACCACTGGGCTATTGGTGGACAAGTCTCTTGTCCTTCCCTCAGAGATTCCATTCTGGACCTTGCAAACCTTCCCAATAAAATCCCTCATCAAAACTTAATGTTTATGCAAAATATTTTGGTTTCAACATGATCAGCATTTTTAACAGAAAAAGAGTTTTGCAAAATGCTTAAAAAAAAAAAAAAACAAGCCCACCCCCAGCTCTACTGCTTAGGCCTTCAGCTAAACTACTCTACCTCTTGGACAAACGTCCAAAATAAAAGAGTTGACCTGGCCATAAGAGTACAACAAAAAAACTACCTCCTCAGCAAGATCCAACTTCCACAGTGAGGACCCCAAAGTACCATAGTGACTCATGTTCAATGAGCAAACTTCAGCAATGAAAGAATTCTGACTAAACATATTCAGCCTTATTTTCAGCCACTATGATCCCAGTCTCTTTGCCTACACTATGACAACACAGATTCAACCCTCTCTACTAGAATCTTCAGTTCTCAGTTCCTGATCAGATGTTCCCCCTAGGCTTCTAGAAAGTTCTACTTCATTGCCCACAGTCACTTTCTTCATCTAGTACTCCCCCAAACAAAATCCCCTGAGCCCCATCAAAAATAAATGAACATTTCCTGTGTCTAGGCTTTCTATAAACAATGTCACAGCAGTATTTATTACTCAAGGCTATCCTGCAAACACCCAACAGCAAATTCTGCTCTCTTCAGGCCACTCTACTGTGAGGAAGTGAAGATGTTTATATAATCTGCTCTCTTTCCCAGCATGCCTTGTGGTAGCCTACAACACCCAGGCATCCTTTTGAACTGCAAGTTCCAAGGCACCTTACTGTCAAGCACAGAGAAGAGCCCAGCTGGAGGCCTGCTTTCAAGAGTCAGTATACTCTATTACACAATCTTTTCTTTGAGAGTGTAGGAAGTTTTTCCCCAAACAAAGGGTGTCTTCTATTTGCATGAAAGGTAAGAACCGGTTTTCTCTCCAGAACACCAGCAATGAAGGATGAGTTTCATCCCCCAAATGGTATTCTGACAATTTCCTATTGGAATACTGTAACACTGTCCTCTTAGGATGCACACTAGCAAGTTACTGGCTATTACTGTCAACTTTGGCATCTGTTATGACCAAGGATACTAGCTATAAAGACCTTCGGCAAGGAAACTTGTGACTGGGTGAAACAGACACTTAGGACCCAATCCTGTAAATAATTACTCCTCTGTGCAAAGCAACCCATGCATAATCTCATCAAGCTCAAAACTGCTCATATGCAGGTGCTTTTACAGGATTAGATAGTGATGACTGTAATATAAATACCTAGATTATAAAGTGAAATGCTCATTTATTTCAGATTTCACTAGCAACCCGGAACAAAGCCCACGCTCAGTAGGCTTGCTGAGATTCCTGAACCCTTTGACAAACCTGGATGAAGTTACAGGCGTTAGCTGAACTTTATGAGATCCTAACTCACATAAGATTGAAGGAGTGAGGATTCACATAGCCAGGAAAAAGATAGTTGGGTTTGGTCCGTGCACGAGTTGTTTGAAACTGAAATTTGGAGAAATAAAAAGGCTTTCAAACCAAAACCTAAGAGAGAAATCCCTGGGAACCAACATGGACAAGGGTCACACAACATAAAAACTGGCCTAGTGGTCCAGCAGAAAAATTAAAGTGTTGGAATTTATTCAACTACATGAAATGTGTTATCTTCTACTCCTGCAATGCTGAATCACGCACAATTACTGCCAAGAGTGTGGTTTTGCTACTAAAACAGCTCTATAATTTGGTCCCATTAAAGAATGAACGGAAAAGTTACTTGGCAATGTTTTTTCACAGTTGGATCCCCAATCATCTCCAGCCTTTATATTTCCAGTACATTTAGAAATCTGTTAGCCTTGTGCATATTTTATTTTAATTTTAAGGTCAGGATTTGAAGGCCAGTCTTTAGGTTCTCACATTTAAACAGTTCCACTGGAATTCTACACTCAGGGTGTTTTATTGTGGAAATGTTTGATTTAGTTTTTGAAAGGCAGTCTCTCAAGGATTTGGTTCTTTTATTCCATTTTGCTTTCAATCTCTGCCAGATTTTCCTTGCTGCATAGAAAGGGGCATCTGTAGGCTCCAGCTGCATAAACTCAACACTAAGTTAATTCTAGTAGGAAAATGAAGTTATGCCATTATGTGCGTAACTGGTTATTATAGATGAGTGCTGAAGTGCTTTATGCACCACAGGTATTACCAGAATATTTATGAGTGTATAGCAGCCAGCTGAAAAAGTTGTGGTTGGACATCCATATCCAAACATTATCATGTTAGAATTTAGCCTGCAAGGTCTTTTGGATAACAACTTTGTGTTCTTGTGTTAGTCTGTAAAGAGCCACGGAGACTATGGTGCAGCAGGAATAGAAAATAAAATTTATGGGTAAAACCCTTCAGATTTAACCAGATTAAGCCAATAAATTTGCTAACTATTTAAGGGGAAGCTTGTAATCAAGTTTTATCCATCCTACATCACCTTTTGCACTTTCATGTGCAACATGACTCAAGTGTGTAAATGTTTCCAGGATCTTGATTTAAACAAGATACTACAATGGAGAATCAGACAGTAGAGAAGGCAGGAGGAAAGGGAGGACAAGAGTTGCAGCTAATTGTCATGCAGTCAGCTGTGCACATGATAGTATTTTGTATTACAGAGGTACACCAGTGTCCATAGTTAAAGCTGATTTGATTTGTACTTAAACAGGATTAAAGTCCTCCTGTTTCACACTTAAATGTTGGATTTAATTTTCAAATTTAACACGCTCTTCAGAAGCCAACTGATTTTCCATAATACTTTCTTGGCCAAAGATTCAATAACTTTGCCAAAAGAAAGATTTAAAAATGAGTCCCTTCCCTCCCCTTTTTAATTTCTTGTAAGACTATCACATTTTTTTCCAGACCCCTGTAGTTTAATCACCAGGATAACCCCCCAAAGTGTGTATACTTATACGCATTTACATCAGATGGAGGGTAGTTTTTTACAGTTTAAGCTTGAACAGAAGTAGAGTTATTTATTCTTCACACCCTAGCTCTGATACGAAGAGAAGCAGAGAATAATCAGAGTCCAGCATCTAGTCCCTCTCTTCAGACCAGCTCCTCCATATACACACTAACTCTGAAGATCCAGGGAGGCAGGCTGGGCAGCAGGTGGCATGAGGTAGGAGAAAGGCAGGGCTATAGGGAGGCAAGGGGAGAAGCTGAGATTTAGGGAGGTGGAAATAGGGGAGCGTGGGAACTGATTGTGTATACAATAAGGCATCAACCCACACACTTGATTCTCCCTGTGGCAGAGCCAAGGGGTGTGAGTTGAACCCAAGCAGCAAAACCCTTGGGAATCCATCATGCACTGATGCCTCAGAACAAAGAGCACCTCCCATGGTGCTACTGTTGGAAGCACTGAGATTCCACCTCTATATGCACTGAGTCTTTGGATATCCATGGAAATTCAAGCAAGGTTGTTAAATAGGGAGTCTATAGTTGGGAGGAGCATGGCCATGAACAGCGGATTGAGATGACTCAGTGCTGACCAGAATGATCTTAAGGGGGAGGAGCCAACATTCCTTGTGCTGAGGCATCAAGAAGAAACACTCTACCATTGATACCAATGTCTCCTCACACAGACATTAGGGTCCTCACAGTGCTGCGCCTTGATGTACCAGGAAGCCAGTGCAGAGGCACTACAGGAAGCCATTTATACATTGATGCTTTGGTGCATACCTCATGATACTGTTGCCATTGCGTCTTTGTGCACCAGGGAGAAACATCATGAGAACCCTAGTCTCTATATAGTGAGGACTCAATGCACAGGGACTGGGATCTCCATTCTCCCAGGTTCTTTCACAATTTTCCTCCATACAGATCTGATTTGGCCCACTCCTCTTGCATCAGAAAGGACACAGCACCACAGATACAGACCATCAACACTATTACAAATTTTTCCCACTGCTCAAAGGATGTAAAATGGAACAAGATAGAGCGGTGAGCACTTTTCATGACTATTCAGAGAAATAAATAAGAAATTTTGTTTTGTCTGAAGTTTACATGTTATTTGCAAACATTCATATGAATGGAATATTGCTCAAAGTGCTGAACAAGACAAAATTCCCGGGGTCACAGAACAACATTCATTTTGAGAGTGAAGGGGAAAAGCATGCAACACCATGTGGCATTTAGAAATAATGAGTCATGAAAAAATTTGATGAGAACAGGTATGAAAGCAGCAATATGCCAACATTTTCAATAAACGATTATTACAAAAAAGTGAATAATTTCAGAAATATCAACAGTTGTTTGCAAATAGACAAGAGGTCAGATTTTGCTGATATGACTATTGGTTTCAAACAGCTCCTCCAGCTCTACTGTGGCAGGTAGATATGTTCCCAAATGGACTCAGAGATAACAATGAATTTCAGATCTATAGTACTGGAGCCTGTCTTCTCTCATATAATATTTCATACTCAGAAGTCTACTCTGACTCCCATTGAAATAAATCACAAAACTTCTGTTGGCTTCACTGAAAACAGGCCAAGCCCCTTTGTTTGTTTCCCACTTTATATATACATTTCTTCATTAAATGACTGGTAGGTAAATTATGAGACAGAGGCTTAGTTGATGTAAGTCAGCACAGATCCACTGACCAAAGTCAGTCTTCGCCAACTGAAGATCTAGCCTTAGATTTGCAAAATGTTTGTCACCTTTCAAAATAGGCAAAAATAAGAAGGCAGAAGTACAGATGTCGAACATTGCCAAGTACAGACAAGTGACATTTATTGTGGCATGCTTTTCAACCCGGTTGCGAGAGGCTTTTCAGAGGTCTTAAGCTAGCGTTCTCACCTGGGCAATGCTCCCCCCATAACAGAAGATGTTGTGAGTTCTGGCTGCTTTGGCATTCAGGGAGCATGCTTGCCCTCAGCGGGTTTCACAAATCCTACTGTGGTTCTACTGTGATAAGGGCCCTCCAACCCCAAGATGTAGGCAGCCCTATATAGGACACACACCCCATGGCACAGTGCAAAGACAGCCTTGTTACAAGTTCTCTCACAAACACATGCACACATCAATAGACTTGGTACATCTAAACTACCTGACCTAATAGGTAATTAACCCAATGATTAGCACCTTTAGACCATACTTGATTTCACAATCTAAAACAGCAGTGGGAATTTGAAAATAAGGGGAAGAAAGAGGGAGGGAGGTGAACTACTACTTTTGAATGCATTCACTGGGTCAGACCTAGAATTTTAAAAAATGGTGCTTAATTATTGTATTTCTACTAAATATAGAAGGAAAGGGGCAAAATGTTCTTGCTAATAAGTCATTGAACAATCAAGATAGATATGTTTCTTATTCATCAACTCAAATACTAGAGGACTCTCTGATACAGCCATCTGGGTATTAGAATCTTCCTGAGTATAAGTCAAGTGTTTATCTACCCTAACCTATAAAAGGAAAGTTTGCCCAGAATGCCAGTTATCTACTAATCAGAAAGGAAATCTGCCAAATAGAATGCTTGCCTATTTTTCCTGCGTATTTGCAAGGAATAGACATGATCATCACAGGCACTTGGAACAAACACAAATAATCAACCTTCTATTACTGTAATTATTCAGGTGAAAAGATTGCCGTTTAAGAGCCCATGATGTGTATTAACAGTCTATTTATGCTTTTAGGAATCTCAAGTATGCTCACCCACTTTTACTCCATTGCATTTTAGATAGCCGACACTGGCCTTAAATGAAGCACCCTCTCAGTATTGTTTCCTTTACTAATCTATAAATCACAATAATAAAATGACAAAACTTTAGGAAATGGCAAAAATGAAATTGACAAGCAAAGCACTGCAAAGCACTGCAGGGAAAAACACAAATCCAAAATATAAGCTCAGATTCTGATCCATACTTAGTAAACTACAGGAGGGGTGAATGCAAAGCTGTCTTTGTGCCTTCCCAATCCTGGGGCCATCCAGCTGACAGACCTGTCCTCAATACATGTTAGGCTGCCACAGAACTATTCTATTTTACATCAGTTGACTATGTGGCAATAAAGACCATTCAAGTATATTAGAGGACTGGACCACTTAAGCTAACAAAAATATATACAAAATTAAATACACACAATGCAGATCACTATGGGACAGCTAGAAAGAGCAGCACTGGACAGATGGGTGATAGAAATATTCATGGAATACAAAAAATATACAATTTGTTTATTTTCTGTAGAATGCTAGGTAGCCAACGTTCCTTGTGAATGCAACTATTCATGCTTAAGGTGAAGAGGATTTGGTCCTTTGCATTCTCCCCTAATACAATATTTGGCCACATCTTATTCAAGAAAGTCAGTTGTCCATTCATGCTACATGGTAACAGGCAACAGTTTATTAGCTTGGCCCAGGGTCAGATTTCCAGAATCTTGCTTTCAACGAGAGTAATCCTACTAACTTGAATGGGTCTAGTTACATGAGGAAGACAATAGGATTTGGGCCAATGGGAAAATATTCAAAATGCTTTCTCAATACAATTTTAATATATTAAACGAAAAATTGTACCATAATAGGAGTATCTCTATTTCTCTTGTTTCTGTAGTCCTTTACATGTGATTTTTTGTTATATGTTTGTAGAACTGAAAAGCTTTTTGTATCCTTTGACTATCTACATTAGTATCTGCCTTAATAATATACTATTTTCTGATCTTATCTCACTGCCAACATTAGCAACCTTGTACATAAGGTACATCAAATACACTTACTGGGTCAGATTGCTTTCTGCATTTTAATGTGAACTGTAATACATTACAGAATATGTAATCGACTAGTAAGACTAGCCTATGTATGTTGAAAGGAAATGTGTTTCATGGGTGTATCCCTATCATTCTTTAAATAAGCTGCATTTGTGGGGGGGCTATCACATGAAAGGAGACACACAGTAGCTCATAAGTCTGTAGGCTGCTGGCCTATCTCTCCAGCCCAGAAAGGATTAGATCTCTCTCTCTCTCACTCTCACTCTCTCTCTCACACACACACACACACACTCTCTCTCTCTCTCTCTCTGATCAGGATCTCCCCCCCCCCCCCGGCACCATCTATTAGCTGCACTGAGAACCTAGAGCAAACCCCAACATAGAAAAACTAAACAGCTACCTTTCCCCTGACCCAGGGCCTTCTTTGATGGAGCCTCCCCGCTTCTGGCAGCTCTCCCCCATCCTGCTATACACCTCCTGCCTAAGACTCCTCCTGCTTCAAACCCCTACCTCCTTCCCACAGCTCTGCTCTTTAAACCACAGTCATCCAGCCTTTCTAGGAATCAAGTGCTGATCAGGCAATCCCCTCTACCAAGCACAAACACCTGTTCTTGAAGTGGTTCTGCCTCGGAACAGGGCTGGCTGCCCCTCAAAGGGGCAGAACACTGTGTTACAAAATCACGCAATTACAACATACTATATGTTATGTCCTGCCCCTGTACTGTACTATACTGTAATTTTTGATCTGCACAGGCAGGACCCCAGTGCTGCATTGCTTTTACAAATGTGAGAAGTTACTTATATTCACAATTTTGTACATATGTTAAAGCATGTTTACAGCTATATTTAAGGACTAATTCTTGCTTTGAATATCACATGTTACAGATGTCAGTCATCAAAATATTTAGTGAACTAATGACAAAGCCAATTATAATAATAATCACTAATTACATTATGGAGCCTTTAAAAATAATACGTCTTAAATGGAAATTAGAACTGGGAAAAAATCCCAGATTATGTAGTCAATTCTCACTACCACATGGCTATTCATCAGTGCATGCAGGATAGTCTGGGGTTTAGCCAGTTTAGTTCTTCATCCAAATGAGTGCCTGTAATCGATAATTAAAACGAGGCCTGGTATTAGAGCTGGGCAACTAACTGACTTTTCAGTTTGAGGGCAATTCTGGAAAAAAATTGGTTTGGGTCTAACTGAATTTATAAATTCCCCCAAAATTGGGTGAATTGAAAAAGTTCATTTCCAGTCAAACTAAACATTTTGTTCTACCTGAAACATTTTCTTTTTGGACATTTTCAATACACTATATTCACAAAATGGGTGGCGGTGCTACTTCCCTTATAAGCTTTAGCCCATGGGTTAGGGCACTCAACTGGGGCATAACAGACAGTCATTTAATTCCCTCTGGCTGGAGTACCAGTGTTCTACATTGGAGGAGAATGTCCCAGCCAGTGGGCTATAGGATATTCTGAAGTGGGTGTCTCAATATCTCCTGTTGAAATTCTCCCATTGTGTATAAACAAACAGTAATTGGAGGAGGGATGTGAATGTGGGTCTCCCCTGGGCTACGGGGAAGTCTGTGGTTGGTCTTCTTCAGTCTCTTTTGCTGAGGCTGTTCCGCTTTGTGTAAGTGATTAAATAATAATGAATTAAACTGTCATCCCTCCAAAGAGAGAGGATGACCTTACAGCCTAATGGTTAGGGCACTCACCTCAGCAGTGGTAAGGCCCAAGTTTGTGTCCCTGTTTCAATGATTATTTAGTTATTTATCCACAGTGGAGTAGCTTCAACAGGAGAGACTGGGTGAAATCATGGGCAGCGAGAGGAGCCCCACTGTGGGGAGGCTAGCCCTTGGCTCCACCCCTTCTGCCTGTTCCCCCCCCCCCACTTCAGCAATTGCAAACAGAACTGAAGACATACCACCCCCACTGTGCCCCTTGTAGGAAGGTGTTGCTCCCTAATCACAAGCCTTGAAGAACGGCAAACTGTTCCCTTGGCAATGAGGCAGGAGTGACCTTGTTCTAGCGCCTATGTTTGGGAAACTTATTTGGCTGATTTGATTGTACCCTCGCAGCTGGCATTCACGCGCTCAAGAGATGGGTTTGTTATCTTATGTGCATGTATACTGCCTAGCCTTTTTATGCGCATGAAATGTAACCACTAAGAAGTGTTGTAAACAAAGCAAGGAGAGAAATAAAAACCCCAGGAAAAGTTTTCCTGGGAGGCTTTTTGCAAGAGGCTTGTGAAGCTCTCTAGCTACCAGAAACCTGGTGTTCTATTTCCTTTCCTGTGTCGTCACCACAGCTGGTGACCCCGACGTGATACCCCTCTACTCACCGGCTGGATACACCGAGTGCGCCCGCGGCTGTTTGCCGCCCCTTAATAGTGAGTATGGGGGGGAGACTTTCCAGTGCCCAGAAGGAGCACGCAAGAGAGTTGCAAGAGATTATACGACAGCGATCATGTGTCGCTGTCCCGGTCGCTCATATTGAGGACCTTCTAAGGGAAATAGATCGCCAGTGCCCCTGGTATCCGGACTGCGGGTCATTACAGCTTTTTGATTGGATACGGATTGGGATCACCTTGTATAGTGAACCCCGTGCCCCAGTTCAGCACCTGCTGCTCTGGCAGCGTTGCAAGGAGGCGCTGGAGGGGTTCGGCCCAGACGGCCTCAAGCCGGTCCCCCTTTTGCCCCCAGGTGATGGGCCACCCCCCTCCAACCCGCAGCTGACCCTCCCTGCACCGCCGCCCGTGGCGGCGCCCCCCTGCCTACCAGGCGGGCGGGGGGGCGCTGTTGCCGCGGCGGTGCGGCGAGCGCGTGAGGCCGGTCTCTTGACCGACGAGGAATCCAAGTGTGGGTTCGAGGCGTTTCCCGTCTCTTGGCGGGATAATGGAAATGGGGGGCAGATAGTGGACTGGGAGGCTCTCCCCTACTCGGTTCTGCGCGAGCTCCGCAAGGCGGTTCGTGAGACCGGGGTGCGGTCCACTTTCACCCTGGGGATCTTGGAAGGTGTGTCAAACGGTTACTTCTTGCTCCCCCAAGATTGGAAAGACATGTGTCGCATGGTGCTGTCTCCCGCGCAATACGTTGTGTGGGATAGCGAGTACCAGCGAGAGGCACTTGCAGCAGCAGCACAAGGTGGGGGGGCCTATCTCGCTGAGCAGTTATATGGCACAGGGCAGTTTTCGAGCATCCCCGAGCAGGCGGTGGGCACGCCCCGGGTAGCTTTTCCCATCATTGGCCAGTGTGTCCGTCGAGCGTTCTGCAGGGTCCCCGCTGCGGGCGAGTCCTCTAAGGCCTTTGCGGTTACTCGGCAGGGTGCCTCCGAACCGTTCCACCAGTTTATTGACCGCCTCCAAGAGGCAGTCCAGAGGCAGATTGATAACTCGCAAGCCCAGACTGAACTAATGATAAAATTGGCTTATGAAAATGCCAATGCAGACTGCCGCCGTGCCATGCAGGCAGTGGTCGGGCGCCCCGGGTATACCCTGGCAGAATTGCTGCAGGCGTGTGCTGACGTAGGCACTCAGACCCATCAGATGGCCCTGCTGGCAGGTGCCCTGCACAAGGGGCAGAAGTCTCAGGGGAACTGCTTTAACTGCCAGAAGCCCGGACATTTTTGGCGGGAGTGTCGGGCCCCTGGGGGGGGCGTGTGTAAAAACAAACCCAAGCCCCGGACAGACCAGAGGCCCCGCACGCTGTGTCCGAAATGCAAAAAGGGCTACCACTGGGCTACGCAGTGTCGCTTGGCCGGGGGTGACAGCCGGGTCTTGGCTGCTAACCGAGACAACCCCCCGGGAAACTAGTAGGCGGGCCTGCGACCAGCCCGAGACCCAAGGCTGCGCCCCTCTCCGTGCACGACGCCCCCGCCGCCACAAGGGGCAGTGCGGTGATTGACCTTGTTAATCAGGAAAATATGGTTATCACTCTCCCCGGGGAGGTCCTCCTCATGCCGTCCCAGATTCAGGGCCCGCTGCCGGAGGGCATGGTGGGCCTTGTCCTACCTCGCTCGTCCGCCAGCAAGCAGGGCCTGTTTGTGGTGCCTGGGGTGGTGGATTTGGACTATGGTGGAATTATCCATGTTCAACTGTGGAGTCATCTCCCGAAACAGCTGTTTCGGGGAGATGCCTGGGCGCAACTCATACTTGTGCCCTACTCCCTTCCGGCAGGGGGAAGAAACGTTCCCCGAACCGGAGGCTTCGGGTCCACCGACCAGCGCACTATTCACCCACAAGTGGCAGCAGTCGTTAAAGACATTGGAGCACCCCAACCCAAACGCATTTACTGCCTCAACGATCAGCCGTTCGAGGATGTTATTGACTCTGGGGCAGACATCACCGTCATTGCTGCCGCGCAGTGGCCCGCCCATTGGCCCACGGAGCAGGCTCCGGCAGTTTGGGGTGTGGGCGGGGCGCAGGACTCACAACGAAGTGCCCGATGGTTGGAGGTTAGGGCGCCCCAAGGCACCCGCTGCGCCCGTATCCGGCCTATCATTCTCCCCGTCCACCTCAACCTGTGGGGCCGTGATTTATTAACACAGTTCACTGCCACCATCCATATTGATGATTAGGCGTACGGCCCTCCCCCTCCGTTGGCTCACTAACGAGCCCGTATGGGTTGCGCAATGGCCGGTTCCTTTAGAAAAGCTGGAGGCCCTCCAGCACTTGGTTAATGACCAGCTGCAGGCAGGACGTTTGGAGGAGTCCACTAGCCCCTTTAATACCCCCGTGTTTGTGATTAAAAAGAAATCTGGCAAGTGGCGCCTCCTGCAGGACCTTCGCGCCATTAACAAAATTATACAGCCTATGGGTCCCCTGCAGTGTGGTACCCCTAATCCCAACCTTATCCCCTGTGATTACCGGTTATTTGTAATAGATTTAAAGGATTGTTTTTTTACCATCCCCCTGCACCCTGAGGACCGGGTGCGTTTTGCCTTCACCGTTCCGGTTTTGAATCACTCCCAGCCCACTCCACGCTATCAGTGGAATGTGCTCCCTCAAGGCATGTTGAATAGCCCCACCTTGTGTCAGCATTTTGTTGCGCAGGCCTTACGGCCCTTCCGCACAGCACACCCAGATGCCTTAATTTACCACTACATGGATGACATCCTGGTGGCTCACCCCGTCCTCCCTGATGACTGGCTGGACGAACTGCGCCACCAGCTTGCGGCGTGTGGCCTGGTTGTGGCACCGGATAAGATCCAGCGTCAGCCACCCTTTTTGTATCTTGGTCACCGCATGCTCCAGTCATATGCCCGTCCAGTTTGTCCCGAGTTGGTATTGCCCAACCCTCTTACGTTTGTACAGCTTCAACAGTTATTGGGGTCCCTTAATTGGATTCGTCCTTTTTGCCCTCTGACTACCTCCATGCTGTCCCCTCTTTTTTCTGGCCTTCGGCAGGGCCGCCTCCCCGGAGATATCATTCCCGTTTTCCAGGAACAGCGCCAAGCGGTCACCCTCATTAACCAGACCCTGGCCCAGGTGTGGGTCGACCGCCGAGAAAGGGAACAGCCCCTTTTTGCCATTTTGCTTCCCACACTCTCACAACCGACAGCTGTCCTCGCCCAGGAGGGGGCGGCAGCGCGTCTTCGTTTAATTGAATGGATTTATTTGACCCACTCCCCTCCACATACTATTCAGACACTCCCTCAACAGGCCGCAGAGCTGATTTTTAAAGTGCAAGAACGGTCCCGTACCCTCTTGGGTTGGGACCCCGTTGCCATTATTGTCCCCATCCCGGCTAAAGACTGGGAACGCGCTGTCTCTTGCAGTGCCACCCTCCAATTGTCTCTTGCTGACTATGTCGGGGAAGTTAAATATCACATTCCCCCTGACCCCCGTCTTTCGCTCCTACAACAACGTTGCCTTCACCTCCGGCCGTCTTTGTCAACCGTCCCCATTAAGGATGCACTTACCCTTTTTACGAACGGCGGCCCAACACGAGGTGCGGTCAGCTGGCAGGCGCAAGGCACTTGGCAAGTCCGCTTTACCCTGCCTCAGCGCTCCCCACAGCGCGCAGAGCTGGCTGCTGTCATCCTGGCCTGCCGATGCTTCCAGGATGACCCTTTTAATTTGATTACTGACAGTCTTTATGTTACTAATGTTCTTAAGTCTCTTCCAGGTTCCTATGTGTCGCCCTCCTGTGATAACAATTTGTTGGCCCTTTTTCTTACCCTGCAACAGCTCCTTTCCTCCCGCTCTAGCCCACTGTTTGTGGCACACATTCGCAGTCACACCACACTACTGGGCCTATTAACAGAAGGTAACGCGGTGGCCGACCAGGCGGTCAAATCGGTGGCCTCAATTTTTTCCTCCCCAATCGAAAGCCACGCCTTTTTTCATCAGTCCGCCAAGGCCCTTGCCAAGCAGTTCACTCTCCCATTGCATCAGGCGCAGGCCATTTTTCGCCAGTGTGACCTTTGCGCTTCTCTCTCCAATAGCCCGGAGGTAGGGGTTAATCCTTGTGGAACCTCGGCCAACCAGCTCTGGCAAATGGATGTTACACATTTCCCTCCCTTTGCCCCCTGGCAGTATCTTCACGTGTGTGTAGATACCTTTTCCCATTATGTGTGGGTCACCCCCCAGAAGGGTGAGGCCTCTCGTCATGTTATTAATCACATGATTCGCGCTATGGCAATCATGGGTCACCCGTCCCATCTTAAGACCGACAACGGCCCCGCCTACTGTAGCTCGGCCTTTGCCTCCTTCTGTACCACGTGGGACATTGTCCACACGTTTGGTATCCCGTATAACCCCACAGGCCAGGCCATTGTGGAACGGGCCAACCGTGCGCTCAAACAGGCCCTGGTCCGCCAAAAACAGAAAGGGGGGATTCCCATAGGCCTTCCTCCCCGCCAGGAATGGCTGGCTGCAGTGCTTTTTACCCTGAACCATTTGAATTTGACTGACAATTATTCTGCGGCAGAATGTCATTTTCGCAGCTACCAGGCCTTGCCCCGCCCCTTTGTTAAATATCGCAAGGCCCCAGACCCTCAGTGGCATGGCCCAGTGCCCCTTATAACGTGGGGACGGGGGCATGCTGCCGTTTTTCTTCCTACAGGTCCGTTGTGGGTCCCGGCGCGTAACGTCCGCCCGTGGCACGGCGATGGCCTGGCACCAGGGACTGTCGAACCCCATTCCACAGTTCATCCTACATCTGCAGGATCCCGAGCGTCCTCGCCAGCGCCCCCCGTGGGGGCCCCCGCAGCGCATAACCTGGGGACAGGTTAAAGCCCTTTCATTGCAGGCCGAGCAGCTGCGAGTGCAGCAGCAGCTGGAACCTACCGCAGAAAATTACCTTGTGACATTGTTAGCTTGGCTTAATGCTAATTCACTCCTTATTTTGTGTGTATTGGGGAGTTTCCTGTTGGCCCCTGGCTGCCAAGGCGAACCCCAGATGGAGCAGCGGCTGCAGTTTAACACCTGGGTCCCCCTGGCAGAAGTATTAAATCAATCTGATTTCTGCCTGGCCGTTGCCCCGGAAATGCAAAGTCTGTTAAGTACTTACTTTGTTCCTGTCTGCAAACCACCCAGCAATATTTAAGGTGTGAGACAGTGAAAGAAATGTGCTGTTTTAAGCTTACTGATAATAGTTTTGCATGCAATAGCAAATTGATATGCTGAAATGTTATGTTTAAGCCATCCGCCAGGACGTTTTTCCTCCTTGGTGGGATTATATCTAGTTATAGCCACCCTTAGAGTGGATAAAGACCCTTTTATAGTATGGGGTCCTAGTTTTGATTTTTGACGTTTTACTTTGCTGCTTTGTTTAATGTATACCCAATCTAGTGACATTGTGTATGCTACCCTGCGAAGGTGCTTTGTCTAAACACCGCATATATAATAAAATAGGGGGGGATGTAGGAATGTGTTGCTCCCTAATCACAAGCCTTGAAGAACGGCAAACTGTTCCCTTGGCAATGAGGCAGGAGTGACCTTGTTCTAGCGCCTATGTTTGGGAAACTTATTTGGCTGATTTGATTGTACCCTCGCAGCTGGCATTCACGCGCTCAAGAGATGGGTTTGTTATCTTATGTGCATGTATACTGCCTAGCCTTTTTATGCGCATGAAATGTAACCACTAAGAAGTGTTGTAAACAAAGCAAGGAGAGAAATAAAAACCCCAGGAAAAGTTTTCCTGGGAGGCTTTTTGCAAGAGGCTTGTGAAGCTCTCTAGCTACCAGAAACCTGGTGTTCTATTTCCTTTCCTGTGTCGTCACCACAGCCCCTCTCATCTAGTATTCTGTGGTCCAAGTTACATTAGTTGTGCCTGCCAATAACTGAGGGTGCAAGATTACCACTGCAAAAATCGAGTCAGTTTCTAAAATCTGAACTTTGCTTTTTCTCCCTTTCTGTGTACGTCAGTCCTTTTGGTCTCTTAATTATTTTGTTACTCCTCTCTGAATTCAGCCCAATTTGTTGTCTTTCTTATGATATCTGAGTTGACCAGAAGCAAATGCTGTATTCGTGGTGCAGCAGCATCGTCCCATAAAAAGAGGGACTAACACCTTCCTCAACTTCCTCTGTGTATAAAGCTCACAATTACATTAGCTTTTTTTTTTCCTGCTGTCATAGTTAATGTCTACTGAAAGATCCTGGATAAACATTTCAAAGATGCCTAAGGGTCATATTTAAATAGGTAATTAGTCACCTAAAGATGTACATAGGTGCACAGTCAGATTTTCAAAAACACCATTGAAATCTAAGGAGTTAGGTGACTATGCAGATTTGAAAATCCAACTAGGCATTTATCTGCACTTTTTAGGCACCCAAATTGTTAGTATATAGGCCTGTTTGTTAGCTTGGGATAGACTTTGGAGTTTTATTATTGATACTCTTATATCCTTTCTAATATGCGTGAACAAAGACACACTGTGTTTCTTCTGCCCAGCCAGATGGGTTTGTTAGCATAATGAGAAAAGATAAGGGATAGATTTAAAGTGTTGCTAGGTATGGTGAGAGCGAAATATACGAGCATTCACTGGGAGCCTGCCTGGCTTCTCTCTCAAGCCAAGGTCAAGCAACCAGTCAGGAGGGGCAAGGGGAATGGTGGGAAGGTATAAGAAACACTAAGAGCCAAAGAAACGCCTCTCCGTGACCGAAGCACAATCTCACTCCTTACCCCTCCCATGGGATACAAAAGAGGTGGTACCAAGACCCCAGACTCACAACCCTCCAAAACAGAACATGACCATAAATTGTAAGCCAAGGGCATGCACTACCAGTATAATTATGCCTGCTAAGGGGATGGGGCCATGGGGGACTGGAACACTGGGAAAAGGCTCTGCAGCATCAGAGCTATCGCTATGCTTGCTTGAAACTAACCCCAATAAACATCGCATTGCCTGCACTTCAGACTTCTGGTCTTTTGCTTTCTGTATGTGTGATAAGAACCAGGGGTGAAGTGAAAGCCCCCTAACACAAATACCTGTAAAAATCTGGGCATAGGTGAATTAGAAGCTTACGTCTAATTTTCAAAAATGATTTAGGACCTTTTGCAAATGGGACTTTGATGTTTTTGAAAATTTTAATCACATATCTTATTTGCTGACTGCTATTACCCTTTTCTTTTATGGGATTTTTGCTCGTGAGAATCAACCTTTCATTGAATATCCGTGCTTTAATTTAGTTTGTATTTTCCAGGTTAAATCTCATTTTATTATTTCCCGCAGATAACTCTTCTAACCTTGATCTCCTATATCCTTTTTGTGGTTTGCATCACCTCCCAGTGTAGCCGATGCAAATGCTTTGCTTATTATAGAAGTTTGTCCTTCAAAAATTAAGATGTGTTTGGTAATGTTTGTTTTAATAAGTGTTGCCAAATCCCGTGGGTTTGAGCTTGACTTGTTCAAGGGACAAAGTAATGATGTTGAAAATGATTCCAGTGTGTCAGCTGAGTAGCATTCTTATTAATCAATCTTCAAAGCATGCTAAGAATGTTAAAATCTGGTGATACTTAGTCTGTAATTAACACTACTGACTGGGTTCATATATTTCCTTCAAAGCAAAATAACCATTCATGGCCTTTCTAATTCTGGAGGCTTTTTAAAGTTTACCAAACAATAATTAAAAAAAAAATTTCCAAAACCGAAGTTCTTTTTACTGAATTCATCATATGAATGTTAAGGCTCTTAAAAGACAAGATAAATCACAAGTAATAAGTATTGTTATAATGAGGAAGTGAGTTGCACAGTTACAACCTGATCCAAAATCTTTCTATTGACTTTGATAGGCTTTAGATCAGTCCTCTAATATATATCCTAGATAAAAACCACATTAATAAAATAAGTTAAGGATGAGAACATATATCAGAAATTTAGGGTGAGATGTTTTACAGGATATTGTAATTAGAGCTGGGCAAAGCTTAGAATTTCCATGTCAAGGACATTCTGACATTTCAAAACTGCATGGCAGGGCATACACCCAGGCTCCCCAGCAGCCCACCAGGAAAGGATCTATTAGGATCCTTCTTGTGTTTTGGAAGATGTAAGGATCCAAGGGTGGAGGTCTTTGATTTTGACTGCTCTATAATACAATGCTATGAAAGTCTTAATGTATTACTGCCACTCTTCCATCACCACCAAGAGACACAAATGAAGCACCACTGCACTAACCTTGGAAGGTCAGGCCCCACAGGCAATACTATCAAGACACACAAGACCTGGCATCTGATTGGCTCACACCCACTACTTAAACCAGGAAGCATGCTAGATAGGTTATCTGAGCACCTGTGCAGACACCCTGTTGTTGCTGCTGTATTGGACCCTGATCTTTGCTTGTCTTCTGCGATCTACATCCAACTTGTTCTTGGTTCATCCTGCTCCCTACCTTACTTCTGCTCCATGCCTTGCTTCTGACTATCGGCTTGACTCCTGATGCCAAATCCTGCTCTGACTATTAGACCAGACTGCCTACATCTTTTCCTAAGAGCAGAAGTTTGTTGAAACTGAAATGTTTCTGCCAAACATTTTGGTTTAGATAAATCATTGTTTAAAAAAAAAAAGTCTGAAAATTTCTGTAATTATCCCTAAACCAAACATTATAGACCCAGGGAATTCAGTGTTAAGATTAAACATAAAGAAACCTGAAGATGTTAAGGTATAGCAATGTGCAATTAGGCCACCTGAATAACCTAACTCTGACCCTGTATTGACAACCTGCAAGAACCATATGACAAAAAATGCCCTAATCAGTGCGGTTCTAGGTTAGTTTTAATTATTTTAAACAATATATTAGATTGCCACCTTCATGGTGTCAGGTTTGACTACACTAACTGTGTTCCCCTCAACTGCCATGGAGCTGAGACACCTTCTTATCCCCGGCTAATCCCAACCAAACTCCCACCCTAGCTATCAGGCTGCATATTGCTAAGAAGTGAAGTGATTCTGCTGCTTTTTGGTGATCAATATTGGGACTAAGTAATCCCCGACCTAACTCTACTAAAACATGTTTGAATCCTGCAAACACAAGACTGCTTATATGAGCAAAGTCACTCACAAGTGTAGTTGTGGAACCGGACCCTCAGAGACATGAGTTCAGGGGTGAATTAACATGGGAGTATGAAATTACCAGCATTCATTGAAAAGAAAAAAAAAATCAGGTCACCCTAATGGTAATTTTTTTAAAGGCCAGTCTGTCTCTTTGCATTCAAATTTGTCCCACAGTTTTTTGCAGGTGAAATTAATAGCTTTTAGACACCCAGCTACATAATTGCCCACTATATGAGATACATAAACATTTAAGTGATGTTAATTGCACCCACAGGTATTTGCATCTGTAATTTTGCTGATCCAAAAAGGGAGGCCAAATTGGGGCCATCTGGAAAATTAGCCCTAGGGCCAAGAATAGGATTGTCTTCTCTCCAGATTTTTCTCAGGCTAGTCCCTTTTTCGAGATAGCAGTCCAGGGAAATCCATACGGGTGCTTAGGACACACTGCCAAATGTCTAGTTTTAGAGGCTCAGGATCATTTTGGACATCTCTCTTTTTTTTGTACCTCAGAGGTGGCAGCCTATCCCAGATCCATAGAAGGACTTGCATGTTGTGATGCTGAGTATTGTGGTGCCTAACTCTTTGACTCCTAAACAAAAAATCACAGGAGCCTCAGTTAGATGTCTTGGCTTCCTATATAATGCATTAGAAGAGAAAAAGGTCTAAATGCAATCTACAATACCAGCATGCTAGGCACGGAGCTGCCTAAACTAGTTAATGGAAGATGCTAATCAGAGGGGTATGTGCTAAGCCCCACCCCTCTGAGAAAGGCACTTCCCTCACTTGTGATCCATACACTGGGGGAAGATAGGCATTCTGCTATCTACCGTAAGTCATCTGCGGGCCTGAAACAAAACCGCAGGGGGAGAGGGAAAAGCACTGTACTCACCCAGCATGTAGAAGACCCCTAGTTGAAGTCCCCCATTTCTCTGGAGGAGAAAGGAGTTGATCAGGGCTCAGCCATTTCTCAGGTGAGTACTCTAACCACTAGTCTATAGAGTCATTCTAACTTCTTCACTGACCCCATTAATATTTAATTATTCCATTGTTTAATCAAAGTGAAACAACTTCAATAGGAGAGATTGAAAGAGCTCCACCTCACAATATCCCACAGCCTAGTGACTAGAGAACTCACTTAAGGGTTGACTCAGCCCTGGTCAATCCCTTCCGTCCCTCAAAATTGGAAGCAGGTGCAGGAAGCGGTGTCTTCAACAGCATAAGTAACCTAACCTGTGGGCTAAAGGTTGTAAGGGAGGCCCTCTGTCTTGTCTCTGCCTTCCCACTCGAGCTGTTTTGTATGAACTCCGCTGAAGGAGCCTGATATGGTAGGAAGTTTCTGTGGATGCCTACTGGATCAAGTATCCACATGCAACGTAGGCAGCCAAATGTCTATTTTCCCTAAGTTATAAATCCCTCTGGGGCTTAGGCAGGAGACAGGCATTTGGGTGCCTAGAGCGAGGCTGCAGTGCACATGCCCAGAGGCAAAAAGTATTAGGCTCCTACAGGGTTAGGCAGCAACCAAGAGGCGGTTTTGCGGCTCACCTTCTTGGCTAAAATCCGATCTTAGGCACCCAAATAGCTTTGTGGATCACACCCTGTGTCTGTCTTTGGGTAGAACAGACAATTGCATTACTTACCCTGTTGTACTGAAATGTTTAATCAGAAATAAACCGCTGGGATGTAAGGATATCTGTATTCTTTCTTTCAGCAGCATCCTGGTGAGCACCATACGATAAGCAGCCATAAATATAGTCATTTTTACATAAATACATCATCTATCATAAACATTTAAAATTCATTCATTAATCATAACAGCAGTGTGCTCGTTCCTAGTGATCAACTATTAATGACTTCAAAACTCAAAAGGCGAGGGCTGCTTCTTCTGCTCAGGGAAGATTATTCCATGCTATATTGTAACACCTTCAAGAATGGCTTGCTTTCTGGAAAAGTAAGTTTATTAAACTGAGTTCTGACTTTTCGGAGCTTACAGAGACAGGGTCTTTCACAAATTTTGGAAACACAGACAATAATCTGTTACCTACCAATCTGAGATGCCTCAAACTCAGCCATTACCAATTATGTTCTTAAAGGGACAACTCCCAATAACGAAAATAAACAGTAACAATATAAGAATAAATTAATAATAGCCAAATGCACATTTAAATACACTCATTTGAATAATTCCCTTTTATTCCATGGTCTTCATATTATTGAGGATGAACATCCATTTGTAAAGATACAATATTTAAGTCAGAGAATTAAGGTCTTAAGTTAAATTACTATTAAAATCTTAATATTTGGCACTCAGGGCAGAATATCAACTATTCCACCAAGTCTTCAATATGACAATGGAGTGTCCGTTTATATTTGTGCAACTAGAGACATGTGAATCAACTGGTTTTTCCTCAGTATTAATGAGAGAAACCCAAAATTTCCATGAGAATCTATGAGTACTGATGTGTTTGTTTGAAAAAGGCAGCATTTCACTATGCACATGGAAGAATATCATAAGCAGTAACATTTTCATGAATTGGTCCAATTGATGAACTTTTGCTTTTTGCAGTAAAAATAAAAATATCAATGAAAACCTCACAAAAAGTTACATTTTTTGTGTAACATTATTACTATTATTGCTGGTTTCACTTCTGCTAGAGACTCCTTCCATAGTCCAATAATATGTAAAAGAAGCATTAATAATTCTATATTAGGAAATCATACTGGGGCTGTAGGAGGATCATGGCAGAGTTGAACTGCTATGGTTCTAGTGTGTTGAGTCATGGGATTCAGAGGTCCCTTGTTGTGGGATTCCTCAGTAGATCTGGATAAGTAACTGGTTTTTCAGTTCATGGGAAGTTCCATCAAATTTGGAAAAAAACAATTGGGTCAGGTCAAACTGAAAATTCAGCGAGTCAAAAAAGCCATAAAAATTTTTGTTTTGGTCACACGAAACATTTTGTTTGACCCAGGCTTGATTTACAAAACAGCAGGAGTCTGTGGCAACTGCCTTATAACCTTTAGCCCAGTAGTTAGGACATGCATCCAGGATAGGGGAGAGATGGTTCAATTCTCCCACACTGCCTGATGTGGAGAAGAGATTTGAACTGGTCTCCCCTTCATCAGTGAGTGCACTCACCCATAGGCTACAGGGTATTTTGGGGCAGGTCTCCCTCAGTCTTTCCTGTTGAAACTGTTCTACTGTGTATAAATAAATATTGGGCCAGAGGGAGAATTAGAATAACTCTTTAGCCTAGTGGTCAGGGCACTCTTCAGGGAGATCCTCCTGATCCAAAGGCTATTTTAATTATTTATGCATAGGAGTTAGGACACACTCTTGCAATGTGGGACACCCAGATTCAAATTCCTCTCCACATCACCCAGAGGAAGGAATTGAAACTCTGTTTCCTATATCTGAGTGAACACAGTCACCATTGCACTAATGGTTATAAGGCAGGAGATGCATCTTCTTCTTCCATCCATTTTACAAATGGCACCTGATGCCTTGTAAAAAAAAAAAAAAAAAAAAAAGACCAAAACTATTTTGCAAATTCATATTCAATTCATTAATAGTTTTGGGACAACCAAAACTCTCTTTTTAAGGCAAATAAATGTTGTCCAAAAATTTCAGCCAGTTCTATTTGGGCACGCATGCATCCCAGCCACTGAACCACATGGAGAGGTTGTAAGTAGGACATGGAATAACGTATGCCTAGTCCAGGAGTTTAAAGGGCCTGATCCATGCACAATGAAGTCAGGGGAAATATTCATTGATATCAGTGGGTGAAATAGGTGGTTTCAATGGCTACAATCTCTAAACAGAAAGTGAATCACAGCAGATCTTGTCAGTAAAAGTATAGAGACCACCTATTCTGTTGTCCCCATATCTTGCCTCTGGGACCCTCCTCATTCCTTGGGTTGACCTCTAGGTTTTTACCCTATGAAAACCTCTTATGGTGAAAAGAAAATCAGCTCAGAGTAAAATGTAAAAACTAATCATGTATTTGAAAAACAGGCACCTGCCATGACTGGGTGATGCTCCCCACTGGCTGAGTCATTTGGGGTGGGCGATTCAACGTAATTTCCAAAACATGAATTATGTTATGGGTTCACCATGAATATTTTTTTATCCTTTTTAGTTTTGTTTTTGTAGAATTAAAAGATACATTCCAGTGACAAAACATCTTATCTGATCTAGATAAAAAGAAAGAAAAATTATGATACTTGCAGAGGAGATTTGTAACAACAAACAATTGCTATTTGCAAAGAAAAACACCCCTTCAGAAAATAACATAATGATGGTTATTATGGGCTTTTACAGAAGAGGTGATATTGCCTGAAACAAGAGGGTGAGCAACCTTCCCTGAACACCCCCTCTCCTACGCTGAGAAAGAGAAACCTACAAAAGCTGTTGGATAAATCTATTAGAAGAATTATTATGGTTTCATTTACCTAGTATTTTGGTTTAATTGAGAGAGAATTTTACACAGTGTGTTAAGACCTCTCTATATGTTTTTTGTATCTCTGTATGTATGTTCCAATTACTTGAGTATTTGGAAAAACACATATTTGAAATAAAGACAGATATTAGAGTTGATTAAAAGAATGTATTTATTAATTGCCAACAAATACCTTTTTGCTTAAAAAAACAAAGAGTTTCAGCTGAAAATTTGATTCAGAAATGTTACCATGGTCTCTTGTGGGAATTGTAGTTTGAATGCTTCAAGCCACCATTCTCCTCTGTGGCTCCAAATTGGACTACATCTCCCCTGATGTACCATGACAGCTCAGCAAGAGGAGAGGCCATGGTGCATCATTGGAGAGTTTTCAGAAAATATTTTGATTTCAGGCTATAAGTTTTTGGTTTTCAATTTTTCAACAAAAGTCAATTTTTTCAGTGGAAGAAACCATTTCCAGCAAGCTCTAAGGGATGCACAAACAATGTTTGTGCAATGGGTTTGTTGAGAAGTATTCTGGAGCAGTTCGGATAAATTACTGGCATATCTGACCACATTGCAATCCTTCTGCAATCCCAACCGCAGCATGGCTCGATTGCACAGGAAAGACATTTGTTTTGCCTTCCAGGCAGGTTTCATGGGTGAAATCCTGGCCACATTGAAGTCACTGTTGCCATTGACTTCAGTGGAGTTAGGATTTCACCCCATGTCTTTAAAACATATGTATAAACACCATATGTGGTGTTGATAAAATAAAATAGGAAACTACTATAATTCTCCTTGCTTATGACACAAATTCCAGTATAAGAAAAATACTTTATAGAAAAAAAAGTTAATAGCCATTTCTTGATCTAGAATTGAACCAAAACAATACTTTCAGAATAGTCAGCTATACTGTGGTTCAATAAGTAGTAGTAATGGGCTTAAATCAAAACCCTCAAACTTTTTAGGGACAGATTGAATATGAAGTGAATATAAAATGTATCATCTCTGTAAAATGGACTAAATCAAACTTCCTGACAGAATTACACCTTAACCTACATGGAGCCCATCTCTACCAGACAGAAGTTTCTTATAAATTAATTGTTGCAAGCCATGCTCTCTTTCTACTCTTATTCTCCTTCCTCTTCCCCCCATTCATAGACTAAGGGCTTGTCTCCACTACCGCTTAAGTCGATGTAAGTTACCTCTCTCAGGGGTGTGAAAAAACCACCCCCACCCCCGAGCGACATAACTTCAACTTAAAGTAGTGTCTATACCACACTATGTCAGCGGGAGATGCTCTCCCATCAACTTAGTGGGTCTTCACCAGATGCGCTAAATTGACGCCACTGCATTGATGCAATAGCTGATTTAGCGTGGTAGTGAAGACAAGCCTAGAGTCATAAATCATCATTTATGCAAGCCCTTGAAGAAAATAGAAACAAATTCACAAATACTTGCAGTTATGCTGCAACTTCTGTACCCTCAAAAAATGTTAGATAGGCACGTAAAATAGAATTCTTTGCATGGACAGCATTATGTATGAACAATACAGAACAATAGCCATGTATTGTTCTGGCTAATCTATGGTTTAGAAATATTTAGCATTTGTAGAAAAAACTTAAGCTGGTCTATTGGTCCAAAGGAAGACCTTGAAATAACTACTGAGTGTGGAAGCACTGCATCCTTGTCATGCCAAACCTGTATCTAAATTAATAACTAGGTACTGTACGGTAAAATACATACAGTATTATTTGCCTATGATTGGCTATATCATCCCCTTCTGTTAAAAAAAACAGTCTATGAAACCTGTTGGTTAGAATTCATGAAACTACCCGAGTAGAGGAATTAATGCTCATGTGGAGGAGGGTATTTTCTTCCATAGTTCATAATTATTATGCATTTGCATGGAAGACAGTATACACAAATATCTAGATAACATCTTACAGGTCAACAATGCAACAAATATTTTAAAGCCTTTAAACTAGGGATGAGAATGTAGGTGGAGAATAGCCACTGAATCACTTGACATCCCTAACAGTAATATAGACATTTCTATAAACAAGTGATTTTGATCATATTCATTACTGTACAGCCTACATCACCCGTCTTGTTTTGAACATTTTGAAAAAGATTGCTTCTGTCTTTCAGAAAAAGATGCAATTAATTCTCTACGTGAACATTCAATGGTAGAGATTCACACTCACATACACTCACACACAGGGAAGACGTCACATTTTCAGACTGTGACATAGAGTAAGGTAGAAAATAAATTTACTTCTACCAGATGTTTTTGTGTGTGTGCTTGATGCACTAGATAAGACTACTGAAAGATTCGCAAGCTTTGAAGTCAGTCCTGTTTACTTGCCAGATTAAACCAATGCTGAATATCAAGTTGCCAATCTGCGAGCATATTGAATCTGTCAGACAGATTTTGTTGAACATAATCTCAGACACAATGTCTTTGCTTTTGTGTATGATGCCCTCTCTCTAAGAGATGAGAACCAATATCAGTACTGGGTCTGTTAGTGATGATTGAGTTGCCTTGACTTCTATAAACTTCCCAACTCCTACAACTTACAGTTGCTCAGTCTTCTGGGAAGAAATATTCCTGTGACTGAACCTCATCCATCTATGAACCTTCCCTTGTCAGACCTCATAATTTATATCCGTGTGGCGTCCTTCAAATTGATGAAGACTGATCCTGTATAAGGAACACATTTTAACCGTCATTGTATTATATGCTTTGTCTTTAAGAGGAAATTGTGGCTGTGATCCTAATTAGGGGAAAAAAATATTTACCAATCTCTTAGCACTAATGTTTTGTAGGCACTCATGAGCCACTATATGAATTAAGAATTCGCTACTAGGCTTGGTGCTAAAATAATATTAGCAACAGAGAGTGGCCCTTTATACAGCATATGCTCTATGTATAACCAAATAATGTCTGACCTGCTATCCAGTGCAATTTATCTGTTTGATAAATCTGGTAAGCACTTTTTTATAAAATATCTAACAATATTGATCTGGGAAGCTAATTCTATAAAGTGCCATATAGGAAATATAATTTGGGTCAAATGTTGCACTGATGTAAATTAGGAGTAAATATATTGACTTCAAGTGTAAATGAAATAAGAACTGAAGCCCCTTTTTTCTTGATATTTTAAATAAGTACAAAACTTGTTTTTTCTATTCACATCCTGCATGAAGGCTTTAAGATTCCTCACATTTTTTCCTTATCTTTATATCAGATTCCATGTTGTCTTGCATTATAGCCTCAGCCCTTCAGCTAGATTTTGGGTTAATCAATAAAATTTTCAGTCCTGAGGAATATCCTGTGAAAGGTACTGCCAGATTCTCTTATTCAATATCTATCTAGTTATTTATATGCCCTGTATCACTGTAATATATTGTGTAGCATAATTTATTACTAACACCCTCCCATACAAAATACGGAAGCATAATTCTCATTTTGGGGATAAGTCAATGAAACACATTAAGTGATTTGCCTAAAATATCTATATATCTATATCTCAGTATACATCGATATCTCACACAAGTGGTCTGTGGCAGAACCATCAATTGAAGCAGATCAGTTCATGTCCCCTTCCAATGCCTTAATTCATCTCATCCATCCTTCCAGTGGCAAGATGGAAAGATGTTTTGCTCTGGGGTGTCACAAAACTGTCTCCTATTCATCAGATGCAAGTGGTATGGTTCCTTTGCCTTCTAGCTCATTGCCTGAGAGACTGGGACATTAATAAAAGTCAAGTTTAATCCAAGAGAAATGAAGGTAGTGCTAGTAGGGTAAGAAGGATCCTGAAGTAATAGTGAAGTTGGACTCTCCTCCCTATTGTTGCATCTGAAGAAGTGAGGTTCTTACCCACGAAAGCTTATGCTCCCAATACTTCTGTTAGTCTTAAAGGTGCCACAGGACCCTCTGTTGCTTTTTACAGATTCAGACTAACACGGCTACCCCTCTGATCCCTATTGTTGAGTCTCTTTGATCAAGAAGTTTGCAATTTTGGAGTGCTTTTAAGGCCACAACTGCGTTGAGATCTCAGGTGGTATTGGTGGGCATAAATGCCTTTTTCTATACATGCCTGGATTGGTATTTACAGCTCTTGCTTTCAAAATAGGCTTCTATAACTCTTTATTCTGTCTTTGGTATCTCCAAAATGGATTATTGAAATATGATCCTCATGGAGATGCCCCCAAAGATTCAGCTAGTGCACTTGACAGCTGGCTCCCTGCCTGGTAATATTACTGGCAGGAAAACATTTTATGACACTTCTTCACCAGTGTCACTGGCTTTCTATTACTTCTGGGTGAGATTCAAAGGGCTGTCACTCCAAGTATATACAAAATTCAGTGTGTAGAGAAGTCTTGGTAAAGCCCTGTATGGCTTGGTTCCTGACTACCCAAGAGACTGCTTACCTCACTACAAACCACTGAGAGCTTAGTGTAGATGAAGCACTTCAACTAACAGTCCCAGGTATAACTGTCAGGCCACACAACATGTAATATTATCAGAGAGCTCTTGACTCCAGAACTCACTCACTCTGCTGCTTCCACAGAGCCTGAGTTTGTCTAGGTTTAGGGAAGGATTCAAGTCCCATCTAGGTTTGCAGGCTTTTGTCAGAGGGGTGGAAGAATGATGTATGACTAGGCAAGACTTATTGGAAGTGTTTTGGTTTGTAAGTCATGTACTGCACATTTACCCAGAGATAATGGGTACATTTCATTAACTGGAAAATTGAATAAACAATTAATTACATGGAGCCTAAAATATAATTTTACACATTTATCAGAGTTATTGATAAACATATCTATAAACTCATGGTGTTCAAGTGCAAGTTAAACATGTCTGGCATTGTTATTGGCTACACCAACCTAATTATCATCAGATAACTGAACACGGGAAAATGAAGCAGGTATTGGATTTGTTGGCCTCAGGAAAAATTGCCCCTTGTGGAGTGCAGGTTAGCTGAGGGACATTCGCTTTCATAGTCATCTGCAGAAAAGCAAATTGAATTTTAATATAACTAGCTATAATGTGTATTTCATTGTTAAAACGGGGACAGGTCTCAATTGGGAGAATTTAATTCAGTCTTCCCGCAAGATAATTATATCCCCTTTTTTCCATGGGCCCCTCACAATCCTAAAAACGTCAAATAATAATGGTATGCAAAGTTCTGTACATTTTTGCCAAACAGAAATATGGTGGCTCTAAGCAGAGTCTCTAGGCAGAGCAGCAGCTCAGTGGAAGGCCTTACTGGGAAAAGTAACAGATGCCTGTTGAAAAGGTGTTTGAATCCTTGTGGTGTCAGAAGCCGATGTGTATTAGTGGTAAACTGGTACAGTGTAACAGTGCTTGTGAGAGAACCATGATTTTAGATACATGCCTGCCGTAATGCTACTAATTGTGGGCTGATCTTTCTCTACAGGTTGAAAGTACTAAAACATCCACGCCCCTTGTCCCTTAAAATTTCATATTGATTTTCCAGTACAGAAATGGTGCCTAGATATAAACTAAACTAACACTACTTAGCACTTTCACAGTCTCCTCCATCTCCAAGCACTTCAAAAACATTAAGGAGCTGATTCTTATTTCAGCAGCACCAGGTGAAGGCAAGTATAACTGCTTTGGCTTCAGTGGTACCATTATTGATTTACAATGGTGCAAACTCAGAAACACGCTGTAAGTGAATAAGCTTCACAACACCCTCACACAGTGGATAGGTACTCTGAGTATTATCCAACCTAAAACACAGCAGGAAAATTGACGTGCTTAACTGACTTTCCCAGTGTCAGACAATGAGATACAGGAATTAGGAACATCTGGTGCTCTAACAACTACACCATGTTACTTACTAGATGTGAAGTACCAGCTTCTAACCAATCAGATTTATGGCCAGTCATTCACACTGTTTAGGACAGCAAGTATTTTGCTCTAACCTGTTTATTTGAACTCCTGAAACAATGTCTAAGCTCTTTGGGGCAGGGACTGTCTTTCTGTTGATGTGTTTGTACAGTGCCTCGCACATGACAAGATGTTGCTGTAATACAAATTATAAATAATGTCTTCTGACTATGAGGCACTCAGCATAAAATTCACATTATGAAGACAATTAAAAACTATTATGACTCAATTATATAATGATCTTCTGGATGTGCTGGATTCAAAATGGTCCCCTTCCTTCTGAGCTGCAGAGCTTGGCCAAAGGTTGAGATAGGACAACTTCAGCAGGTGTTTATCAATTCTCATGTCATACAGCATGTATGTCGTACATTTGCCAATCGAGCCTAACAATCTTGGACCTGATCCTGTGAGGTACTGAGCCCCCTCAATTTTTATTGACATCATTACAAGTTGAAGGGCTCAGTATCTTACAGGAGGCCATCAGCTCCCAAATGTGGTGGGCTGCCTTGTATTAAATTGGGCAGAAACAAGATTAGGGCCAAATTCTGCCTCCAGTTACAGCACTGAATGCAAGGGGATGACACAAGTGTGTACAATGAAGGCTGAATATGGCTTCAACTGGTTTGGCTTGAGACCTAGATCACAAATTGAGTCTTCCTTTCTTTTTCTTCAATTAGATGTCATGTCTGTACCAGGAAAAGAGGCTGAAAGAATGCTCAGATATCTTATGTGTCACTTTTCAATGTTTCTTTGGAAACATGCAATTTCCCTACCACAGAGAATGAAAATCCTTGATTCTTTTGTTGAAAACTTTATAATAAAATCTTATTTGACGTGCATTGTTCTCTAAGCTGGTGATGACTGCTGCTTAAGCTACCTAAAAGGATCAAAAGAAATGTACAATACCTATTAGCCTTACATAAATAGTATTCCTGATCTCAGTGACACACTTAGATGTTGGGGAGGGGAGGAACCTTTATTTATATATTTATTTTCTGGGCCGTTTCAGCTTCCTTTCTTCCTATCTCACTGAAACAGGGCATATACTTCTAATAGAGGGCACAGGGCATTTGTGACAAACTTTGATTTCGTTCCCATCATCCTTTCTTTTTGTACAATGGATTAACCAAAGTGTGGCTCTCAATGATCAATGGACATTTAGAGAATATGAAGGGCAACAGAATTCAAGGGGAGACAAATGCTATATAAGGTCATCTCTTGAGAGGCACCTACAGAATTTATACAACACTGCATCACTCATTATGTTAAATATCTACCTTGTTCAAGAAACATTATAAAATCTTGTATGACACCACAAGGATTCAAACACCTTTTAAATAACCACAGTAGGCAACAATTGTAGGCTGAGTGTTACTTTTTGGATCAAAGTTTTTAAAATGACCTCTAACATTAGCACCTGCAATTTTGTGGGTGCAATTACTTGTGGGCACAAACCATAGAATGTACATGCCTCTCTGAGATTTATAGACAGACTGATGTCTAAATTCCGTAATTTGTATCTATTGTTGATTGTGTCTGCAAAATTTCACCTGCCATTGATTTCACCCCCAATACTGAACCTACAAGTGATTGCACATACAAAATGGCAGTCAGAAAATCAGAGACAAATTTGACTTTATAACTGTAGACTTAAAACAGAGGCAATATATTCTAAATACAATAGATTAATGATTTTGTACAGGAAAACAATCAGCAAAACTTTGCCAAGGGACTGATTTAATAGCTATATTATTGACATTAAAACAAACTGTAAGAACATGGTACAAAGTTATGAGGAGAAACTACAACAGCCTTCATGGAACATTAACTTGACAATAAAACACCCTGATAGCCTTTTTGTGAAATATGCAATTGCAATTAAAATAGTTTGCAAAATCTACTTTTACTCATAGTCAATTTTACTTTACCCCTAAAATATTACCTGCCCATCAGGCAAATAATTTCTGCCACCTTCTTGCTCTGTAAAAAGCAGATTATACATTTCCTAAGAAGATTTTTCTCTAAGGTCAACAGTATATCAGCAGGATGTTACTTTGAAGCAAACTCTCAGGTGCAGGGAGAACTTGGCAAAAGCCAAAGGAGGTATTAAAATAATTTTAAAATAGTAATAAATGAGGACAGCAAGAAAAATGCAAAGTTGGTTACAGCCATGTAGGGCTGCCTGTAACTGAGAGATATTCTTGTAAAAAATAATTTTGTTTCTCTAGAGAAGATGGAAACTCTCATATTTTTTACCCTCACTGCTTCTGCTGCTTCTTGTTTTTAAAGTCTCTCTTAGGTACTTATATGCTCACATTATCATAGCATCACCATCTTTGATGTACTTATTTTCACTACACCCCGAGAAGTAGAGAAGTGCTATTATCCCCATTTTACAGAGAGATTAAGTGACTTGATGAAGGTCACACAGGAAGTCTATGGCAGAGCACAGAATCTTTAAAAAAAATATTTTTTTTACACTCTTGATGTACTCCAAGGCAGCAGTCGGGGTGGAAAATCATGAAAAAGAGGAGGAATGAAGAGAAAAGCTGCAGCAGAGTTGGCTCTGTGAAAAAAGAATGAAAACACTGCCACTCTCTGTTCTCTGTGCTGTTCCCAATGCAGCACTTTTCTCTAGTACCAGAGCTAACTAATGTTGGCATGAAGTACAAAATTTTAGGGCCTATCAGCATTCGTTAGGTTGATCAAGCCCAAATGGATAGCGTGCTTAGCCAGGCTGTGAGTCAGCCATTTTGTCTTACAAGATATCTTCCACGTTCTTATTTTATGTATTGCAGGCTTCTTTCCTCAGTGACCCAAGCTATCCTCACTACCAGCTGCAACCCTTCTTCTTGGAACTCTACAATACTGCACATTCCCTGCTCTGAACAAACAACTTCCTCAGTGCTGGATCTGGGATATCCCACACTTTGTAGAAATAGCCAGTAGAGGAGAGGTTTGACGATCTTGGTAAATGTTTTAGGTAGGGCCTGACTTCTGCTGCAGGGAGGGTATCTACCACTAACATGCATCACATATGCTTGGCAAATCCATACTTCTTGTACTACTTAATGTACGTGGTACTACATTGTAATGTACTGACTATGGCTCTGGTGCAACTCCATTTGCAATCATTGCTTGTAGTAGAAGTTGGATTGGGACCACTACCACTAGTGGCAACTATATTCATTCTCCTTTAGCTCCGTGTTAGAGACCTGTGGTTTTGGAGCTGAAGGATCAGGGTTTTAGTCTCGGCTGGTGTGTGTGGAGTTTGTACAGCACATGACTCAGTCAGCAGCACATGGCTTAATTACAGTATGTTCTGATATTCTCTGAATGTCAGTAGATGAGTCATTTATACCACCACTGGCAGTACTGAGCTATGCGGACAAACCCCTTTATTTCTAAACATTTTATCAACAGAATATAATGAAAATTACAATGAGGTAACCAGAAATTGTTCTTTAATTAACTGCTGGTTTTAATAAAAACCTCACTCCCCCAGTAAACCCTCACGGCACTGCTCCAGCCATCAGTCTCCCACTTGCAACCTCAGCCCCACCACCATGCAGCCATCACCAAACAGCTTCCCATCGTACCTCCAGTACTCTATAGTGTGCCCAGCAATCACTTCCCACTCAGGCCCCCACCACGGTCACCAGCAATTGAACACTCTCCCACTCACACCACCATGGTGCCCCAGCTCACGTCTCCCTTCCACCCTATCTCCAGGAGTCACTCAGATTGTTTTACAATGGATCCTAGCAGCAGCAATACTGAAGTAAAAAAAGAAATTATATGAAATTTCTGAATTTTTGGGTGACTAAATACACTTGCTTCATTGTGCACAGAAAAGTAGTCTTCGCTTGAACATTACAGCTGAATTCAGTATCCCATTTTAGAAGAAAACAACATCCAACATCACATGAAAAGTCATTTACCAGCTGTGTCACTGCATTTTATTTTTCCGCACAGCTCACTAGATGGTTTCTGCAGATGCATCTACGAATCTCATTTTATCTTACACTCTCCTTTTAGTTGTTTTGCTTGCTACACTCCCTTCTGTCACAGCAGTATGTAAATTAGTTATTTTGCTAATGCACTGAATAGCAAATTCTCTCCTCTCTTACTCTCTAGAGTGCTCCATGGTCCAAATCCTCTTTCTACAACCACTTTTGGGGTAATTCATCTGCTCACTCAGCTTCAGCTACCAAGTTTATGGCAATGAGTCGTATAATTCCTTCTCCATTCCTGACCTGGTTCCCTCAAATCCCATATCTTGGCCTATCTCTGGCATCAGCCCCATGAAGTTTCATTGTCAGTTTAAGCTTAACATGACCAAAAGAGCACTTATCTTTCATATCAAGCCTTTCCCATTCTCTGTTACTGTAGACAACACCATAATCTCCCCGCTACCAATTCAGGTCCATAATTTTGTGGTCATCATAAACTTCATTCTCAAACTTGCCTCACACATCCAGACCATCTTGACATCTTCCCACTTCTTCCTCCATAGCATATGTAAATTCCAGACTGTTTTTCTGTCCACTCTGTTTAGGCCTGCCAGATCTCGCATCGTAGTAATCTCTATAACACATTATAGCCTGTATAACATCCACACATACTACCCCCCCCCCCTTCCTCAACACACACACACACCAATCTTTGCAATTCAGGAGTTAAAATAATCTTTCTTGTGCATTGCTCTCATCCCCTGTAATGGCATGCTAAACTGCATTATAAAGTTCAGTCTCTAGGTGATGCTATTTATAAAATACCTTATTTAAGCTAATCTCAGCCATACCTTGCAGTGCATTAAAGAATCTTATGATGAACTCATCTGGTGTGTGCAGGCAATCTCTGTAGCCAGTCCAGATCTGGTAGAGGAACATGACATCCCCTCTCTGAATCCTCCCAATTGCGTCAAGTTAGAGCTTTTTGACCTCACCTTCAAAGCCTTTCATAACTTTGACACTCCCTACTTATTTTCTTTTACTATGTGATTTCCCAACCCTTTGCTTTGCTGGTAATGATAGCCTTGGCCAATTGTCCACTTCTCCCACAACTGGTTTTGTGCTTTCTTCCACACCGACCTTTATTTGTGGGATGCTGTAGCAGGGTGGACACCTGCTCCTGCCAGGAAGGGCCTGAGATAGCCCAGGGAGTAGGCAGTGTGAAGGCTGAGCTGATTAGGGGAAGTGGCTGCAGCTGGGGCCACGCCCCAAACAGCCTCAGCAGGCCTGTATAAGAAGGCTGGGAGCCAGGCACTCAGCAGTCTCTTGCTGCCTTCAGAGAGAGAAGATCCTGGCTGCAGGGAGCTAGACAGGGTACCTGTAGTGGAGCAGGGCTGGGGAGCTCCAGCATGGATAGCCCCAGGCTGTGGCCTGGTAATAGGCCAAGGGGTACTGGGGGTTGCAGAGGGCAGCCCAGGGCTAGGCTAAGGCAGCAGGTCCAAACCCTCCTTGCCAGTGATGAGTGGCCTATGCTGCAGTCTGCCCCAGGAAGTGGGGGCTAGTTGGTGACTGGCAGTGGCCTAGTGCTGAGGCAAGGTGGGGATAGTGGGTGGGGGTTCCCCTGGGAGGGGAGACCTAGTATGTGGGTACTGCCAGGGGGCAGCACCCAGAGCAAGGGGCACTGGGGTCCTGGGAGGGACACGGGAGCCTGAGTGCAGAGGACAGGCAGATCACTGGCCTGTAGAGGGTGCTCCAGAGGCTGGAGAGCTAATTCCCTGGACAACCAGCAGGAGGTGCCACAGGGGTGAGTCCAGATGTCTTACAGATGCCCACCATAAAGTCACTATCACTTTCCTCCAAATTTTTACCCAAGACTCATTCCTACCATGATGCCTACAAGAAATTAAACAGTTCTGTATGGCTTGGAAGAGGACCAGTTGAGGTTAGCTACTATTGTAATCTAAGAATCCCAGGACGACTGAAAGTTGGCTTGGAGCACAAGCTGTTAGTGTGTGTGGAGCACAGTGCTGGAGTTCTGCCTGAACAACATTATCCTGTGCGTGTTTGCCTGGATGTACCCAAAAAAGATACTTATCCTCTCCCTACATTGTTTGTCCCTTGTCTTCTTAGGTTGCAAGTTCTTTGAGTCAGGAACTTTCTCACTGTACTTGGATATGTCATGATATTGCATATATAATGTGCACACTACTATATTGCTGCTACTAGAAAACGATACCAGATCATACTAAATTAAGCTTACCCCCCATGTATGATCAATTTACACCTGATATTACATATTTACATTGTGGCTGGATTTATTTAATCCTCCTTTTCCTTGTCTGGGCTACTGTATTATCCATGAGCAAAAAATGTTAAGCAAAGGATTTATTAAAATTCAGCTTTAAATTGGTATAATCTATTTTAACACACAAGTACACAAATGTTAACGGGGTGATAAATTGTGCAAAAGCAAGAAGATTTAGATCAGATCCTCTAAGCTATTTTGGTGTCTTGTTCCTAGTGAAAGCAATGGGAGTTAGGGCACCTGAATAGGTTGAGGGTGTAGGCCTCCCGCCTTAATTCAGACCTTTTCAATTACAAAAGAAAAATCTAGATAACAGATAATGAGTTAAGAAGGCAGCCAGAAGTGTCATCATTAAATTTGCGTTGTCTGACTTCTGTCAGTTTATGTAACAGCTTAATGTTATTTCAATATAGATGTTTGTATGTGTGAAAGAAAGAAGAAACTTGTTTCTTTTTTATTAATCAGATGATTATTAATCAGAAACTGGAATGTTTCTTTTGATCTGGTCTTCTGGAAAAATATATAAGACAGCTATTTCAAAAGAATATATGTACCTGGTAGATCTGAAAGGCTCCAGTGAATCTGTTCTAATCCATTGGTAACAATATGTACACATTTGTTAAAATATGCATAACAATTCCAGCCTAAACAGAAAGTTATATTCCAATCTACCTAAATATAATACACAATTTTAGTAAAACTAATGAAAAAAGAAATGTAACCAAAAATACAATTCTAGTAAGTTACGTACAGTAAATATGTATTTGCATTTTACAAAAATACATGCAATATTAACATAATGCACTAAAATATTGTTGAATAGTTTGTCATATAAATTGTAGTTAGGATGGTTTCAGTTCAGTATGTCAGGGAATGTAGCAGTTGAACTGGATGGACATTCATATTATTCCATCCTTTGATAGATGTAAATTCCTGTTATGGAGCCTAATCTTTCATTCCTTCCATACACCAAATCCCCAGTGAAGAGAATGGGAGTTTTGTCTGAGTTAGGTGTGCAGTATCGGGCCATAGTGGAGATTTTAGAATGTTTGTTTCCCTTCCTTTTTCCTATTGCTAATGACTACATTTACATTTACCTTTAACTTTAGCTCTAGACAATAAAGCCCTGCAAGCGTCTACACGTATTGTAGCCAGGCCCCTAGGCTGAGTGTTCTAAAATTGGTATAAATTGATCCGTGTGTTGCACAGGTCACCTCTGTGATGCACTACAAAGAGACTCCGATACTATGAAACCTTAGTCTGGTACATGTCAAAGAAATATGCTGTTCCAAAGAGTAATCCTTACTTGAACCCCCCTGTTTATCCACTGTACAATTAAAGCAGCTAAGCCTGGGCTTTTTAGAGAGTCAGTGAATAACGACAAGTCCCTGAGATGCTAAGATTGAGTAATTTTATGATGTGGGCTCTACGCTGCATCTCTGAACTCTTTGAGATTTAACCTCTCTGCTGCTGGAGCACTTCTAATCCTTAAATATCCCCTCTAGGTCCTGTACATTTATCCAGCAATAACTTGCGGCCATATTATCCTGGTTATCTATAGTTAAGCCCCTTAAAAAGAAATGCTAATAAAAAGTGTTTTTTAATTATGTTGAAAACCTATTAGAAATTCTGAGTAAATGCTTGATTAGGTATTGTGTTCCTTTGTCTTCATTACTTACAAAGACAACCAGTATCCTGTCTAGAGTACTTTAGTCCCAGGAGAACTGTCCCTAACTCTTGCTTGTATCAGCACACGACACATCTTGGAAAGGTGCTGCCGAGGATAAAATTAAATACTGGGGCTGTAAAAGGGTTTTAGCTTTTGCTAATGAGTACATTTATTTTTTGCAGTGACAGCACTAAAACTAGCATGTTTAAATAACATTAAAACCCCCATAATTTTTATAGACTTTGAATAGCAAAGACATCAGGCACCAAAAATTGAACAGTACAGGGAATGACTGGCAGGCTGTTCTTTTACAACTCATCTGTTGCTGGCTTTTTTTCAAGGTTGTGCCACTGATCAAAACTTACAGGACTTGCTAACGTTACTTATGGAGCTAAACCCACCTGTATAAGGGCTTGAGCCATCTCCCATTGAAGATGATGAAGATACTTTCATTGCCATTAGTGGGCTCTGGATCAGGCCCTGATGGCCCAGTTGAAAGTTTAGGTATGGGCCTAAATCTGTCCTTGTTCAGCAAAGTGCTTAAGCGTACGCTTGACTCCCATTTACTTCCAAAAAGAAGCACATGCTTAAGCACTTTGCTGAACTGGGGTCTAAATGCATTTTCCTTTCCCCAATCACACAAGGGTCAAGGTTTAAAAAAAATGCTTATTGAGGGAAACAACGGGTACAGAGAAGCTGAGAAAATATCATGATGTCACTCTTTGTAAATTAGGAAATGTTGGCTAACTTTCTTCCTAAACCCATTCCCTTACTTCCTCTCGCCTCTATTTTCAATGTTTATTCTTCAGACCTACAGTATGGTGTGCAGTAAAATGAGGTACACCCAGTCTATAGCTGGGAGCAAACACTTTAGCCAAATTTCTTTGTAAAATTCTTCAGGTTTTAATTACTGAAGCATTAACAAATTTCAAAACAAGTTGCATTTGAGTTTAAAAAGACATTGGCAAAGCTAAGAAAAGGTTTCAATGGATTTTAATATCCTGTTGGAAAACGTTAAACCCTGGGCATAAATGCTGTGAATGGAGGCAACTGACTAGCCTTGACAATAATGTTAAAGATTTTTATGACATGCCCAAGTGTGTAACTGCACAATACAAAATGGCAGCTTCCTAGGAGCCAGTGCAGTGACCCAGTGTTAGGTAAATATGAGGGGGTCTGGTTGTGCCCCCAAGAGCTTTACAGGGATGGGACCCTCAGTGCGTAGATCGCCTGCACAGGAAGAGTGCCTTTATAGCAGCATTCCTCTTCTCCCACATCCTGTAGAAGGTTTCCCACCAGCCAGGGGATCCTCATGGGTGGAGCGAGCAGGCAGAGGGCTAACAACACAGGACAGTTTCCTTCCTCTCACTCCACCCCATGGTCAACAAAGCTCATGGAGCCAAGTCAGAAGCTATACTAATTTTCCACATCTCCCACCTCCGAAAGAAGGGAATGTCCATTAAGGAAAGTCCTGGGAGCTGTCAGTAGTTGTGGAAGCCCTGACAGCCTAGCTCCAATAAGGCCAGCAGGGAGTGTGAAATGGTAGCAGCACTGGCAATATAGATTTGGCACAGAGGCAGATGCCGCTGGTCCCTGCTGATACCCTGGACTTAGGGGCTGGATCTGTGGCAACTTGGCCCGTTGGGTGCAAATCATAATCTTCTCCAGACAGAACAATTCTGGTAACGTTTCCTCCGCATTAGCCTGCTCCCATTGTCCCCCCACCCCATCCCAGAGGAAAGCACTATCAAGCCCATGTGTTCTAGAAGGAATACTTCACTCTTATGCAGATTAAACAAAAATAAATATTGCCTACTACAAAACTTTTAACAGGGCCTAGCCCTTTGTTGGAAGCCACCAAAAATCAATTTCAATTGGAGCGCTTGCTAGAATATCAAACATAGGGGTGCTGTCCCCTTGCTATGTGACTCCAGGAATCGCAAGACAGAATTGGACACCACAGGAAGGTACAACAGAATCTCTCCTAGAAGTGTATTGCTTTGGGCATTAGCAATTCTTGTTATCCCAGAAGGCACAATATACCAGCAGTGCAGAAAAACTGGTAGCAAGAGACTCTACTTTCTGTACCTGTAGCCTCAAATATTGGCTGAAGTGTCTACTCTTTGCAGTTTCTGTTATGGCCAGTTGTGGTAAACAGCTAGTCCCAGGAAATGGTTACATGGGAGCTACCTCTCATTCATACATTATGTATATAAAAGCATGAAAAATGTTCACACTGTATATAGGATATGCATATAGCCCGAGACCCAATTTGTCCTAGTCTCAGATCACATTTCACAGAAAAAAGGAAAACCCCCAAAGATGCAAAATTCAATGTCATGCAGTCAAAAAGGAGAAAATTCAAATTTACAGCAGACACTCCACTCTTAGTTCATGCCATTGTGAAAAAGCTCCAGCACAGCATCATGCAATATTTAATTACTGTTCCCTTTTATACAAAAATCATTTCTACATTCTCTATGACACATATAAACTTTAAACTGCCAAGATTAGTTTCTTTTACAGAAAAGGAAAACATAATAGAACTCTCTGAGCTTCAAATGGTACAACATACAAATCATAATTAGTTTATATAATCATGTCCCCTTCAGAAGACTACCTACTTTTTATTATGCAAATGAAATCTCGGTGGAAGATTTTCAAACCTTGCTCCCTGCAAAGGAAATGAACAGCCACTTGGCTAAACCACAAAGAAAAATTATTCTATTATCCTATTTTGCACAGACAAACAAGCACAGATCATCTCCTCTGGGGACTGAATACATGCCTATGATATGTTTGCCCTGAACATAGTTCTTGCAAACAGCTGGTCCCAGGAAGTAGTTAAATTGCAGTTATGTCTCATTTCATTCATAGGTATAATATTTACAAACAGTAACTACTTTTTATTATATAGACATTTTCTTTCCCAGCAAAGCCCTAGAGGTCAGAGTACCAGACTTGCAAAATTAAGCAAACTAAAACACCATGAACGTTTTATTGACTTAGATAATTCTGCTATAGCTGTGAGAAAGCTGGAACAAAAATTCTTCGAGTATTCACACAAATCTAAAAAAGAATTTGCTTCGGCTGTGCTTGTGCCCCTTTTGTGTTTGCTTTCCACTGACGTAATGAAGATTTCCTTGCATGAATTCTCATGGAAAATAAAATGTTAAGCATTACTATTACAGTATTTGCAACAGAGGTGGTATATGTAGATAATGTTTTCACCCCTCAGCTCATAGAGAGCCGAGAAGTGATGGGAAAGTACCTTGCTTGCTGGCCATGGAGACTGATTTTCCCAACTCCTGAGTCATGACAAATCAAATGAGGCAGGCAAAGATCTGGTCACCTTTGAAATTACGATTGCATGCAGGAATTTATGCTTTGCGAATGGAAAAGAACCCCCTGATTCTAAAGACACATGACCCTTCTTGTCCTCAATACAGAATATGGGCTAATTAAGGGGAAGACTTTAAAACCTCCTCTTTCTTAACTACAATAGGAATCCTCAGACAAGTTTGACTATAAACAATACCTACAGAAACTGGCTTCTCTGAGAGTCTCCATCCAGGCAAAACACAGAGCTTAACCTATACAATCTCCTTAATAACCATGTAGGTGCAGATACTATTTCTGGTTATGGCTCATTACAACAACATGTACCACACCCTGCTGCCTACTAACCCTCCATTGTCCTACAGCTGCAGAGGAGTTAATTGCTCACCTTATTTTAAGTGGTCTCCTACAACATGTGTGAACCCCTCACACTTAATGTATTTAGCTTGGATACTCTATAGTTTCGTCCTCCAGACTTGAAGAAGAGCTCTGTGAAGTTTGAAAGATCATCCTTTCCACCAACCAAAGTTGGTCCAATAAAAGAGATTACCTCACTACCTTGCTTCTCTCATATCCTAGGAACAACACAGCTACAACAACACTGCAAATAATGATATTTAATGTAAAGGACAGACACTAGCATAAGGCAGTACTTGTGGGGTGACTGCAGGAAACCTGACCTCACTCTTGGTAAAAGACTTTTATGAGGAGGGACCGCACCGTATTTCAGGTATTCAGAAATAGTTGAATCATCATGGAGATATCATAATTGTCATGATGGGCCAAATTATGAATGGCTTTTATGTGGGAGCACGTTTAAAAGGATGTGTAATAACTGCATATAAAGATTCATTTCCCTTGTGCACCCCACAGAAAGGCCCATCTCACCTTGCCAACTGAGAACACATGAAATTGAAACCAATAAGGCAGGTGACTAGAGAACCCTTCAGCACTATTTTTACATAGACTTATTTTAGTGTGGAGTTATACTTTAAACTGGTCAAAACAAATTAATCCCAACTCTCTTCTTTTAAAATTATGTGCTCAGAGAATTCCAAGGGCACTTGCTCAGAATCAGCCTCAAAGATCTCCAATTAATCTATATAAAGAAAAGGATTAATATGAAATGGAATTGGTCAGCCTTTGGAATTGACACAATAAATTAAGTTTAGTAAGAGCTCTGTGATTTGACCTGTTAGAGAAAATATTTGTATTGATCTCCTTATCAGGAGCAAATCATCAGCTAAGACTAACATTAATTATACTTTTCTTCACTAGCAATTATTTATAGCCTCTTCAGTGGTCATTTTCCCCCATTTGTGAGGAGAAACTTATTTGTCTCTATGACTGGGTCAGAGCAGCCTGAAAAGATGATAATGTCATACAATCTCTAGGGAGAAAAGTTTATGGCAAAGCCAGTAGAGATGACACATTATATCTGCTCTTTGTTTGTCTGTATTATTTTATTAGAGAAGACTTTTCTAATCACATCAGAATTTGGAAAACTCCCAATTGTTCAGTATTTGACATGTTGTAGTTCTTATTGTAGCTAAATATACAGTACCATAAGAATGATAATATTAAGTATGTGTTAATTAATAAAGTGAAGCTCCAGGAAATAAGTTGATAGACAAAACTTCTAGGTAATTCAGAAATGACAGTAGATGCAGTTTTAAATCTATACACAATACTTTTGCTTGAACTGTGGTGGAACTACCATTTTTAAATGCAATCTTGGTATTGCTATGAATCGCCCAGTCTAGTAACTCAACACTTTACAAACATAAATGGGAGGAGAGCACACGCAGATAGATGGGAGTGTAGTTCTTGGTGGATTTGTAAGATGAAATTCATCCCCATGCAGAGATCCCTATTTTGAGGATATATATATTAGTTATTCATTCTGCTCACATGAGAACAAACATCTCCCTGTCAGATTTAAAATGCAAATCACCATTCCATATTTGTAAATTACACTGTGTGCTACAGAATTGTTGGTATTCATTTAACAGAAAGAGGAAAATAATGCCAACATCACCCCATATTTTTAACATTTGGAATTCAGATCTGTTTCTAAGATGCTCTTGTCGTTTTCACACAAAATCTACAAACCCTCACCTCCTCATATAATTAAATTAGGTGTGTTCTGTAATGAAAAGAGATGGGTGAAATAGTTAAGGTTAATTAAGAAACTCCTGTACCCATTACTCAAAACTCAAACCGATTCTGAATCAGACACTTTGGAAGTGTGAAAAAGCTTAACTTCCCCATAAATTATGTTTCATTTGTGCACTCTTCATCTCTTCACTTTCAAGTCCTCACCAAAACCAGATTGGGAAGAGCTCAAATGCCAAGATAAAGATTAAAGAACAGGAGTACTTGTGGCACCTTAGAGACTAACAAATTTATTAGAGCATAAGCTTTCGTGGACTACAGCCCACTTCTTCGGATGCATATAGAATGCATCTGAAGAAGTGGGCTGTAGTCCATGAAAGCTTATGCTCTAATAAATTTGTTAGTCTCTAAGGTGCCACAAGTACTCCTGTTCTTTTTGCGGATACAGACTAACACGGCTGCTACTCTGAAAGATAAAGATTAAGTGTCTATTCTCATAGTATTTCCCACCCAGCAGGAGTGAAGAGATATCTTAGTATCAGAGTCATTTCTAAACTTGTTAAAGCTGAAGATCCAGAATTCCAGATCTTTTATACAAATAACCCAGTGCCCTAATTTATATATTTGACGATGATAGTCCTCATTTACATAAATGACAGACGGTAATTGGGCACAACACACCAGAGTCCAGAACCCACCACCCACTCTCTAACTTTATCCAGCTCTTTCTCACTCTCTCTCACCACCTGAATCATTAGTTCTCTGGGATCTTGCAAGAGGAGGAAACCAAAGGAGTGACTTGAAAATGGAGAGGAAGCAGCTGGTGCCCAGAGAGGGCACCTGGACATTATTTGTAGCGGAATCGTGGCTTGAGCAAATTGTAACAAATCTGGATCAAAATTTTACATACAATATAAAATAAATTAATTAAATCTTTGTTTTCTTTCTGACGAAATATAAAACCAGTGTGCTATGTGGTAAGTATGTTGGGAAGTTAAAGATCTCATGAGGCATTTGATGTCTTCTGTCCAAGAAATAGGGTATGAATCCAGATGTCCTGGTCAACTTGGGTAATTCAACCTTCACTTAAAATTACCCCCTACAGTTGAAGGTTAATTGCATCCTATCTCCTCATAAAACACTGTGATTCTGGTTTGCCATGTCTCCTGCTCCACAGAGAACAACCTCCTTTGTCCTCTTATCCCCCACCCCACACAGCACAGCATTCCCTGCTACCTAACTGATCCTGCTTGAATTTACCGAGCTGCCATGACCCATTCTCACCATCTTGCTCCCTGCAGGTCTCTGGCTCTTTTTTATTGTAGCGACCACACGGAAGCTGCTCTCTCCATACCCTTTTCCTCTGTGGATCCTTAAGGGCACACACTGTTGCAAAGGCTCACTTTTGCAACTGCCTGTGCAGAAAATCCAAAGGGCTCTGTGAGAACGTGCTCAAAATTCAGAGTGTCCTTGGGAAACAGAGAATGCGTAACAGATCTGACTCTTCTCATAAGACTTCCATCCCAATTTTGCAGATTCAAGGGGTCGAGACACTGAATCCTACGTATTAATTCAACACCGCTGCTTTGAACAGTGGTTCCCAAACTTTTTGTAAAGTGACCCACCAACTGCATTTTGCCTTTTTTGCAACCCATCCAGGATCCAGGGAGGGGCCCAAAGTCAAAGGCCAGCATTCTTCTCCTCCCCACACCAAGGGGGCACCGACCACTCACAGCAGCTCCCTACGCGTTGGCACTGTAACGATAATCCTGGCCCAGTGCAGAGGGGAGGTGCTAGGAGGGGACAGGATGCAGAGCGAGCTGGTCTCACACTCATCCCACAGTGGTGACTCCTGTCCAGCTGGGCTGGGACCAGCTCCCCACTCGGGCATTCTGTCCTGGCACATGGGTTGCAGTGCTAGTCAAGTTTGGCTCTGAGCAGCACCGTGACCCCAAGAGCTAGGACCCGCGCCCAGAGCAGGGTCCAGCCCTGCAGGACAGGAGAATCCACTGTGAATGAGTGGAATGGGTTCCCTCTCCAACCCCCATCCCCACGGCTGCCTCTCCACACCAGGCACACAATCCATCCATAGTCTTCTGTTTGGGAAACACTAGCTTAGTAGATAATTAAAGACATCTACATTTTAAGACTATCTTTTCTAACATGCCAGATGTGCCTGTCACTTGTTTTTGTGCATAGATTTATTCTTTGTTTAGGATAAATCTGACTCACCACCACTTGGTAAGCAGGCCCCAATGCTGTGTGATGTTGTTTCTGCAGAAAAACAAACACACACACACATTCAGCCCCCTTTCAATATGTTGAAAAGGACACCGCACCACCCCCTCCTTGTTTAATTTCCAGCTCCTACACAAAACAAGAAAAAATTATATAATCTTCCAGCTGCCCTTTCATTTTTAGCTGTACAACAAACTTCCAAGTATTCTTACAATTGCAGCTCCTATTCAGAAATAGAAATACCACATGGTGGCATTCTACTTTATTGAATACAGTGGTCATTCCATTAGAAACCAAGACCCTTCACTGATGTATGCAACCAATTTAAAAAAAAAAGAGAATCACACAAAACAGCAACCAATGCTCAACTGCTATCCCACATCATGCTTTTTAAGCAGGGTATGAAATACTCTTCTATTCCAACTGTTTTGTGCAACATCTCGCCCTTTAGTAATTATTTACCAGTCTCATCTACAGGTGGTTTAAGCTCCTAAATTGTCCTACCCATTATACATTTCGGGCTAGATTCAGAAAGGAACATAGGCATGGTGACAACAAGCATTGCCACACCTAACTTTTAGGTGCCTAGAAAATCATTGGGATTCACAAACCTGTATACAATGAATGCAGAGAAATGGGCACCTCTGAATGGGATTCACAAAAGCCAGCATACTAGACAGCTCCCCACCTAAACTAGTCCATGGGAGGTGCCAGGTTGAGAAGTGTGTGCTAAGCCTCACCCTTCTCTCAGAGATAGGCATCAAAATCTGGTTCACAGGGAGTCACGTCTCTCAGCTTGGAATTCTCATTGCATACCTTCTCTTGGCATTAGGCACCTATGCCATTTTATCAAGAAACTGAAAGGGGGTGGGAGAGAGGGCAAAGAGGACATCATAGCTTTTAGCCCCATATTTAGTGTACTCACTTGGGATAATTAAAGAGTCACTGGAGCAGGGAGACTGGATCCTGGGTCTCTTACGTGAGTGTTCTAACTAACCAGGTATGCAGTCATTCTCATGTGCATTCTCTCTCTCTCTCTCTCTCTTGCCTAGTGATTCTTCCATTATTTAATCTACTCCAGAATGGCTTCAACAGGAGATATTAAGGGAGCCACACATCAAAATATTCTATAGCCTACTGTTTGGGCCACTCACCTGAGAAGTGGAAGATTCCAATTCAAATCCTCTCTCTCCCTCAGGCAGAAGAGGAACTTGAACCAGGGGTCTCACTGGTGAGTATTCTGATCACTGGGCTAAAAGTTATGAGGGAGGTCCTCCTCCCACTCCCACTCATCAGCTGTATTGTGCAAGCTCACCTATAAGGGCCCAATCCTGCTAGGGAACTCAGAGCATCCTTACTGGTCAGGCCCTGCAAGCAATTTAAGTAGACCAATGCCTATCTTCCTGCAGTTTATGAATTTCTCTGAGGCTTATGTGTCCAGATGCCTGGCATGGGGCTGCAGTGTACATCAGCCATCTCAGCTGATACTCCCTCTGCTTTTCCATGATGGGGGCTACATGCATCCTGGCTCATATGATTTCATTAATATTAGCTCTCATCTTACCCAGCATCCACATGAACATTCTCATTTCAGCAATATGAAATAGCTGTTCTAGTCTTTTCCTCATTGGCCACCATTCTGACCCAATGTCATAGCTGGCCTAAGCATGATCTCATATGCTTTCCTCTTTTATTTATTTGGCATGTTCTGATCTCAGAAAATTCCCTCCATTTACACCAAGTGCTCTTTACATGGCTCCTAAAGCCTGCATCCACATTCCCATCATGACTGAACTGAGGTTTAAATTGTTGCACATACAACTTTAACTCTGTACCATCTAGTTGTGCTGGCTTCTCATTGTCCCTCTCAGTGAAGCAATGCATGTATTCCATCTTTTGTCAGCTGATTCATAAGCCATTTCTGTTTAATGCAGCCTTCCATAGCTCTAGGTCCCTTTTCAGTCCATATTTATCTTCATGGCACAACGTGTCATTAGGAGAGAGGGTCCATGAGCATGCTTTTCACTAATCTCCTGCATCAAGGTGTCCATTACAGTCACGAGTAAGGATGAGCTTAATGATCCTTGATGTAAACCTACCCTCAACAGTAGCTCACTGTAGCCTCAGCTGCTTCTCACTACTGTTGTGTTACACCCGTGCATGTCCATGATTATCTGATCATGTCTCCAGCATATTGCGCTACCAAGGCACACCATAATTATTCTCTAGGAACTCTGTCAAACCTTCTTTACAGCCCCCCCCCCCCCCCCCCACTGCAAATTCCTTATACTTCTCCTGCATTTCTTGTGCTCTAACCACTGCATCTATTGTTGACCTTCCTGGAATAAACCTGAATTAACTGTCACTTCCTTGATGCTCCAGCTCCTCTGAAAGTCTTTTCTTGATCATTCTTTTCAAACATGTCATCATGGGTCAGTAATTACATTCTTGCACATCTCCTTTATGCTTAAAGATATGGACCACTGTGCTCTTCAACCACTTGTTGGGAATTTTTCCAGTACAGAGAATTAAGAATGCCTTCCTACATTCATCATCTTTAGGGCTGTCTGAGTCTCCACCATGGTGATGTCTTGCGAGGTTGCTTGTACATACTTCCCTCAATGATTCCTTTGCATTCTTTTCATTAAGCAGTTTCTCACAAATCTGCAGACACCTCCTGATTTCACTGTATTTCACCAGTGCACTTCTGATTTCATCTTTGACACACATCACAGGTCCTATTTTGTCTAACCTTGGGTAATCTACATAGGAGTGCTAGAACAATTTGTATAGTAGGGGAGATGAAAGCCATTGAACCAAACTGTAAATCCTGTATAGGATGGAAACTACTTCAAACCAGGGGGTGTGGAAGCACCCCCAGCACCCATAACTTTTCCACATTCTTACTTTCCGCCATCCACTGCACATCGCTGGACCACCATCACATCTCCTTTGCTTGAAATGTTTCTCCTTTTGTTTGGCCACAAGCAGCTTGTACTCTTTCTGTAATATGTTTGGATATTTCCCCCCAAACCTCTCTGCTATCATCATGGTTGGTTTGGTCATGGTCCAACCTCCATGAAACATCATCCTTAAATCTCAGACTGACTTCCCTATCTGTGAGCCTCCCCACTTTATCATTTGTTTTACAGTTGGCCTTTTGTCCCAACTAGCCTTTTTCACACAAACTGGAAATCAGAGACCCTTCTCCTAGGAAGACTGCCTACCACAGCTAATGAGCCCCGTCTGCCTGGAGCAATATGGGTACAAGATGCCAGACACCCACTTTTCACACCCTTCTCACCCCCTTTCAGTTAATAAAACCTCCACCACAAAAAAAGCAAGTGGTCGGAGCTTAGCTGTCAGAGGCTATATGTTATGCTGTCCACTTGAGGCCTTTTCTAGGAAATAAGAGCTTATCCTCAAGCACACTTTGACCATGACAGCTCTAGGAGGCACATCTCTTTACAAGAGAACTTGAACTAAAACCCCAAATATAAGAGTTCAGGAGATTTTTGTAAGTTTTATCTGGAGCCAAACTCTGCTGCTGATCCATATGAGTGCTCCTGAGGTTTGTAAAAAATTTGGATCTTGATCAAGCTGTGAACATTGCTGCTTAGATCCCTCCCGAAATGAACTAGTCAACTAGTCCCCTACACATGGAAAAAAATACACTCCTTCCCCAGAATACAGGAGAGGGTCCACATTTTCCACCTTTTCCTGTTGGCCTCACAGTGCAGGCATTGTAACACTGATTGGTGGCTGTGTACAGAAAGCAGACAGACAACTGAATTAATACTTAATTCATAAGGCTGGTCATAAAGAACTCAAGGGACTCATCTGATGTCTTGTTATAGAAAGCAGCAATCGAATATGAGATATCTGTTCAGTCCATGATGTCTTTTGCTTAAAGAGCTGGACGAAAGCTTTACATAAGTAATACACCTGCTGAGGCTGCTTACCAGTATCATTTGTACATAAATAGAAAATTACTATTATTTTTACTTCAGTGGCTCTGACTCAGCATGGTAGGGCTTAGTGATGTTAAATGTCCAAGGATTAGATGGTTCAGGAGATTGACAACAGGATAAAGAGCCTTTAAACTCTAAGTCTTTGTTATGAAATCAAGTGAAAGTGATAGTTACCAAAAGTTGCTATCATTTGATAGTTTCTTAAATGAAATGAAATGGTAGCGTCAATCGAAGGGTCCATACTTATAACTAAAACCACAAGTTTTCCCTTTGTTGACAATCTGACATTGTTGTTCTGCTTTGAACCTGGAAGGAGACACGTTATTTGAACAGTGTGAGGATGCCTGGTCTGCCACTGCCCGTGCTGTATTTGTTCAATGGATGAAGAATCTCTTTACCCTCCAGGGCTGTCCATGCAGCCCTGCATTAAGTTAATGTAGATTATCTAATAATTGGGATAGTTACAGCCAGGTTATAATGGGTTATTACGATGCTTATTGTATGCATATGTTGTTTTAGTTTAATAACAATTTAATGTTAGGAAACTATGCGGAAAGCAACACAATAACTCCAGATAAGCAGCCTCCTGGTCCTAAAGTGACAATGTCTGAAATACAATTAGCTGGGAAGATGCTACTTCCAGACTCCAGCCTAATTTACAAAACTTGTTTTGCCAAGTGTGGATTGAAAAGGTCAAAAGGCACTAAACAGAAAAATCACTTCCTAGAGAGTGGTGGAGGCAGTTCTCGAGGGGCTGTTTGTGGGGAACAGACTGACAGATTGGAGGGTCTGAAGAAGCAAAACCTGCCTGTCTCACTACCACATGATGGTAGGGCTTAGAGTAAAATGGACATGTGTCTAACTCTTTTATTGGTTTAAATCCTCTATTTTATGTTATATGTTGTTTAAGAAAGCTGTCCACTCTCAGTAATAACCACTGGTCACAAGTTTCCAAAGGGAAGACTTGCAGGTGCTGAATCCATTGAGACCTACAGTGTAAACACAGTTAATATGCAGAGTGCTGTAATCCAGGGGCTCGGTCTAAGGGTGGTAGAATCACAGGATTCCACCTAAGGAGAGGTGAAGGCAGAAGACCTAACATGAGAAGCAGTGCACACAGTGAGACCAGAAGAGGGGACAGAGGTTCAGTTAGCCTTGTAACTGTGACATTCCTGTTGAAACATTGTTAATCATTTAAAACACTTTCTTCAGAACAGCTGTTAAGAGCAAAATACCTCAAACAATACAATCAATAAATAAATGATAAAGTACTTCTTCCTTGTAGCTGAGTGATTTGAAGTAATAACTGAAAACTATCTACTTGAGCCTGAGTTTTGCTTATTTCATTAAAATTTAAACCTTATTAGATTGAACCAGTCTGGGTTTATAACCTGTCAGCAAGACAAAAGGACTTTGACATATTTCTCTTTTCAACATGTTATTGGGATTTACATTTCACACTACCCAATTAGCAGTATTAAAATGATTTAGCACATCATACATGGAAAAAGTTATTAATAATAATAGCAGTGAAAGCAATACAGAATTAAGAACATCATGAAGAAAATGAGTCAGGAAATCAAGAAGGCTACATATGAAGTAGTTTAAAAGGGGAAAACATTCTCTTTTTGTTCTTGCCTACTTGATCATTACACTAAGTAACAAGAAGTAAATGACAGGACTCTTCTCTTTAAGAGTCCACTCAAATAAAAAGCCACCTGGAAATAGTTTTCAAGTTTATACTTTTATTGTACTCTAAACACAATGCATTGTTGGAGTTGACAGCTTTTCACAGTTGTTCAGAGGAATACCATTTATATTCATAATTTCTCCTGCCAGTATGATTTTCTGACAAAACATAGCTCTCTGAATCAGTGTTTTAAATAGAGCTGGGCAGGAAGCAGTATTTCCAAACCACAAATAACGTCTGATGTATCAAAAAAGATTTTCCTTCACGAATCAGAATGAAAAATTGAAATCTCAATTTTTCATGAACTGAAAATATGCAAAAAATTAGTTCAGGTCAATCAAAAGGTTTTTTTTTTTTTAAACACTTTAAATTTCTAAACAAAAAGTCATTTCAAATCCGAAAACCAGAATTTAATTTAAAAAAAAGTATCAAAATGAAACATTTCAACAATTTTGAATTTTTAAAATCAATTCTTAGTCAACAAAATTGTCAAAAATGAATCTTTTCCTGCAAAAAAAATGTTTTGTTGACAAATTTCCAGTTGGCTCTAGTTTTAAGTAAAGAGTGGATGAGTTTGCAAAAGAAGGTATGAAAAGTAAAAACTGAAGCTCAACTATATTGCAGAATTAAATTAAAATTAAAAAGTATGGGTGAAAATCTGCACCTGCATCTCTGATTGAGTTCAGCAGACCTATAATAATTTATACCGGCTGAGAATTTGGCATTCTATGTTTAATTTCTATTGGTACAAAAACAAACAAACAATCAACACTATTAGAGTTTACTTATTAAAATGTGAAATATTAAAAAACCTTTAAACTTTGGTTTTTTGTTTCCCTGTAACCTCTAACATAAGTATTAATGATTCCTTGTATTTGCTTCAAGCTTCATACTAAAAAAAAAAAAAATTGTGTATTTATTTAGAAAAAAAGCCAACATTGCTGGAAGTTAAATGTAATGATAATTGGTTATAATCATTTTATTTGTCAGACATTTTAAATCTATATCTACATGGTTTTATGTTTTGTGTTTTCATAAATTAAATATTTGAGGAAAACTGACAGGATACAGCCTAAAATCTAGGTCCAAGGGTTAAAATAGCATATAGACAGGGAACCCCCAAAGGAATAAACTTTTCCTAAAACCTAATAAAGTGAAAGGAGCTATAAATAAGACCATTAAGCTATCATCTGCAGTTAAAATGTTGCTGCTTGTTGTACATCATTTTGTTCTTAAGTGTCTGTTGCTGGGCTAGAGTTTCTAAATTAACATTGTAATAGCCTACCTAGGAACCAAAATGTATATCAGAAAATACATTGAACTTGCTTTTTTTTAATGCCAACATATGCTTGTTATTTTTACACTATATCTCTGTTCCATGAAAATATTTTATCAGGGAAAAAAATTAAACAGATTTTAAGTGTGAAAATATTCAGGCAAAGATGTTCAGTCTTCAGTGAAATGACTGAAATTATTAATAAACAGTGAGACATGTAGCAGTTTTACAGCATTTTTGTGCGTCACTTCGTTGATGGTTGTTACGATCAGCATCACTGAAAACAGAGAAAAAAATTGTGCCCAGCTATGGATTATTGATTATACATCCAATAATAATACAAATAAGGGATGAAAGTGAATGTGTTTAATTGGCTGTAACAATACATAATTTTATATACAAAAATTAAATTTGTATTTACAATAAGTTGAATTATGAGAATAATGGTTGACTATAATATTATCTTTAGAAAAAACTGACCCCTGCATATATGCACTTATTGGGGTCTGATTCTCCATTCTATTGCACGGATATAATACAAATGTGCACACCCATTGTCTTCAGTAGAGTTACACCAGCATAAAACTGATGTAAGGAGTGGAGAATCAGACCCAGTGACTTTTGATGTCCTCTAAATTCTAGTCTCCTATGCAGTAGTCACTTCTATATGTAAAATCAGAAACATATGCCCTGATACTCGGTAGGTTAAGAGGAAGGTGAGGGGGAAAAAAAAATCTGTGACAGCAAAAGAATAAGAGTAGATGAAAATATGAGAAAAAAAGAAGTTTGTCTCATGGAGTAAGAAGCACCTGCCACCCTCAGCCCAGCATATGGCAGTGTGAATTGTAACACAATCCTGTTCCTGTTGCTAGACAGCTCTATACTGAACTAGCTCCAGAGACTCCTCCATAATACATTGGGATTTTACTGACCTTTGGCTAAAGTTCATGAGAGTTACAAAAACTGAATGTAGTCTGGTTTCTGATGGGTTCTGACTTGTATGAAAACTTGTCATACAGCAATGAGTTCACCCATTCTAGTGTAAAGAAATAGATTGACTCGATATGCAAAGATGTTGAGTTTCAATGTCCATTTTATTGGGTGCCCATACAAATCAATGTATGGCTCTGATTTTTCTGAGAACTTGGTGATTCCTATGTACTCCTCAAGTTACAAATCAGTAAGAAGGTGTGAGAAGGGAAAGGGTCTCTGCACAGCTATTCCTCTGGTTTTGAAATGATTTTCTGTGCTTCTTCATGCTAAAGTTATGCAACAAGTTTTAAACACTCAGTAAAACCCTACAGAACTTGGAGTTGTTACCAGTGTCAAACCAAGATGGAGAATATCACATTTCATCAGTGGGTTTTTACCTATTGTCCCTATATAAAAAAGCCTTTTATCTGCGTATTTGAGCATATTCAGACTCCTTTGTATTCTTACAGGGAAGATGAAGAACATAAAAAAAAAAAAAGATCAGAGAAGCTAACACAGTGACTTAGTAAAAGGCTATAAATAATGATGTATGAATTTGCAAAGAAAGTACATTTGCAATGAATGTATTTTGTGCCACTGGTGCAGCAGAGAATGCTTAATGGAATCAATAATTATTCATGTGCTTTATGGACATTTTTCAAATTATTGTGGAACTGATGGAGTAAAGTTATTTCACGTTTGCCTTTTTAAAAATGAAAACAGAGAAAATATGTTCACATCAAAAGTTTCCAGCTCCACATCAGGTAATTTTATAAATGACTTCCTAATCTACAGACTCCTAAAATTTTGTGCTGAATTTTGGGATCTACATATTTTGCATAAACATCCCTGAGATGGATGTGCAATCTATGGAACCCTATATCGGGATTTATTATTGTATGGGTGCATGCTAAAAGATCTCAAAACAAGAGTAAAACCTAATTAAGTCTTAAAGTTCACCCCCATTTGCTGCTGGTAGGACCTAATCCTGTCAGGTACAGAGATTCTACAGTGAAGTGCTCAGTGTCCTAAACTCCTATGAAGTTTGCTCAAGCACAAATTTCATATGCATCAAAATATGGGCATCAAAAGAAAGTGTACAGGAGATCACATAAATGTGGTGGCTGAACTCAGTCAAGCCTCTGAAAACTCGGCCCTACATATAAATAAAGGCAGTGAATTTTTGTGTAGAAAATAGTGTAGTGGCTAGATATAAGTCTAGGATTTATGACATCTGGGTTCTACTCCTGGCACTGCCTTTGACCTTGATCTCTGTCTTTACCTGCCTATGTGACCCTGAGTAAGTCATATCATTTCTCTGTGCCTTTATCTCTCCTCCTAACCTGTGTCTGTCTTGTCTATTAGGATTATAGGCTCTTTGGGGCCTGAACCTCACTATGTTTGTGCACTGCCTTACACACCGAGGGCTTCCCCCCCTCTCTCGTCGGCCCTGTTTAGCCAGACTGCCCTTGCTGGGGGGCCCGAAAATTTTTTTTCACCGGGGCCCGAACCCGCTCTCGGCAGCCCTGCTGACCACAGATGGGAGCCTAGGCACTACTGTAATTCATGTAATAATATAAACACATTGAGAGAGAGGCCTAATGCTGATGTTACATTATTGTATAATTGTTTAATGTGGCGTGTTAATAAAGAAGGTTTAACTACAGAAGTGTGAAGAACACTAAATGTGTAAACTGCTGATTTAAAGTGGCTTTTCTCAGTTCACCAAGAAGCCCTAAATATTTGGCTGAAGAACCATAAACCTTCATCTAGTTAGTAGGAAATGGTATGGTTGCTGGCAGCTGATTTTCTGGCAGCCAGAAAAGGCATTATTATTTATTATTATTAGGGAAATGGGCACGTATTCTCCGCCTAGGAGTTTGAAACATGGATTTAGTCCAGTTTGTAAGAGTCATGCTGTACATGATAAAAATGGGTAAATGGAAGGATGGAAAAACAGCTTTCAGCTTTTATTACTGCAGATTCTAGAGTCATAAAAAGACCCAAAACATGGAAAGAAGAGTATGGGAAAATAACAATGTCAATGTACAGTAATTGAACATGCATTTTACATCACTTCACACTGGAAAACATTTTCTTCACCCAGATCTCTACATAAGTAAAGAAGTATTTCAAATTTCCAAGAGTACATGGGTTTTTTTTTTTTTAGTTGGTTATTCAGCCACTATATAAAAACAAATAACAGCAAAGTCCTTTACCTGGTCAGGGGCTCAGTATGTTAACATCATAACACCACTGCAGTTTGTCAACAAGCAGCTAGTGAGTAGTCTGAGAAGGCTACATTTTGTGTTTTGCAGGTACTAGCACTTAGAGTTCCTAACTGAGATCAGGGCAGTCTTGTGCTAGGCACTTATGGACACCCACAGTAAGAGACAGTCCCTTTCCTGAAGACCTTACAATTGAACTAGATAAGAGATGAAGATAGTATTATTATCCCCATTTTACAGGTGGGGAAGAGAGGTACTGAGAAATTCCCTTCCACATCCTCAAAATATATTTGGGTGCTTATCTGTCTCTTTAGGAGCTACTGACATTTTCAAAATTCCTGCTCTTGCTAAAGCCAAAATCCCAGAGGTCCTGAAGCTGGATTCCCAAACTAGGTGGGACAATGCCTATCTCAAAATGGGGCCCAATCCTGTAGGTGTGCTCAGAACATGCCTAAGACCTGACACCTGAAAAACCCTGCAGCAGGAGGCTCAGATGTAGGCAACTGATAGAAGGAGGGGCAGAGACAGCTGGGGACACAAGGAAACATAAAGTGAGCATGAGAGAGGTATCGAGTACGGTCATAGGAGAGAGAGAGGGGTGGTTTGGCTGCTAGAGCATGGGCTACGGGAGGAGCTGACCTGGTTTAGGTGCCTATCTCCAGGAGAGGTTTCATGGCTGAGGATTCTTTCCTCTCCCTGACCCTTGTTCAGCATTTCATTTCCAGGTAACTTAGGGTGGGCCCCTACTCACTTTGCTGGCTTCTGAGGATACCTTTCTTAGACTCCTAACTCTCCGCACGTGTATGAGGAGCCTAGGTACGTAGCTCAAGACTGATTATTCTACTAGGCAGTGGGCTGCCGATGGGTTGGCTATTGCAATGCTAAGTGAAGCAAAGCCAAAGTACTTTTGAGGAACTGGGCTTAAGTGATTTACCTCCAGGTCTCCTGAATCCTAGCCTAGTGCCTTACTCCTTTCTCTTCATTACTTTTGGAGCTATAAAATCAAATAGAATGGAAACAAGCAAGTCCAGGTATAATTAGTTCTATGCGATTCTGTGAACACTATATCATGAGTGTTGTGTACAGTATTATTAACACAATGCCACTGAGTTTGCTGAGAAGTTCTCATGAGGTCAATACTCTTGAGAAAACACTACCAGAACTAATCTTACCTTCCCCCGGAAGATGAAGGCAGATAGGAATTTAAGTTGACTGTACTATACATTGCTATTTATTATGAGTGAATGAGTATTGCAGCTCAAATCTTTCCGGCTTCACATTCCATAAAAAGCTAGCAAAGAACTTATTGATTTGTTTAGAAAACAGATGTGGGACTGTGAGATAATTTGTAAGTAACCAGTGGAATAAGATGAATCTTAATAATTTTCCTCTATTCGAAAAGGAGATGTGGAGCTTTATCCAAGGTTCTGTTTAATTATTAATCTGTCCAAACACAGGAAAACATTGACCTAGACCAGATCACAAAACACCTTATGTGCCACAAAACTCATCTTGCTTTGAAAAAAAATCAGTGGCTGAACCTTATTTTCAAAGGGAACATGCAAATCGTGGTCCACCATCATTCCTTTAAGCGGTATAATGTGGCACACACACACACCCCATTTGGGGGGGCGGGAAGCTTGACTGCAAAGGCATGTGATAGATTAAGGGTTGGTTTTTTTTATAGTATATGTGATAATTACACCATAGTGCCAGATTGTGCATAATAACGAGGTCTTATTGGGCCTGGTACAGAATCTCCACATAATCCCTCGCACAACTCATAAGATTTCAGTCTGATAATGCAGCACATGCATTCTCCAAAAATGGTGCACATTATGCTCCTCTTTGGACCTGAATGAGCTGGGAAGATGGACCTTGTGCCCTTAACCTCCTGGCCCCCTTTGAGATGTCTCACGTTCCTGGGGCTGCTAGGACAGAGATGATGGCAATGTTTTATAGAATTTAATAGGGATAGCCTTAGCAATTTTCTGTAGAAATGAAACAGGGCCCTATAGACATTATTTTAAAACATACAGAATATAATAAAGAGTAGTGGCTAATATGGGGTTTATTGACCATTCCTAGAGAATTCTAGAGCAGGGATAACATTTTCTATATAGTTCTAAAAGAAAAAAACACCCTTAAAAAGACCCAAAGTCTAGCATTTCTATTACATTCTTTAGGACTTTTCACTAATGGCGCTCTGCTCCCCTGAGTTCAATGACTAATTATGCTGACTCCGCAGGGATGATCCAATCCCCATGGAAATCAATGGGAGCCATTCTACTGAATTCAAAGGCATTGGATTTAGCTCCATGTTTGGTAATATCCTATGTTCATCCTCCATTTGGTATGACTCCTCTCTACTGACTGAACATTTGGGCCCTATTTATACTACTGGGCACTGACTAAGCCAGAGCCTTTTTAAAATATATATTTCCAGAAAGGTACTGACATGGTTTCAACTTGGTTTCTTTGGTCAGGCCTAACCACTACTTAAGCAGGATGCTTATAGTATAGCTCAGAAATTGGATGCTTTGCTGACCCAATCAAAACTGAATTTCCGAACCTTTAATGGTTCATGTTATGCTCATGGTATCCAGACAGAGAAGTTAAATTAAAATATATATATATAAAATAAAGTATATATAAATAAATTACTCTTTGTGGAACATTGCAACGTAACATTATCTTATTCCTTAAATTCCAGAATCTTAACACAAGAGCCAAAAACAGAGAAATATCAGGCAGTGAGGCACAACTCACCTCACCTTGCTCTAGGCTAACTCTTTGCAGGCTAACTGCTGCTAGATTCAGATTGTATGCTTTCCTACAGAGCCCCCTAGTCTGTAAGCAGGATCAGGAAAACCCCTGTGAATTTCAAATGGTAGCCAAAATTAAACACAGTTTTCAATATAGCACAAAGCAATGATGAGTCCTGGTTCAGCAAAGTACATAAGCATGTTCCTAACTTTAAGCACATTAAAAGTTTCCTTGGCTTCAGCAGAACTACTCTCATAATTAAAATTGGCACATGCTTCAATACCTTGCTAAAGTAGAAAGCAACACAGGGTCCTGTGGCACCTTTAAGACTAACAGAAGTATTGGGAGCATAAGCTTTCGTGGGTAAGAACCTCACTTCTTCAGATGCAAGTAATGGAAATTTCCAGAGGCAGGTATAAATCAGTATGGAGATAACGAGGTTAGTTCAATCAGGGAGGGTGAGGTGCTCTGCTAGCATTTGAGGTGTGAACACCAAGGGAGGAGAAACTGCTTCTGTAGTAGGATAGCCATTCACAGTCTTTGTTTAATCCTGATCTGATGGTGTCAAATTTGCAAATGAACTGGAGCTCAGCAGTTTCTCTTTGGAGTCTGGTCCTGAAGTTTTTTTGCTGTAAGATGGCTACCTTTAAATCTGCTATTGTGTGGCCAGGGAGGTTGAAGTGTTCTCCTACAGGTTTTTGTATATTGCCATTCCTGATATCTGACTTGTGTCCGTTTATCCTTTTGCGTAGTGACTGTCCAGTTTGGCCAATGTACATAGCAGAGGGGCATTGCTGGCATATGATGGCATATATAACATTGGTGGACGTGCAAGTGAATGAGCCGGTGATGTTGTAGCTGATCTGCTTAGGTCCTGTGATGGTGTTGCTGGTGTAGATATGTGGGCAGAGTTGGCATCGAGGTTTGTTGCATGGGTTGGTTCCTGAGTTAGAGTTGTTATGGTGCGGTGCGTGGTTGCTGGTGAGAATATGCTTAAGGTTGGCAGATTGTCTGTGGGCGAGGACTGGCCTGCCTCCCAAGGTCTGTGAAAGTTAGGGATCATTGTCCAGGATGGGTTGTAGATCACTGATGATGCGTTGGAGAGGTTTAAGCTGAGGACTGTAGGTGATGGCCAGTGGAGTTCTGTTGGTTTCTTTTTTGGGCCTGTCTTGTAGCAGGAGGCTTCTGGGTACACGTCTGGCTCTGTTGATTTGTTTCTTTATTTCCTTGTGTGGGCATCGTAGTTTTGAGAATGCTTGGTGAAGATCTTGTAGGTCTTGGTCTCTGTCTGAGGGGTGGGAGCAGATGCGATTGTACCTCAGTGCTTGGCTGTAGATGATGGATCGTGTGGTGTGACCGGGGTGGAAGCTGGAGGCATGAAGGTATGCGTAGCGGTCGGTGGGTTTTCGGTATAGGGTGGTGTTAATGTGGCCATCGCTTATTTGTACGGTGGTGTCTAGGAAGTGGACCTCCCGTGTAGATTGGTCCAGGCTGAGGTTGATGGTTTCCTGAGAAAACTACAATGCATTGGTGACCTCCCAGAAAACACCATCCTAGCCACCATGGATGTAGAGGCTCTCTACACCAACATCCCACACACAGATGGAATACAAGCTGTCAGGAACAGTATCCCTGATGATGACACAGCACAACTTATTGCTGAGCTCTGTGACTTTATCCTCACACACAATTATTTCAAATTTGGTGACAATATATACCTCCAGACCAGTGGCACCGCTATGGGCACCCGCATGGCCCCCCAATATGCCAACATTTTTATGGCTGACCTGGAACAACGCTTCCTCAGCTCTCATCCACTCATGCCCCTTCTCTACCTATGCTATATTGATGAGATCTTCATCATCTGGACCCATGGGAAGGAGACCCTGGAAGAATTCCACCATGATTTCAACAGCTTCCACCCCACCATCAACCTCAGCCTGGACCAAAGAGAAACTGCTGAGCTCCAGTTCATTTGCAAATTTGACACCATCAGATCAGGATTAAACAAAGACTGTGAATGGCTATCCAACTACAGAAGCAGTTTCTCCTCCCTTGGTGTTCACACCTCAACTACTAGCAGAGCACCTCACCCTCCCTGATTGAACTAACCTCGTTATCTCCATACTGATTTATACCTCCCTCTGGAGATTTCCATTACTTGCATCTGAAGAAGTGAGGTTCTTACCCACGAAAGCTTATGCTCCCAATACTTCTGTTAGTCTTAAAGGTGCCACAGGACCCTCTGTTGCTTTTTACAGATTCAGACTAACACGGCTCCCCCTGTGATACTTGCTAAAGTAGGGCCATAATCATCAGCCTTACTAATATCGCCTGGGTAAAGCATCGTCAATTATCTGAACTTTTTCCATTTGTAAATATCACAGTATAAAACTTTCTCCATTATTTTCTAGGTTGGGCTGTGGTAGGAAAGTTGTGAGAATACCTCTCTTACCTGATCTTAGTATTTCCTATTATTGCGACAACCAGGAAATACAGAAACACACATAAACATAAATAAAAAATAGAATGAAAAATAACTTTTTCAAACTTCAAAATAGATTCTGTTTAGACTGGCTTTGTATCATTTCTTGCCTCGTATGCCTTTTTGAAAGCTTAATTTTCCTATAGTTTGACTGTTGTGTGTTTCATAATTATTTCACTAGCATACATGATGTGAAGCCTAATTTTCTCCTCTATTAAATGTGCTTAGTATAAATGCAGACCCAGTGTTTTCTCATGGGGGATATTTTAATGGTTATAATTCTTTTTGCAAGGGTAGTCAAACTTAAATGATATATATCTAAAAATGTTTATATGTTAATATAATAGCCTTTAACACCAGAGATGTAACTAAGTTGAATAGCTTTAATATGTCAGCCTGATCTATGGTAGATATTCTTTTGCAACAAGTCATTTTATCCAGGGTTAATTCATCCATGGCACACAGTAACAGCACCAGTGAAGTCCTGCTAAGGAGCTAAGTTGTGGGTGTGCTGGTAGATCTATGTTGACTTTCACCTGCTGAGGAATTGAGGAATTGTTCCCATGGTAAATAATCAATTGAACTCTCAATGCAATGCTGTACTGAATATGGCAAAGGCAATCCTTGGATGTATAAGCATAGGATTATCACACACACAGAAGCAGGAAGGTGGTATTACCTTTGTATTTGGCATCAGTGAAACCATTACTGGAATACTGTGCCCAATTCTGGTGTTAACACTTCAAAAAGAATGTTGAAAAATTGGAAGGGGGTAGAAAAGAGCTAAAAGTGATTTGAGGGATTCAGCACTTTAATCTAGCAAAAATGGCCATAATGAGTATTGCTGGGCATTTTCCCCCCCAATGAATTTACTGAAAAATGCATTTTTCTGGGCACCAAAACTATTTGCAAATTTAGGTCAAGTTCAGCAAACACCTGAAAACAAAAATGTTGAAAATGTCAAATAACCAAACAAAAACAAACAAACAAACAAACAAACAACCCCAAACCACCCCATTCTGACAATGAGTTTTAGGCATTCCATTTAGAAATAGCCAATTTGAAGTGACCTTCAGAACATTACATCTGATTGCTTCTCTCCCTCCCCCCAGTTGGTTTTGTTGCAGGGAGGGGGAAAGAAGAAGAAATTCGATTTTGGTTCTAAATGAAACAATTTTTTTCAGCCCAGATTTTTTGGTTGGCTCCCTGAACGCCCCCCTCCCCAAAAACAAACCAACCAACCCACCCAAAACCAGGTACTTGCTCTGCTCTAATAAAGGGATCCAATCGTCAGAACTTGAAGCTAAACAAATTCAAATTAGAAATAAAGTGTAATTTTTTTAACAGAATGGGTGATTAACCTTTGGAACAATGTACATAGGGATGTGCTGGATATCCTTCTAAGAGATATGCTATAGTGCAAACAAAAGTGATGGGCCTGATGTAGAAATTATTGGATGAGGTTCTATGGCCTGTGTTATGCAGGAAGTCAGACTAGGATCATCATAACAGTCCCTTGTGGCCTTAAAATCTACTATTCGGGAGTAGTTGGTGTTGAGAAATGTTATGGCTTATAATAATTACGCCAAACCCTTGATTAATATGTACCTTAAGCAAGTTCACACTCATAACCATTGGGCTATATCTACACTAAAAGCTAGGTATATGATTCCCCTGCTCATGTACACATACTGGGGGTAGCTGTTATCGAGTAGCACAGGGAACACCACATACTGGGGCTTAGCCATCTTGAGTACAAACCCGTTTGAAACTAGTTGGTAAATACTTGGCACGGCTAAGTTGTGTGGCCTCCATCACAACTAAATGTGCTACCATGGCTATGCTGCTATTTATACTCATGCTAGGTTGATGAGAGTTAGAGGAGTATGTGTACACTAGTAGGGGTATCAGACCACTAGTTCATAATGTAGATGTAGCCTAACATGTTCCCTATGTAGCATGCTGACTACAGCTCTTGCAGTGAATTCCTTTTGAGATAGACACTTTCATCTGCTCAACATTCTGTGCATCAAATCCAGTCAGTCATTTTCATTACCACTTCTTAGAGGCCAAATGTTTGTTTGCCTCTGCTGGAACAGTCTGCATGTATCTCCCAAACAATACGGTTACATAGATATAATTATACAAAAAAACAGCATGAAAGCATATCTAATCTTAGCTCAACAAAAGTCAGTCTAAATAGGCCCAGGTGTATAGGCAAGAAAAGAAACAGAAATGTAAATACTTGTATCTTTTGTGTTCTTGTTTATCTCACCTATCTGAAAAGCAGCAAGACAGCTTGTAAGTGCCTTAGTTCCTCATCCCTTCCAACTCTCTAGAGCTTTCCAAAATAGTTATATGGAGCCTTTGAAACCAAAAAGTGGGACTTCTCTTGATTTTTCATTCCAAGGCAGAAAACGTTCTCTCATACTTAAGATTTTAAATCCTAAGGTGTTAGATGAGAGGAATAAATGGAAAACAAGCACCATATGACATCCATATCTGCTCACTTCAATAGTAAAATAAAAAATACAATAATACTTCATAATCAGTCTCTACAAGTCCATCTTTATCCCCATTTTTAGTGCCAAAACTCTTGTCCACACTTTATTTCTTAGTCACCTCACACATCAACTGCAGGACCCTTCTGCTCCCTGTTTTCTCTACGTCTCATCTCACTTCGCTTCCAGTCCATTCAAAATCTGGCTGTTACAATCATTTTCTTCACTTCCAATGACATCGTTCTCCTTTTCAAATCCTTTCAGATTTAGTAAACTGCTGTATCATATGGGATATTCTGGATATTTATTAAACAATGTATGTCTACCACTAAAATGATAAAGGTATTTGCTATGGTGAATGACAATGGTAATTACTCAATACAACTTGAAAAATAGCATAGCAACCTACATGGAACTAGGAAGGAAGAACACAAGATAAGGGAGGGAAAAATTTGGAGAAGGCACTATAAGCCATTCTGCATGCACGTGACTAGAATCCTGGTTGAAACATGGAGTCATCTGATTACCCACAACATGGTATATGAAACAAATAGTAAAAGATATATAGTCAGAAGACATGTATTTCTATCTGGAAAGGCTAGAGGATTCCCCCGCCCATTCTGTAGCATATTTTGCTTGCCACAGATGAAATAACAAGACTTAGAAAGAAATTAGTAGATTCAAGTTCCCTTACATATTTCACAGCAAGTTAAATTATGCAAGTTATTTTCAGACAAAGGTTAAAATGAGTACTTGAAATATACGACAATATCCTTTATACCAGGGGTCGGCAACGTTTGGCACGTGGCTCGCCAGGGTAAGCACCCTAGTGGGCCGGGCCAGTTTATTTACTTGCTGACATGGCAAGTTCGGCCAATCGCGACCCCCACTGGTCACGGTTCACCATCCTGGGCCAATGGGGGCGGCAGGAAGCTGCGGCCAGCGCATCCCTCGCCCGTGCCGCTTCCCGCTGCCCCCATTGGCCCGGGACGGCGAACCGCAGCCAGTGGGGGCTGCGATCGGCTGAACCTGCCGCGTCAGCAGGTAAATAAACTGGCCCGGCCCACTAGGGTGCTTACCCTGGCGAGCCACGTGCCAAACGTTGCCGACCCCTGCTTTATACTATAAAGAATGTCTGAAAGCCGACAAAGGCAAATAGAGAAAATTGTTGTGAATATTCATTCATATTTCAATAACAAATTAACTATTTTATTTCTAAAAGGAGGCATATTAGATCTGCCTGAATCTTCTCCATATCACAAAACAGATGCATCAGAAACTAGAAAGCATTTAGTGGTTGCAGACACAAATAGGCAGCTATAGTTTTAAAAATGTAGAAAATAACTTAACTTGTACTGCTATATTAATAGTCAGAAAATCGTTATACAAAAGAGAGAGGGATTTACCTAGAAACAAAATTTCTTCCAAGCAGAAATGTCTAACCTGTCTCTTCCACTCTCGGTATTCCTTTGACTACCCGAATGGCACTAATGGAGACATGATTTTAATAAAGTTAATAAGAATACACACCGACTAGCTTGCCAATACTGTAAAATGCAAATGCTTTCAGCCCTCATACCTGAATCCCTTCATGTTTATGTACCTTTAGCAGCTGGTGGCACTTTATGCTTACTTAGTTCTCTTAAGTGGCCTCTAATTACCAAATGGTTTGACATCTCAGCTGTAAAGTGAGACAAGGAGCTAGTATTTTTAATGAATTTATGCTAGAAAATGGCACTCCACAAGGGAATGTTATAAGCCTATTATTATTCAATAGCATGATTGATGAACCTGCAAATAGACTTTTGAATCATTCCAAAATAACAAAGGTATTATTTATGCATATAGTTGTCATCAGAATGAGCCATAGGGGTGGGGGCAGGGAGTGGGAAAGAGAGACTTAGATAGACACAGAGACAGAGATGTGCTGGCATCAGTACAAATTGAAGACACATTGCAAGGACAATAGCTATTGTTCTGGGTTTAGGGATGGACAACCAAGTAGTTTATCACAAATAAATCAATGTCAACTTTACTTACAAGTCTGATGAATTGAGGTAGCTAATATTAATTTGTTTCTGTATTCGAGATCATTTAAGCTATCTTCCAAGTTTCAGGGTAGCAGCCGTGTTAATCTGTATCCTCAAAAAGAACAGGAGTACTTGTGGCACCTTAGAGACTAACAAATTTATTAGAGCATAAGCTTTCGTGGGCTACAACCCACTTCTTCGGATGCATATAGAGTGAAACATATATTGAGGAGATATATATACACACATATACAGAGAGCATGAACAGGTGGGAGTTGTCTTACCAACTCTGAGAGGCCAATTAAGTAAGAGAAAAAAACTTTTGAAGTGATAATCAAGATAGCTCAGTACAGACAGTTTGATAAGAAGCACACTTCTTATTCTCACACTTGCGTCTTATCAAACTGTCTGTACTGAGCTATCTTGATTATCACTTCAAAAGTTTTTTTCTCTTACTTAATTGGCCTCTCAGAGTTGGTAAAACAACTCCCACCTGTTCATGCTCTCTGTATATGTGTGTATATATATCTCCTCAATATATGTTTCACTCTATATGCATCCGAAGAAGTGGGTTGTAGCCCACGAAAGCTTATGCTCTAATAAATTTGTTAATCTCTAAGGTGCCACAAGTACTCCTGCTATCTTCCAAGTTTCAATGTTTATTCGTGCAGTTTAATTATACATTATATCTGAAAAGACACAAATAGCCAAACAAACGGAGCTGAGGCAATTTTCTGTCCTTCTAAATGGAAGAATCAGGTTCACTTTCTTTTACCGATTAGGCTTTCAGCCTTGGTTGTTTGCTCATGCACAGTACAGTGGGAATGTATTTTGTCCGGGCAGCAGGAAGCCAGCCAATATTCTTTTAGCACTCTCTTCCAGCTAATTCATGGACAGTGGATTTGGAAGGGCACACGATTCCCACCCTACTGGGCAGAGAAAGCGCAGTATGATAGCAGCCAACTATATATAATGTTCATAACATGTTGAAACAAAAGGTTACTGGCACCAAGCGGTATGCACAGTGTGAAAAGAATGTTTGCTGTTTCTGGCATTTTTATGTATGGGAGGAAGAACATATCAGATAAATATTCAATTTGGAGCTGTAGTTTCAAATCTGTAGTCCATACTGATCTTCCCATCCTTACCATCTGCTCTTCCAGCCTCTCCATCTGCCTGTCTTGCACTTCTAAATATTCCCTTGACTTTCTGCAGGGAGTAGCAGACCTCTTGTCACCTTCTCTGGCCCTCTCCACTACGCATAAACTGCCAAGGCTGTTCGCAATAGTCTGTAGATCTCCCAGCTGCTAGATTGGATTTCTCCAATACTCCATTGTTTTTCCATATACCCTTAGCGTTCCAGGTCTCTTCCTAGATTTTGGACAATATTTTCCAATGTTTTGCAACCCTCTTCCACTTTCTTCTAATGCTCTTTAAATCTTCTTACATATCCTACCATTTCCTCTTCTGGATAATATTTTAGCCTTCTCTCTGATAATTTATTATCTTCTCTCATTAATCCTTGGACCTGCTGGTACTTTCTGACGTTTCCAAGCCCTCCTTTTAATTACTGATGTGACTTTCTCCATTCTCTTCCACTGTCCCTGGACCTTATCAGTTGCTCCCCGGATATCATTTTTGGAAACTAGTAGCTCGTGTATTCTCTGTGCATCAATCTTCCCAGCAACATACACAGTCAGTGTTTGTCTGAAGATCTCTGAAGGGATCTTGAACTTTGCCTTTTCACTTCAGCTTTTGAAGGGATGTTGCAGCTGAAGCCACAACATTCTTTCATGCAGGCAAATGCCCCCTCTACTGTTTTGTTACAATTTTCTCAGCAGGAGGAATTACTTTTTTAATCTAACGCATGTTACTGATAACTCGTTTATGCTGTTGATTAGAAAATGTACTCGACTATGGTATATTGATATAATGTTTATTCTATGAAGTTATTTACCAAAATAAAAGAGACTGCAGCATCAGTAAAGTCACTATCATTCCAGAAAATTTCAACAACAGACCTTACACAAGTTACAGAATATTTTACCCACTACTGCTATCAATATATTGTTCATTGGCTGCTTTTTTGATACATCATAAATTGACAAATCTATCTTCGCTATCCATTCCCTTTTACCATTTTACCATACAAGCAGCAATGTTTTATTTCCATGTCAGCCACTAAGAATAAACTGTTGAGTTACATTTCCAATAATAGGTGTATGTAGTAGATTATTTAACCTCTGCTTGGGTTACAGGGATATAACCAACTTTGATTTTACTATAAAATTATATGAGAGAAATTTTGGAGAAGGCTCTTATTGAGAAAGGGCACTTTTAGAATAGAGCAGAGGGGTAATATTAAGGGCTAGATTGTGTCAGCATTACTCACGTTGGTTAGCATGTACTAGTTGCCTTAAAGATAATGGGACTGCTCATGTGAGTAAGTGCAACCCTTATGTTGGGCAGTACAAGCCAGTCCTATCTGCTCCCATTATCACAGAAATGAAAGAACGAGGATCTGCTCAGTGCAAGTACACTAAGAATGGTCAGGCAATTTCTTTTAATTTCTAATTTTGTATGTTAAACAATGTTTGAAACCATTAACAGGGACTGAGACTTAAGGAGCCAAGAGGTGAGAGGCAGAACCAGCTAGCAGGGGCATGTTTTTATTACTAGATGTAATTTAGCTAATTGTAATTGAGCTTCAAGACTAATATTAATTTATAAACATCACCACGAAACTGAAGATATTAAGATTAGGTTCATTTTAATTCAATAACTTCTAAGAAAACATTTGTATTCTGGTTCTTAACTCCTTCTTCCACACCACCTTCTTCTCTCAACTTGGGAACTCGAGTTCTACAACGGATCTATTGGAAACATCTTGCAGATATGTTCATAAGGGACAGAGTGAGGGCAGCACGAGGCCTGTCTACCACTTACACCCTATTCTGCAGGGTGCATGTGCCTTGTATGGGTCCTCTGCACTGTGCAGTATATGGTATGTGCCTTACGGTTTCTCTTTCATGAGTTAATTTGTGAAAATGAATTCTTCATCCCAAAGCATTCTCTTCCTCGCTATGGAGATCATTCACCAGGACAGCAGATTGCTGAGTCCCGTGGAAGCTGATGAAAATGGAGAGTAAGCTACAATCACATATACAGATGAACAACTAAATGCTTCTGCAATGGCAGTACTTATTACTCAAATCATGTAACCTAGTAGCAGCTGTGTTTGAGAAGAATACCAATTAGAGTTATGTGAAATTGTGGATTTAGTTCATAGTGATGTATACAAAACTTCCCCGGCCCCAATTTTGTTTCACTTCGATGTTCACTTCCTGAGATGCACTTACAGTTTGAGATTCAAATTAGTCCAAAAATCATCGGAAACAACCTAAGTCTTGCCTGATTTCTGAGAAAATCCACACAATTTCATCTACCCAAACACCAGCATTTATCCAGATCATGAAAGCTCGGCAAGTCTTTTAGTGAAGACGGCCTGACCTTCAGGTTTGGAATGACACTCAGAATCAGATGTTTCAAACAGCAGTACTATTACAATAATGACTCAGACTTGCTCATTGCCAGAAGATAAACCACTTCTCCAAAGTTGGGACATCGGTATCATCAACAGTACATTAGTGTGTATTGTATATTGTATCTGGAGTTCAAATCTGTTTGTCTGGATGAACTGCATTTCAAGAAAAACATAGGGAAAGTATTTCCCCAAATTATATAACACGTTTTCCAGGCTCTGCAGTTTACTTAAAACATAACTTCATGAAGTTCTCATACTTAATCAGGCATATCTATATACAGTAACTCCTCACTTAACGTTGTCTCGGTTAATGTTTCGTTGTTACGTTGCTGGTTTATTAGGGAACAAGCTCATTTAAAGTTACGCAATGCTCCCTTATAATGTCTTTTGGCAGCTGCCTGCTTTGTCCACCACATGCAGGATTCCCTGGAAGAGCAACCCCTCCTTGTGGGGATTAGAACCGGAGGGGGGGAGGGCCAGCAGCCCCCCCCCCCCCCCACCCGCATCAGCTCCCCTAAATTCCCTGTAAGGTATGTGGCTCCGCAGCTGTCCAGCAGGAGTTCAGGTGGCCCTCCCCCCACTGCCGTGCTGCTCCTGCCCACTGCCTTGGAGCTGCTCCCCGGAGCGTCCTGCTTGCTGCGGGGAAGGAGGAGGGGGAGGGGTCCTGATATCAGGATGTCCCCCTGCTCCTGCCCTCTCCCGCCCCTGGTTGCCCTGCATCTCTTGTGTTTCCTCCCTCCTGCCTCAGTCCCTGCTGCCTTGTAGAGTGTAAGGCTACATTAAAAACAGCATATTAATCCTTGAGGGCTCAGCCGAGTGCTAGCTCATCATTTAGCAGCAAGGCATTCCCTGGGAAATATTCCACCCTCTTACTCCACCTCCTCAACCAAGCTTCACAATCATTCATTGCTGTGTACAATATTAAACTGTTTGTTTAAAATTGTTTAAAACTTATACTGTATATGTATATAATGTCTTTCCCTGGAACCTAACCCCCCCATTTACATTAATTCTTATGGGAAAATTGGATTTGTTTAATATCATTTTGAATAAAGTCGCATTTTTCAGGAACATAACTACAACATTAAGTGAGGCGTTATTGTACAGTTTTCTCTTAATAAAACACAGACTTTTCCTTCTGGTCTTATCTTTCCCTTTGTAGAATTGATTGCATGTCTGGAAATGCACTTCACTTTCTAAGAAGCTCTCTAACTGAACCACAAAATAAAAATCCCAACATTATTTTTGGGCTAGATCAAAAAACAACTAGATCTAAAGCTCTCTCCCAACTAATTCCAAACAACTTCCTGTCTGTTTAAACTCCAGCAGAACCCAGAAATAAGTTCTGGTGGGTACCTGGGCATGCCACAGTGGCACTCTGAAGAATCCTTGTTCTGAAAAACTTAATTCGAACACATGATAATAAATCCTTGAATATAAAGTATTTGTTTATATATGTAGATTTGATGATATAACCAACCAGAGATCATAGAAATGGGAAATACATTAGGGCTGTGAGATAGCATGTCAGCTGAAATATATTTAACATCTGAAAAAGTGGTAACTATTGTGGAGGGCCTAGATGTGGTTTGACAAACCATTTAGAGCCAAACCAAAGCCCACTAAAGTCAATGGCCATCTTACAACTGACTTTAATAGGCGTTGGGTCAGGCTCTTCTAGAGAAACCATCTCTCTCTCCCTCCCCTCTTCCTAACAATATATCAACTATACAAAAGTAATTAAGCAACATGAAACTGTAATCTTGGTAAATACCCTTCTAGTCAGATTGTGATGGTTATTTCAGTTAAATAACTAATGTGAATTGCACCTTTGGTTTATGCATCTCGTTATATTACCTTCCCACAGAGCTATATTTGTGGAGTTCATGTTATTGCTGAGTTGCCTGTGTACAGCATGAACAGATGCTTTGATTCCATAGATCTACTGAAACAATTAATTTAAAACAACAAGAAGAGAAAAAGATCCAATCCCTTATTGGAAAATTTAAGACGTATACATACACGTGTTCTCTCTCTCGCTCTCTCTCACACACACACAATATGGCTGTAATGCTCAGAGCAATATATATGAACATTCTGGGAACTGAAGGAAGCGGTTTTAGCACTCTAAGTATCAACAAATTGTTTATTCCCTTGCAAGTCAGACTGCTGGAGAACATATTTAACTTACATCATTCCCACTGTTACCCTCCACATCAAAGAGATGATTATTTATGCAACAAGATGTAACTGGGGAAGCAGTTTTCTCTGAAATAATCACACCCTTGAGACATTATGAGGCACAGAGTTCATTACTGTTGAGAAGAAAAGTATATTTTGCTCTGGATAAGATGGAGTTGGAGTTCAGAATACTGAACTGCAGTTTCAGCTGTATGGGGTGGTTCACTTAGATTAATATTACCCTTTAGATCGTTCATCTCAGTCAATCAGAATGTTCTACTAGCCCAAGTAGCTTTATTAACCCTGAGTTCCTATGTTGCAGAAGGTTACTGTTTTTGAAAGTCAGGCCCATTAGTTTAATTTTAGCAATATATATCCAAAAGGTATGTTAGTATTAATACAGAAGGAAGAGAGTCTTCAGGAAGTCCCAAACAATGCAGAAGTAAAGGATCTGACCAGTCAAGAGATGTTATTCAATTGTTTAATAAGAGCAACATAGGTCTGATGATGGCAGGATACCCAATATATTCTCACTGCAGCACAAATGCATAATGCTAATTACCTGAGACATCCTTACTTGTAACTCACAATGAGATCAGTAATGTGGTACTTTTGGTTCATGAGCCCATCACACTTTTTCACACTCAAGACACATCAGAACATGATTCATTGTGACATGTACACCACATTTATTACAAATTTAATTACCCTTTAAAAATGTGTTGGGGCTGGAAAGAGTTGATTTTGGAAGAGTTGGGGGAGGTTTGACAGGCTGTTGGGACCAGGGCAAGGGAGCTAGGAACATAACTGGATCTGTCAGGCATGATGGAGATTACTTCACTTTTGGGGTGTGGGGGTGTGGATGAAGTTGTAGAATAACTTCAGAAACTCCCATTCATCTCCCCATCACACCTTTAGCTGCATTAAGCCATAACGTCTTTGGGGTATGCCTTCCACTCCAGCTACTCTGTCCTGCTTCAGAAGCACCAACTAACCACGGAGTTGTCTTAACTGGCCACCAAAGGATTCCTTTAGACAGGGGGAATTCTTAACTAGCACTATGCTGCTGAAGTGACTAGTATATCCCATCCTAAAATCCATGGTAGAGAGGGCATCTGGCCCATGGGTCTTCTCTATACACCAAAGATTATAAGATCTCCAGCAGGAATACAGCATGTCCTCATTCATTTCTAAGCTTTCAGAGTACTAGTCAAGCAGACAAAATACACATTCACATCAACAAACAACAGTTGGTAAGGCAACTACAGGGTATCAACAACTTCTGGGAAGAAATAGACATACACATGCACACACTAGATGGTTTTGGATAAGTACCTAAGATAGATACTGTGGCATTTACTTTCCAGTAAAAAGTAATAATAGTTCAGTCGACTGCATATAGTGAGTGGGAAAATCAGATAACTTTTTCTTTATTACAGTGTGCTTGCATAAGTAGGTTCATCCGAAATGGTCAACCGACAGCCATATTGTGATATGTGCCCTCTTTCTGTTCTTTAATATACCTCATGACATTTTGATAACCTGGGGAAGGAGACTTGCAACCACTCATATCCAAAGAAGCCGTTCAGAGAGACATTAAGAGAGACAAAAGACTTTGGGGGCAAGAAAGTAATATAACTTCCCTCATTTGTTTAAGTAGGAATTGAAATAAATACAGTCAGTTGTCTATGTGCGTGATCATCCTATGTTAGGGTTGTTAATAAGAACGGCCATATTGGGTGAGACCAATGTTCTATTTACCCCAGTATCCTGTCTTCTAACAGTGGCCAACGCCAGGAGCTTCAGAGGGAATGAATAGAGCAGGTAATCATCAAGTGATCCATCCCGTGTCACCCATTCCCAGCTTCTGGCAAACAGAGACTAGGGACACCATCCTGCTCATCCTGGCTAAGAGTCATTGATGGACCTATCCTCCAATAAGAACTCTCTGTATAAGTGACAAACAATAGCTATATAAGCACACGGGTCTTTCTTTTCAATAGGATAACTGCCTAGTAATCATTCAGTTACAGACCTTCCATCCTTTCTCCAGAAGTATAGTGCATAGCTATATTGAAAAAAAAGTTGCAAATAATTTTAAGCATATAGAGTGGATGGAAACATTATAATTTTCATCTGCAGTCATTTCCCCCTTTCTTTGTGACAAATAAACAGGTTTAAATAATTCTGCCCCTTGTTTCCCTTTTTATACAGAGTATTTTGCTTCTGGTTTCAATGCAGCAGAGTTCTAGTAAAATTTCTTACTCTTTAGATTGACATATTTTCTTTTAATCTGTTTTTTATTTTAAGTTTAGCTTCTGATTCATTAACTTTGTCCTTGTCGTTTTCTCTCTATTCTCAGATCTGTTCCTAGCTCTTCTAATGTAACTGTGGAAGGTTGTTTGGTTGTCTCTCCCCCTCCACCTATTATAATTTCACAAATACAAGATTGAAGGCTTCCCATAACACTTCTTATGAAGAATTGTCTTCAGAAGTGATTTATTAAAAATATATAATTTCTCAATATTACATCTCTCAATAAGCCAGTTTTAAGTATCTACCTTCCAACATTACCATAATTAACATTCAGCTTCAAAGACATACATGGGGCAAATGATCTTAAAAAACACAACTGCTCTAGCAGGATCTCTCATATCTTGAAGTCTAAATATATTACTTCTGGGAATAAAGCAACTGTCTGTTCTTGAAAAATTGTCACGGACAGAAGAGCAGAATGAATATTCTTTAACATTAACATGCTGTGCTCTCCAAGTCTCTGAGAGCATATTCATTTATTGTGCCAATTAATGCATTTGCTGCCTTTGAAACATATTTAGATCTATGGGACAATCTATTCAACTCAGCATTTAGTAAATTGTCAGATTACCTCTCCAAATTGCTGTATTATGCAAGTGTTCAGTGTATTTTAACCATCACGTCTTTGGAAAAAAATAACTCACCTGTAGTTTATCAAGGAACAGCCTTAGCTGATGGAAATAAGGATGAGCAAGCACCTTGCAGTCTATGTGCAAGACTTCCCTTAGTGATGATTTTTTGCAGAATGGCTGATAGGACCTCAACTGAAGACACAGCAAGAATACCCCACTTAACACTCCCCCACACACACATACACACACGCACAAATGAGGGTTAGACAGAGTTTATGATCCCTTCAGTTGGAACGGATGCTTTTGATTCTTGTATATGGCAAATATATGCCACAATAAAAGGTCACTGGAAATGCTTAAGATAAATCAACCTATCTCCAAAGCGGATTTAGATTTCAAAGTACTAAAAAGGCCATCTCCGCTGCACAAGTAATATTGTGTAAAATATGCTATCGGAACAACATATTGATATGGAAATTCCATGAGCATAAGTAGTAAATTAAGAAGGAGCATTTATACCTTCCCCATGTTTGTCTTGTTGTTTGTTTTCTCTATCTATGGTTGTTTGTAAAGCAAAATTTAAGGCATTTGAAAGTGGTCCTAATGAAAGCCCTGGAAAGTTAATTCCTCTGTGAAACTACCAAACACCACACTTATGTCCACAGATCTATTAAACATTCCAGACATCTGTTAGCCTGGCACTCAGATACCAGAGAGTATGCTCCAAAGAGAAAGTCTAGGATACACACCTTGACACACTTAAAACCACCTTCGCCAAACAAGGACACTCAACCAAAGAAGTAGATTGCATCATGGAATGGGCCACCAAAATACCCTGGGAGAACCTGCTTCAGTAGAGAAAAAAAAAAAAAACTATGACTGCATATTCCTAGTTGTCACCTACCATCCCACAGTAGCATAGGCACCGACTCCATGGTGAAAAATTAATGAGTGCTCTGCATCCACTGGCAGCCAAGCCAAGCCCCCCTCATCCATCTCCACACCTCAGCTCCTCCCCCTCACCCAAGCGCGCCACATCCCATTCCTCCGCCTACCTCCCAGCGCTTCCCACCACCAAACAGCTGTTTGGCGGCACATAGGACTTTCCAATAGGGAGTGGGGAGGAGCGGGATGTGGCGTACTCAGGGGAGGAGGCAGAGAAGAGGCGGGGCAGGGACTTGGGAGAAGGGGGTGGAATGGGGGCAGGGTGAGGGCAGTGCAGGGGTGGGGTCGAGCACTCACCGGGAATAGTGGAAGTTGGCGCTTATGCATACTAGTACCCAATTCAGGGTATCAAACAATGACAACTCTATGGGGACCGCATCCTCAAAGAAATCTTTCCTGAATCTGCTGTTCTGGTCTTCCAACTATCCCTCCAGCCTCGCCAAGCTCATCAGGAGAAGCAAACTCCCCACAGACTAGGACACACCAATTCAAAGTGGTACCAGACCCTGCCAGCTCAGGTGCAACACCTGCATACATGTCTTCTCTACTAATATGATCAACACCCCCCAGAACACACCTTTCAATTTCCATGTGTCCAACACATGCCTATCATAACATGTGGTGTACCCCATCCAGTACAACAAATGTCCGAACAACTATATGGGTGAAACCAGACAATCATTATGCTCGAATGAACTTGCACAGAAAAATAATAAGAGAAAAAACCCTATCACCTATAGGCAAATACTTTTCAAGAGTAATCACTCCATTTCTGACCTATCAGTCCTTGTCCTCAAAGGAAGCCTGCACAACACTTCAAAAAATGAACCTGGGAGCTTAAATTCATAACTCTGCTAGAACCTAAAAAACAGGGACTTAACAGAGACACTGGTTTTATGGCCCATTACAGCAACTTGTAACATACTCTGCTGCTATTAACCTTCCTTTGTCCTGTGACTGAAGAAGTGTTAGTTGCCCACTTCATTTTAAGTGGTCTCCT